>NW_012101282.1:97568-164660 GCF_000951045.1 Mandrillus leucophaeus | reverse complement strand
ATCAGCCATGATATTTGAGGTCATTGCTGGCCACGTGTCAGTTTGTGCAGAGTGGTGTGAAGACAGTTGGCTCTGCCATCAGAAGCTCCAGGGTTTGAACCCCACATAATAAACTTACTCGTTCTTTAATGCTGGATAAGTTACCTTAGCTCTTGAGCCTCAGTTTTCTCACCTATAAAATGGGAATAAAAATAATGACCTCATTAGGTTGCTGAGCAAAATGAGCTGATATATATAAAGCACTGAGCATGGCAGGTCCTTCTGAGCAACTCCTACCCTCCCTACTTACCCCCAGATGCAATCTGCATGTGGATGCCACGGTCAACGCTACATACAAAAGGGGGAGAGTGATGGCTTCAGCACTGTGTTGGAGGGCAATCGAGTGGGCCATATTTGGTGAAATAAAGAGGGAGGTCCCTTCCAGCACCTGTAAAATCCCTGCACGTTGACTGCCTCTAGTGCCTCTCAGGCAATAGGTTCTGGCATGTGCAAGAAGCTATGGAGAGTAAACTCCCCGCCATGCTCATCCTGGACGTTCTGCACCCAAGCCATTTTCTGAGGGTGGTCAGGGAGAAGTCCCACGCTGCTTGGATTTTTTACATCTGCCTGTGCTCAGTCCATGCCCTCCTGCCTGCTGCAGATCTTGGTTCAGCAGGGAAAATGTGGCGACCACAACTTAATTGTTTGGAGATGGAGGCAGCAACCCTGCCCTACCCTTGAAGATCTCCGAGTACTCTAAGACTGAGAATAGCGCAAAGGTTCCAGTGGCTTCCAACCTCATCCAGGGTAAAAATGGTGTGGAGCCCTCCCCCACCCACCATCCTTATGTCTCTGATCACATCTCCTGCTGGGCTGCCTCACTGTGCTCACAGGGGAACCCACTCCCCGTTGCTTTTTCTAGAACATTCTAGAGCATCTTCTGCCTCACAGGCTTTGCATTTGCTACTTTGTCTACCTAAAGTACTCTCCCCCATACCAGGTTCACATTTCTTGCTTCTTATCCTTTAGGATTCTATTAAAACACTGCCCATTTTGCTGACCACATTATTTTAAATTGCAACTTGTTACCTACCCCCTCCCTCACTTCGTTTTCCCTGTGGCATATCTCACTGCCTCTATCCTACCGTTAGAATATTAATTTACAGGGGCTACCTCAAGAGATCCCCCTCTAAGTTAATATTCTAACAGTGGGGTCCCTCTGGTCTTTAGTACCCAAACTTCAAAAAATATACACATTTCTCAAAGCAGTATTTTCTTCAGTCTACAGTAATAAAGGAAAAATGTACACATATGTCCTGCTAGCTCAATGTGACATGTTTAATAAAATGATGTGCAGGAGAATCTCCAGTTACAATTGAAATACAATTGGTAGAATGTCAGAAGTGCATGCAGGTGTTTTGAAAGGCAAGCTGCGTGACAGCAAGGACTGTGCATCTCAAGGTTTCTCCTTTCTCTAGTCTCAAAATTCTTTGCTTAGTGAATAGCAGTTCATTTCAGCAAATTGCTTTTTTTTTACTCTAAAAATAAAAAGTTACTGTAAATTTTACCCGTATTTTTGCTTAAAAGTATTGAATTCCTGGCTATATGTCTTATTTATTTGCCAGGACTCACCTTAAAGGTAAAGCTATGGGCCGGGCGCAGTGGCTCACACCTGTAATTCTGGCACTTTGGGAGGCCGATGGGGGTGGATCACCTGAGGTCAAGAGTTCAAGACCAGCCTGGCCAACACGGCAAAACCCCATCTCTACTAAAAGTACGAAATTTCGCTGGATGTGGTGGGCGCCTGTAATCCCAGCTATTTGGGAGGCTGAGGTAGGAAAATCACTTAAACCCAGGAGGCAGAGGTTGCAATGAGCCGAGATCATGCCACTGCACTCCAGCCTGGGCAACAGAGCAAGACTCTGTCTCAAAAGGAGAAAAAAGGTAAGGCTACGTATGGCATGGTGTGCAAACTGATTTGTTGCTGCACACAGGATGACTGTTAACAACCTTGTTAATTGATTAGAGACCAAGACAAGTGATGATTTAGGCATTCATAATAATATATTCTACAGGTGTTAACTGTGTTTAGGTTATCTGTTAGGGAAGTGACTAGAGGTTTTGGTGTTCTTGTAACACATCACCATTTCCTCCATTTAACATAAGAAGAAATGGACTTCCAGGCTGGGTTTTTGCACAGAATGTCTAATTTTCAGCAAAAGATTGCTGACCCTGAAACTGCCTTTGCAAAAATTATATGAGTGAGAAAATTATGACAGTAAAAGAGATCTGATTTAACTGACACCCCCATCTTGCCTTTCCCTTCATCATTCCTGGGCTTAGGCCAAGTTAGCTTTGAGACACATTTAGTTTACAGTTTAAATAATAACAGGCTTTCCCCCAAACTCAATTGCCTTTGCAAATCTAATGAAAGCCCATCAGGCTAGGGGGAAGAGAAGAGCCTGATTCGGGTAAGATGTAGACACAAATGATTGCCAGCCACTCCTGCAGATAACACCACTGTTGTAGATTTGCCTTTTGAGATATCTTTTCAGGATTTTTGCATGTCTGACACCCATGGCTCTACCTGGACCTGCCAACCCCCCTCTGGTGACCCCCACTGGCAGCAATTCAGTGTTAAGAGGAGAGCTTCAACCTCCTATGATTTCATCTCCACCCCAACAACTGGCAGCGAGCACCCACCGCATAGTCACTTCCACCCCTTTTCCCAAACTGCCTTCGAAAAACCCTTAGTTATGAACTAAGGGCCTTTGGGGAGACGGACTTGAGTACGAACTTCATCTCCTACATGGCGTGGCCAGACTTGCATCTTTAAACTTTTTCTTGACTGCAATGCCGTGGTCTTTGTGTAGCAGGCAGGAAGAGCCCATCAGGCAGTTACAACCTGAGAAGGGAAATGCCTGTGTTGTTCTTATTTGTTTTGCTTGATGTCTATCTGCCTTCACTAACATGCAAAATCCATGTGAGCAGGACCTTCAATCTGTTTTGCTTCCTGATGCTTCCCGGAACATCGTAGGAGCTCAGTAGGTCCTGGTGAAGGCGAAATCTGTCTCTGGCACATTGGACTCTAGGAGGAGCTATCTTAGAAGGGACCGGCTACCTCTGGGCTTAGCACTGGCCACTATTTGGACTCATACTCTCTGCATAGGCCACACTGAGGGGAAGTGTGGGAGGGGAAGACTGAAAAATCCGTGTAGCTCTGTGGCTTGCAGAAGATTCCCAAGGACCACAGGTTATACCTCATCCAAGCAGAGTTGCCATTGTATCCAAGCAAAGTTACCATTGTAGCACAAAAGCTCTAAAAGTGTATGTAAACTAGAGCGAGGAGGCTGCTAACATAAACTGAGTACCCACCATGTGAAGCAAGGATAGACACTGTGTGCACACATCGTGCAGTAGGCTGCTTATAAATGGCTCCTAATGATCCCTGCCTCCTGGCATTCACACTCTTGTACAATCCCCTGCTTTTGTGAGCAGACTGTGCCTTGCTTCACAATAAAATAGGGCAGATGAAATGGGTTGTATTTCTGAGGTCAGGTTATCAAAGGCTGTGACTTCCTTTTTGCTGGAATTCCTTTTCCCTCTGGCTCTTTTCTAGGACTTGCTCTAAGGAAATAAGCTTCTCTGTTGTGAGTTGCCCTCTGGAGACTCCCACAGGGCAAGGAATGAGGACCATCCCCAGCCAACCGCCATAAGGACCTGAGGCCACAGATATTGTTTGACCATATCTATTCAGTCATGGTGAAACCCTACTAGGTAGGGTTGGTCTAACCTAACACACCAGTGCTTTGCTGGGGAACTTCCCAGAGGAAGTTCACAGTCCTGGGCATGAGTCAGAGGGAGGAGGCCCGAGAGAACCTGAGGCCTGCTAACAACCACATGAGTGAGTTTGCAAGCAGCTCTTTCCCCCAATGAACCTTGAGATGACTGCAACCCGGAAGACACCTTGACTGTTGTCTAGGAGCCACTGAGTCAGAGGACCTGTTAAGCTGCACCAAGATTCCTGAGCCACAGAAACTGAGATAACCCATGTTGTTGTATTAAGTTACTAAGTTTTGGGGTCATTGGTTACACAGCAATAGATCACTAATACACATTATTTCACTGAGTCTTCATGCAACTCGCTGAACAGGTGAGGACACTGAGGCTCAAGGTCACACAACAGCTAGACCAAGATTCAGCCCCCAAACAGTCTAGGGTCTCATGCTCTAGTTCTTTCCCACAGTCCCATTCCTCCTGCAGACCTTGATCATGGGCATGGCAGGAAGGCCCCTGGGAGTCTGTTCTCTGGAGTATCCTGAGCCTTTCCACGGTCATTTTCACAGATTTCTGGTTGTCCGTCTCACTGCAGCGTGCAACATAAAACCACATGCATGTCTTCAGAATCTTTCAAACACCAGGTTCAGCCCTTCAAACAAGGCTGCGCAACTTCAGGGGATGAAGTCTATTTTTATTTTTAGGAAGCCATCTGCCTTCCCTTTAGTTTAGAAATTTGACCAGAGCTGGAAAAGAATAAATAAATATTCGGGAATGGTGTGCAGTTGGGCAAGTTTCTCTCTCACACATCTGCAATCTCTTATTTTGTCAAAGGGACCCTACCAAGGATAAAGGAGGAATAAAGGATCAGTCTATTACTAATTATCAATACCTACAGTAAGGGCTCAGGGAAGCGGCATTAGTGCCAGGCTTGTAGAAGACACTCCTGGGGCCTGATGCCACACGCAGTGAAGTGAAAGTGAGCCACCCTGGCCTGCGGGCTTGGCCTCTAGAAGTCCCTTTCCTTCCCTCAATTTGCAGAGGTGCATATTGCCCAGGTCATTGCTAAAGAGGCCTCTTCCCCATCCCAGGAATTTGATCACTTTCAGTGTCCCCTCGTCAGAGGGCAGTCTTGGCCAGCATTGCCCCTGCTCTTGCAGAACAACTTGGCGATTGGGTGGGTTCCATCTGCACCAGACAGGAATCATGTCCTCAGCCTAGCTCCTCATCCGAGAATAAAATCCTGAACTGGATAGCTTTTATTGTTTCTTAAGGAAAAATCTGCACTAACAAATGAAATTAAGTAATACAACCTGGCTAATTAGCCAACATCAATCACAATATAGACTCAAAATGGGTCTCTTCTACAATGGTAGCAACATAGACCAGAATCACCCAGAAATATGTCCCCTCCACATTCTGCTGGGATGAGCTGCCCTTCCTACTCCATTTTCACATATACACGCTTGTTCTTGTGGAGAAGGTAGGGAAAGCCTCCTCCTTCAGACTTACTCTCAGGGCCGTGAACTCTTTCTGGGAAATTCCCCAGCAAAGCACTGTTATGATAAGTCAGATCAACACTACCTAGTAAGCTTTAGTTGTGTCCAAATAAATACAGTCAATCACTATCTATCCAGGAAGGGCGAGGTTATATAAGATAGAGTTTAGGGTTGTAAATAAATAAAAACTAAAATTAGCCTAACAAAGCTAACACGCTATTTTATCCAAGGACAAATTTTTCATTGACTACATGATAATCACACAGAAATGCAATGTATGAGTGCGATGGGTGTACTAACAAATAAGTGATTGACCTGCTACAAGTGTTTACAATTTTTACTGTGTATTTGTAATCAAACACGGTGGTCCCCATTTTCTCTACTGTGATATGCATTTTAATAATTAAGCAAAAGACAAAGGTAGAGGTTAACTCTATAGACCTGGGTTCCACAAACCCCCACTCTGTCTCCCTGGCTCTGTCGTCTGGGCAGGGAGAACTCACTGTAGCAGAAAAGCTTGTCCTCAAGGGCCTGGGCTCGGGGAGAGATACACCCAGGGAATGAGAGAGGTCATGATCAGTGGCCTTGGAGGTAAAAGAGAGGGAAGAGGCAATGTGGACTGATCAGGGGCCTAGAGAAGGAGGCCAGGACAAGGCCCTTCTGGGAACAGATACCAGAAGCATAAATGGGCTACTATTGAACAGACAGAACAAGCACAGGGGTAACTGGAGGCGGGACTCAGGCAGCTAAGAAAGCTGAAACTGGAAGAACAGACACCATGACAAGGGCAGGTCACAACCCAAGCCAGGTGAGCAGTGGAGACTCGGTCGTAGCCAATGCAAGTCACACACGGAGGGAAGATTAAGGAGCAACAGGCGTGAGCCTTTCTGAAGTGTTTGAGGTCCAAACATTTCTGTCCCACTGCAGAAACACCAGTAGCCAGTAACCAATAGAACAATCAGGAAGTAGTATGTGCAGTGAGATGATTCCAAGCTTGAACTGGCCATGAGCCAGATATAGGGTAGCTACCTAGCTCAGTGACCTTAGCTAACCTTAAGCCACTTAGTAAGCCTCCATTTCCTAATCTGTAAAATGGAGGTAATAATAATAGCTAATTTATTGATTTGCTGTGACGATTCAAGAAGAGAATGCATTCAATGAATGTGTTCCCAGCACACAGTCAGTGCTTGACAAACAGAAAGTGTAGATGCCATTCCTATGAACAATAAACCCAAGAATGGCTTACAACGCTGATCTAGTTCCGGGGTGGAGAGGAAGCCAAGTTGGGCGTCTGTTGCCAGATGCCCGGTGATGCCTTTAAGATGCTGTGAGCAGGAGTCTTTTACAAGCAAGCTTGAGAGCTCTCCACAAAGCAGAATTAATTAGGTCATCCTTGTGATGCGCCCCATATTCCTCACCCTTGTCTTGATGCCTGAGCTTCCAGAAACCTCTTCCCCTGACTTCAGGCATCTGTCCAGGTCGGTTGGCCGCCCCCCAGATTTCCTGACGCTCTGCTCCCCGTCGGAACTTGGAACACCTTTCCCATCTATGTCCCAGGCCTGAAGTCATAGGAACCCTGGCTACAAGGCCCTGTGTATGTGTGAAGGGGGATTACCTGCATGGTCAAAATAGCACGTAGATTGGGGACAGTCCACCCAGGAGTGGTAGAACAAGGCATAATTCAGAAGTGAATTCTGAATTTCAAACATCCTGTGTTCCAGGATGTAGGTAAAGAGAAGCAGCATAGGGGATGGAGAAGGTGACCTTTGACATGTAATGAGTCAGGAAGACTCATCCTAGGATGGGGTGGGGATGGCTTCATGTTCCAGGGTGCCCCAGAAAGGCTGGGCCTGTGTCTGTCCCTCAAGGCCCAGCAACTCCTGGGACTAGGTCTTCAGTACTGGAGTGTGCCACTATTGGCCAATTTAGGGGAGGAACCCTTTCCTAACGCATCTCTTTCACAGCCACCCACATCTTCCCAGGGCCTCCAGCAATAAAGTCCTCCCTCTTCAGACTAGCAACCAAGCTTAAAATTCAGACCCAATTCAACTCAGTCACACTAAAGCATGTGTAATAATAATAGCTGATGCTTAGTGAGAACTTACTGTATCACAGGCAGATGTTTGCTCAAATCATTGCATGTAATCCTCAACATAGCTCTAAAAGCTAATACCTGCATTGTACGGGTGAAGAAACTGAAGCTAGAGAGGTTAACTAAATTGTCCAAAGTTCACAGTTCATAGTAGAACAGAGATGAAAATCCAGGTTTGGTTGACACCAGACGTCTCCCTTTTAAGCACACTATCCTGTCTCTCTAACATAACGAACTGACATTGGATGATTTGCAAGAGGGCTTTGATGGGCAAGAGGGCTTGAGATAGCATGGATCGTGGGTGCCCGAAGGTAGGAGGGAGTAGAAAATGAACATTCACATGCCAAAGCTAAAGCCTCCAGCTTTCCAGTTTGCTCAGACCTCCATCCATGTGCCTCTGGCTAGGCATGTCTGAGAGGAAGTACCCAGAGATGGTTTAAGCTAGGGGCTCCCAGATGCTTATAAGGCTGGGCCACGGTTCATACCCAGACCAACAATTATACCCACAGCCAAAAAGAAACCACTAGCCATGCCTCCTCCCACCTACACAAGCTGTGATCAGCAAGTTGGCACCATAAAGGCTGCAGAGACAGCATCTTGCAAATGAAGAAAGGTCAGACCCAGCTATTCTGAAGCCTAAGGACAATGGGCTTTCTACTATTTTTTACAAATTATCAGGCAAACAAGTAATCATTTCATTTAAAATTTGAAAGCTTCAGGAGAGTAAGCCATGCAAATACATGCAAAGCATATTCTCTTACTCTTTTAAGCCCTCCCAAGCATGACCACTAGTTAAAGATGGTTGAAAGCCCATGTGCTGACTGCTTGGAGACGTTGCCTGGTGACCTTTCGGAACAACGAGCTTCAAACACCAAGCAACGTCATACCTAATAACAGGCTGTATTTCCAAACATTCATTTGTAAACAGGATGCTTTCTCCAAGCACACAGTGCTGGTTCAACACCAGGCTAGCCCACAGAAGCCCAAGTGCCCACATTAACTCTAGCACACAACATCTGAAGTCTATGCTAAATATTTTGTAGGGATCAGCATAGCCACGGAATTTGGACTTTGCTCTAAATGTACTGGGAAGCTGTGAAAAAATTTTCTTCTGGAGAGTTACCTAATGAAAGTGATGCTTTGCAGCAGTTGATCTGAATGTAAGTTGAAGCAGAGAGACTGGTAAAGGTGACATTGCAAAAATCCAGTTTTGAGTTGATAAAGGATTAAAGTAGAGTGACTGCAACTGAAATATATAACAATTTATTTACATTGATTAATTAAACTAATTTTTAGTTAGCATTTGCTATGTGTCCTGGAGAGTCACTCATTCATTAGACAAACATATATTGAACACCTACAATGTGGAGAGGACTGTGCTAGGCTCTGGAGATACAGTGGTCCCTAGCCTTATACAACTTTGCAATCTAGGCTGGGTATGGTGGCTCACACCTGTAATCCCAACACTTTGGGAGGCTGAGGCGGGTAGATCACCTGGTCAGGAGTTCGAGACCAGCCTGACCAACATGGTGAAACCCCATCCATACTAAAATACAAAATTATCTGGGCGTGCTGGTGGGTGCCTGTAATCCCAGATACTACTTGGGAGGCTGAGGCAGGAGAATCTCCTGCGCCTGGGAGATGGAGGTTGCAGTGAGCCAAGATCACGCCATTGCACTCCAGCTTGGGCAACAGAGCAAGACTCCGTCTCAAAAAACAAAACAAAACAAATATTCAACTTTGCCATCTAGAAAGGAATAGAGATATTAAAACTTACAATTACCACTGTGAGGCACGTTAGAAAGAGGAAGGTCAAGATGCAATGGAATTGCACAACAGGAGATTCAGTGGTGTGGATGATGATTGTGAAAATCAATCTTCCCCAAGGAAGTAGGACTTAAACACACATGGGAAGACTGAAGTGACAGCAGTCAGAATTAGAAGGGAGAGAGGAATATTTCCTGCAGAGGGAACAATAAGTGCAAAGGTCAGGAGGGAGAAGAGAGTCAGCCATTTTGAAGAACTGAAGGACCCTTCAATGTGGGAGGAGAAAGCAAGCCAGAAAAGCTGGAAGCAGGTGCCAGATTGTGAAGGGCTCTGTGAACCATGGAAAGGAGTTCTTTTGCAATCCCTACGATTCCTGTAGTTTTAAACAGTATAGTTACACAGGAAGCGCTAGAGGAGGTGAAGGTTTGGTGGGGAAAGTTATGAGATCAGGTGGACAGGTTGAGTTCAGCACCTCCATGAGTTCAGCACCTCCAAGATGAACTGGCAGGGACATGAGGCAGGACTGCAGAGATGAGCCTGGAAGTCAGGTCATCTGAGCCCATGATAAGGTTCTAGAGATTATCAGCATGGAGCTGAAAACTGGGGTCACCAAGGAGGGTGGGGTCACAGGGGAGGATGGGGTGCCAGGGAGGGTATTAAGGAGAAAGGGCTCCAGAGACAAGACAAAAAAGGCTGGGCAGAAACTAGTGTCTGGCAGGAGATAGGAAGGGGGCAAAGGTGACTATGCTTGTCCTGGTGACAGTGAGAATAATCTCATTGGCAGAGAGGGGAAAGCGAAGCGAGAAGCCAGAGCCAGATCAGTGGTAGCAAATCAGCAAGTGTTCAGCGATGACAGAGCTCTTCACAGCAAGTCTGTGTCTGGTGATGACAGAACTGTTCAGCCCTAAGGTGCTGCCCAGGCTCCTCCTCCTCTCAAGAGAGATGATTCATTGATGAACCGATACAGAGCCTGGCCATATTTAGTGAACACTTGCCACATGTCAGTCACTTTCCCCAGCTCTAGAGATAAAGGAACAAATCAGATAGAGTTACTCCCCCAAGGAAACCCAACCTAGATGGGGGAGATAGGCATGAAATGATCCATGCATTGTGACTGGGTTGATCATAGACACACATGCTGGTAACATCATTAAAGTCATGAAGGGAATAGTGGCTCCTCCACTTCCTAGAAGGAAATGTACTCTGGTGTCTGTGTTTGTTTACTAGGACTGCCATAACAAAATATCACAAATTGGGTGGCTTATAAACAACAGAAATTTATTCTTTCACTGTTCTGGAAGCTAGAAGTCTGAAATCACGGTGTTGGCAAGGCCATGCTCCCTCTGTAGGCTCTAGGGAAGACTCTTTCCTTCTGCCATCCTAGATTCGGGTGGCTCCTGGCAAACCTCGGCTTTCCTTGTTTTATGGCAGCATAACCAATCTCAGCCTCTGTCTTTGCGTGGCTTTCTTCACTTTGTGTCTATTCATCCAAATCTTCCTCTCCTTTCCCTTATAGAGACATCAGCCATTGGATTTAAGGCCCACATTAACTCAGTATGACCTCATCTTAACTTGACTTACTCAAAGACCCTATTCCAAACAAGGTCCCATCCACAGGTACCAGAGGGTAGAACGTAAACAGATCTTTTTGAAGGAAATAATTCAACCCACTATAGCATCCCTCTCTTTCCAGCACTTGCAAGGTCTTCGAAGAGGGTCTTTGCTAAAAGGAAATATGATTTGTATCTGATATATGGCCCTAAGGTCAATTTTGGGAAAGGATTTCACAGTTCATGATTGCTTTCATAAATTCCTTTCAATTAGTATGTGAATCTTATAGTATCTTATACTCTGTTATAGGGTCTATTGAAGCCTCTCTCCTTCCAAAGGAGAAAATCAAATTACTTTACCAGGAGAAATTCTAAAATAGAGTTAATTTTTTTATCATATATGTCATGAAGCCTTGATATAGATGACTTTTCCTCAGCACATTAAGAATTCTCCAAGAACTGATACACCTTTATGGAGAAAAATTCAACAAGGCCGATCAAATTTTAAGATATATCTGCCCCTTGAATCACCTGAGGTTAGGAGTTCAAAACCAGCCTGGGCAACATGGTGAAATGCCATCTCTATTTTAAAAAAGAAAAAAAATTAGCCAGGATGGTGGTGCATGCCTGTAATCTCAGCTACTTGGGAGGCTGAGGCAGAAGAATTGCTTGAACCTGGGAGGCGGAGGTTGCAGTGAGCTGAGATCATGCCATTGCACTCCAGCCTGGGCAACGAGTGACACTCCGTCTCAAAAAATAAAAAATAAAAAAATAAAGATATATCTAGCTTTGACTCAGTGGATCTAATTATAAGAATTTATCCTACACATAGATAATTTCTTACACATGGAAAAGCAGCATAGTACAAGTTTTTTTTTAATCACAGCATTTTTCACCTATACAAGACTAGTTAAATCAATAATCATACATTCAGACAATTAAATAGGATCATAAATAAGGAGTTTCCTTTCACAGGTAATACGAAGTCCAGAGACAGCTGGCCCAGCACAGATGCAACGGCTTTGCCCTGTCACCTTCCACTCCTCAGCTGGAGCATCCTGAGCGTGAACTAACTTCCTCATGCTCACATGGCTGCTGTGCCCTGGGCATCATAGCTGCTTTCTAGGAGGAAGAAGGAGGAAGGGGAGAAAGTCTATCTCTTTTTATCTGGAAAATTGCCTCTTTCCCAGAAGCTCCACCCAATACACTCATGCACATAACTCAGTGACCACACCCAGGTATGCAGCCACCCTACGTACAAGGGAAGTTGCAAATTGCAATTCCTAACAAATTTGAGGTCAAGAAACAGCAACTAACAGTCATTAAGAAGAAAAAGGCAGCTCTGTATGTATTGCTACGGGTCTGGCGCCAATACATACTGTTAGGAAACAAATAAACACAACAGGTGCAGCGCAATGTGAACAGTATTCTACCATGTATATGTAACCAGTACCCCCCTTTTTCTAAAAAGTAGTTTAATGATTATATTTTCTCTCTTCTTTTCTCATTTTCCCTAGTTCCCCACTTCCTACTTAGCCCTTTAGAAATGCAAATATAGCCTTTTACCCCATCCACCTTCACCAGAGACTCCCTACAGGGCAAGTTCATCTAACTCCTTGAAAATTAATAGTTGATTTACAGACCAAAGTATGCCTGCTGCGGAACTCTCACCCCTCAGGAAGTTGCCTCAAGAGATACCGTTGATTTCTATGAAACTCCCCCCACCAGGAAACCGCCTCAAGAGGTATAAAACTCTCCCCAATCTGGGGAGTTTCTGGCCTAGTCCTGCCCACAAAGGGACCAGTAGTCACTGCATAGTAGATAACTCACTGGAGCTAATACATAGACCCCGCCGCCTTGCTCACTGCCGTCCCCCGCCCCACCCTACCTTTTAAAAGTGCCTGCTTTCTGCTCCAAAAGCGAAGTGGTACATTTAAAGGGGACACCTGTGCTTTTTCCCCTAAGCTAGCTTTGAAAATAAATCACTTTCTTTATGCCATACATTGCCCTTGTTAATAGGACTCTGTAAGCGGCGAGCAACTAACCTGCATTTTGGTTACAATTTTGGTGACCCATATAGGGAGTGCTGCCTGCCCTGGGTGATCCAAGCCTGTCAACTCAGTTTCACTACTGGGCAAGGGGTTGCCTGTGGGTCCAGATGCTCATGGCTAGCACACCCTATGATGGGAGTGTTAGAGAATTTCCCAGCAGCTGCCATAAGCAGTTTTGTTTTGGGGGAACATCTCTTTTGCCTCCAGGTACGACATTTGCTGCCTTCAGTGGTTCATTGGTACAAAGAAAGTGACCTCTAGAAGAAGAAAAAAAAAGCCAGCAAATTTTGGAACTGGGTAAGTTTGTTGGAAATGTGCCCAACCACCCTATACCTCTTTTGGGGTATTGCTAGGGCTGTGCTCTACTTAAGACTTGGCTGCTAGTGACACCATTTGAGCATTTTGTGCACTTGTATTTGTTGGTATCTGCAGTACCATAGGTGCTTTGCTCAGATCAGACTCGGAGACCCATGAAGCCCTTGAGAACTGCGGAAGGGAATTCAGGATCTCACCCAGTCCCCTTGCTTGGGACTCATTTGGAAGCAGGCTGTTTGTTTGCAAAGGTATTACTTTGTGTGTGGGCCCTGATCCCTACTTTATGGAAGATAAATGAGAATAGTGGGGGTAGCAGCCCCGCACTGTGTGTGGTAGCTATTAATGGAAGGCTCCAGAATTTCCTTTTGGTCACTACCTTCTTTCTTCTTCACCCTTCTTTCTCACACCCCACTTAGAAAACCTGCCTCCTACATGAAGGCGGGTTAGGTTGTATCTTCCTCTGTTTTCTTTTCTGCTTGTCTTTTTTGAGAGTGTATGTGTGTGTTTATGTGTATGTATATGTATCGTGTTATGTATTTTAGCCACAAAGTACACACTGGCTTGAGGTTAGGGAGTACTCATATGTTAAGTGAATAAGCCCAAATACTTACCTTTAACAAATAAGCTGCCTTTAAAATCATTGACAAAATAATATTAGAAATGTCTTAAGAATTGTCAACATACATTTTTGTTTAAATTTATTGATCAAGTGGTTTCACATTTATCTCTACCAGATATTATTAGGTGTCAAAATTTGGCATAAGAATTATAAAACTATAAGCCCAGCCCAAAATGGAATGATCTTTATGATACAGCTCCGATGACTGAAGGAACACCAGGATCCTTAGTCTCACGCGGATTTTGATAAAACAATACGGACACACATGGAGTGGTTTTTAAGGAGTGAAAAGTTTAATAGGCAAGAAAGAAGGAAGGAAGGAGAAAATAGCTCCCCCATACAGAGACCAAGGGAGGGGGGATATCTGGATAGATTGTACCCAACATTAACTTTTGTTTTTCTTCTGTTTCCATAGAAATGCCATTATTCAAAATCTATTTGCCTTCATGAAGTGCAGAGGCCTAGCCCACCTGCAATGCTACTTCCCGGATGAGACACAGCTCGTTAAGCTGGTCCATTCTCAAGAACTAGACAGGGCTTAGACCACTTTCATGAGTATTCATAGCTCCTTCTTTAGCCTGTGAAATATACATACTTAGCCAACCTGTCATCGTATCTGGTTAGAATTGGCAGTGGGGAAGCTGCATAATTAAGAATTCAGGAAATGTCTCAGATAGCTCTGTAAAGCCTGCACGAACAAATCAAAGCTGTGTCTGACCCACATTGTCACTAGGAGTTAGCATCCTGCACCAGTCAGACCATCCTGGTGGCAAAAGCTGCTTGTAACATTGACCCTGATTGAAGGGATAAGCATATCCCTCTGTTGCGGAGTTTACTGCTGTTATGATCTCTCTATGGGAATACAAGACAGGTTTCCCAGAGACTCTCAAGATTACACACCATATTGCTTCAGCAAACATCATCTGTAAGTCCAGGTACTCATGAATATTTCCAACTCAAAGTAGATCAGTTCCATTCTGATGCCCAGTGACTACCCCCACTTTCAGCAGGACGTAGCCAGAGTAAATATGGCACCCAAATCCCATAGAAATGGAATGAAACTTGGCAGTCAGAGATTGTAACTGAGTCTCCCATTTTTCTAAGAGGGAGTTTAATTATTCTCTCTCTCTCTCTCTCTGCCTCCCTTTTCATTTCCCCGGCTCCCCACTTCCTACTTAGCCCTTTAGAAATGCAAATACAGCCTTTTACCCCTCCCTTCATCAGATACTCCCCACAGGGCAAGTTCATCTGACTCTCCTGAGAGATAACAGTTGATTTACAGACCAAAATATGCCCGCTACAGAGCTGTCACCCATCAGGAGGTTGCCTTGAGAGGTAACAGCTGATTTCTGTGAAACTCTCCCACTAGAAGACTGCCTCGAGAGATATGAAACTCCCTTCCACCTGGGGAGTTTTGGCCTAGACCTGCTCAGAAGGGCACCAGCAGTCACCACCTTGACTGCATGGTAGGTAAGGCACTGGAGCTAACAAATGGGCTCCCTTGCCTTGCCTGCTGCTTTCTGCTCCAAAAGTGAAGTAGTACATTTAAAGATGGGACACCTGTTCTTCTTCCCCTAAGCTAGCTTTGGAAATAAATCACTTTCTTTATACCACACTTCACGCTTATTAATTGGACTCTGCAATCTGCAAGTTACTAACCTGCAATTCAGTTGCATGTATACTTAGGATATTAAGGGGGGGCTGTGTGTGTAGGTGCACACCTATACATTCCGATAAATGCACAGAATCCCTAGAAGGAAATGCAAATTATGATAACAGTGCCTCCAGGAAAGAGCCATGGGAGGCTGGGCACAGAGTACAGAGGGAGAGTTCCTTTTCACTCTGTTCTTTTCTAATTTTAAAGTTAAAACATGCACATGTATTATCGATTTAAATATTAAGTAATTTTTAAAAGACAGAAAGAACCCCTCAAGAATAACAAAGCTTTTCCCCTTGTCATTAGTATTGTGTTAGTGTTGTGAATGATGGGGTCCAGGATATGTTACCCCGAAGTATGGCACTGTTACCAAAAAAGTACCAGGGTTTATTCACCTAGCAAGTAGTAAACTACTCTCCATGAGAGCCCAGGTTTTTATCAATAGAAGGTTTATCACTTGGCTCAAGTAAGGAGGGCACTGGGAGTATTCTTCGAAGCAGTCTCTCCCCTAGGGAAAGTGACGGGAGGGTTTATGGAGTGATGGAGAGGGGAGAGGGTGCGTCGTCACGTGTAGAAGAGGGATCTCAGTGGTGCGGGTACAGTGAGTCATCGTGCCAGTGCAGAGGTCACACATTATGGTGATGAAACTGTAGCTCCTCGGGGGAGGAGACTTCATCACGGTAATGAGGAAAGGTCACTTCCTTTCATCTGTAAGTTGCTGGGATCTGTCAGGAGCTGGTTGAAACCACCAAGATGACCTCATTCCACAGAGGGTTTGGGGAAGAATAGGCTTCAGGGCAGGAGACTCTAAAACAGGCTGATTGCTCAAGTTGATTAAATTTCTATAATCCTTGGAGACCCTCCCTCAATGCTTTTAACACCTTGGCATTTGAGAAAACAGCAGAGGCAAGAAGGCTACCCTCTTCTCTCCAGTTTTTCTTTCCTGAAGCACGTCATAAAACCTAAGAAGGTCATTCTCTGACTTTCTGCCATCATTTTCCCCTGAAGCAGATCTTAAGACCCTCATTTGAAAGGTGTCCTTTCTCTACCCGGAGGAAAGGAACATCCTTACCTCTGAAGACACAGGGTCACAGAGAAGAATCTAACAAACAGGCTTTGCTAAATTCCTCCCCATTCATTACCATTAAATCATTATTTTTAACCCAATCACACTTCTCCACAACTGTCCACTTCTTCATAAAACCTATCATTAAAAAAATACACGGGTTTGCCTATTTCTTTGAGTGTTCATTTCCAAAAGTCTCTCGTGTTATGTAAAATTTATATTCAATAAATTTGTATGCTTTTCTCTCGTTATAGGCGTCTCAGACATAAGCCTAAGGATGGGTGAGGAAAAGAAATTTTTTCTTTTCCAACATGATCATAGGTCAAAAACATAAAGCCGGGACCGAGAGGCTAAGAGTCTTGAAGGTTCTTTAGAGCCAGACAGGAATACATTAAAATGTCTTAAAAGAGCCAAAGAAATGCAAATATCTTTAAAAGCAATGTAAAATCAGCCAATCAATGAATGGATGTGTCCACACCCAGAGAGGAAGGAGGTAAAAGTTGCAATCAGAAGGAAGAATTAGGTGAATCTGTTATAGAACTCAGAGTTCCAATTACGGTTCATAGTGTCACACCATCTTGGGCATGAATCCAATCCTGTTTTCTGGCCAAAAATCTCTGAAGAATGCCTAACCTCACCCTCCCAAGATGGAAACCCCAGCTTGCTGCAGACAGCTGTCTCCTTAGGAGGTAAGTAATGCACAAATCCAAAAAGCTAAAATCAGGGATTGAGACGGTGAAGGAAATCAAACCCATCTCTTTATATATGAGTGCAGGAATAATGTCATTTATACTACTCATCATGTTTAAGAGCAATTGGTATGTTGCGGCCAGGTGTGGTGGCTCACACCTGTAATCCCAGCACTTTAGGAGGTCAAGGTAGGGATCATGTGAGGTCAGGAGTTCAAGACCAGCCTGGCCAACATGAAGAAACCCCATCTGTACTAAAAATACAAAAAAAAAAAAAATTAGTTGGGCATGGTGGTGCGCACCTGTAATCCCAGCTACTTGGGAGGCTGAGGCAGGGGAATCATTGGAACCCTGGAGGTGGAGGTTGCAGTGAGTGGAGATTGCACCATTGCACTCCAGCCTAGGCAACAGAGCGACAAGACTCCGTCTCAAAAAAAAAAAAAAAAAGAGAGAGAGAGAGAGAAATTGGTATGTTGGAACAGCTGACAGATTAGCCTTGTAATTTCAGTTTTATATATAATCGAGAGATTGATTTTCACTTAAGATTTTAAGCTGAAAATTATAAAAGAAAGCAGTAAACAACATTGGAATGTCTAAGATAATTTATGAGTCATTATAAGTTTGAGTTAATCATATTTATAAAAATTACTTACATTTTGGGGAAGTCTTCGTTAGTCCGCTTGGAGTACTAAGGAAGAAACTAAAATAGATGTTTAAGAGTGGAGGGAAGAAAAAATATGATTTCTTCTACCTGTCTTAGGTCCATGGCTGTAGCCACTATAACAAAAGGCACACATGCAAATGTGTGTAATATAAGTTTTACATGAAACAGGAGCCTTCATAAGAAAATGAAGACCCAAAGAAACAGATGTTTTGATGCCGGGTTTGATGAAGCATGGAGAAATGTGATAGCACAAAGAGGGTAGGATCATAAACCGGAGGGAACTTAGCAAGGCATGTTTGTTCAGATTCTTCGTGTGACAGGAGCGCCAGTATCTTCAGAGATAGTGGTCCTGTCCACTATCTCTGGAGGAGGACAGTGCTCCTGTCCTCCAGACAGAGGAAATGCACCTCTTGAATGACAGTCTTATGACCTGCCTCAGGGGAAGGTCAGAAAATCCTGGGTTTTATAACCTGTTACCCGAGAGAAGGACTGGGGAGGATCAGAAAGGCCTTCCTACAGGTGCTGTCTCCCACATGCCTTCAGGTTAAAATACTCAATCTGCCAAAGCACCGTATTTAGAATTCCTGAGACCCATTAAGCAAATTTAATTAATTAAATTGCAAATGCCTTTTGGTGGTAATTATTGAAATTTACTATTTTTTAAAACAGAATTACAGGATTTGTAACTTAAACTTCAAAGCCCAATGAGTGAGATTTTTTAAAATTTATAAGTTTGATATAATATTAAATGAGGTAACAATATAACCTCAAACTATCATTTCCCATTCCCAAAAGTTGCCGTGAAGATGTTAAAAATTCCCCTTGACATCAGGCTGGGTGCAGTGGCTCACGCCTGAAATCCCAGTACTTTGGGAGGCTGAGGCAGGCAGATCTCCTGAGGTCAGGAGTTTGAGACCAGCCTGGCCAACATGGTGAAACCCCATCTCTACTAAAAATACAAAAATTAGCCAGGTGTGGTGGCGGGCACCTGTAATCCCAGCTACTTAGGAGGCTGAGGACCAAGAATTGCTTGAACCAGGGAGGCGGAGGTTGCAGTCAGCTGGGATGGTGCCTCTGCACTCCAGCCTGGGCAACAGAGTGAGAATCTGTCTTGGGGGGAAAAAAAGTTATTGACATCTTAGAAGTCTAAGTGGTAGAAACCCTTCTCAAATTCCCCCTGCCAGGCCCCATCTCCCTCATCTTGCTGTGCTGGTTCTTTTCTATGGCACCTACCACCTTCAAACAGACTATACAACTTACTTTTTTATAAAACTATTTTGGTTTATTTTATTTTGATAAAATATACGCAACATAAAAGTGGCCATTTTAACCAAATTTAAGTATACAATTCAGTGGTGTTCAGTATGTTCACAATGCTGTATAACCATCAGTTAACATTTATTATGCTTAGTATTTACTGTGTCTTTCCTCTCCAGAAAATTCACACACCTTGGGAAGGGATCATGTTGTGTTCATCGGTGTTTCCAGAACCTGGGACAGTGTGCCTGGCACCAGAGTGGTCAGTGAGTTCTTGCCTGGATCTGACCACCTCCCTAGCAAGGTTACTTGGTGACACCAAACTGAAGCAGTTTTGGGAGCAAAGGAGAACACAGAGCCCATTGTTGCTCCCTTTCTTCTCTCCATAGGAAACAGCTCCAGGACATTGACCAGCCAGGCTGTGAGACTGTGGAAAGGCCCTGCACTGGGCTGCTGCTGGCCTGGGGGAGGGAGGTGTGTGACCCAGGCTGCTTGTGTCTTCTCTAAACCATGGCACACAGCAGCTCCCGTTGACTCATTGAGAAATAACTTGAGATGCTGGCTGGCTTTGTTTCATGACCATTTTAAACTTAATTGTTAAGAATGAGTAAATTAGGTGAATGTAAACGGGATAAAAGTTTGTAAATGAACTTTTCATTGTTTCTTTTTCAGTAACTTATTTTTAAGTGGTGTCATGATTAGGTAGTAGATTCATGAAACATCTGAATCATTTCTAAGCAAGATAAAATACTGAAACATAAATTGCTGAGCATAAGTTTATTTTTTGCTCTCTTCAATTTTATACAAAAACAAAATGTGTTTAGATCTGTTAGTAAATATGTTCTGCTTCACACTGAAAAACTGTGTTACGAAGAAGCAGATATGATGACATGGTGATAGTTTACAAAATACTGCTTTGTAATTGCTAAAGATTAAAAAATCTAATTAATATGTGCAATTAAAATTACTAAAAATAGGGAAAAAATTCTGTATGCCAAGCATACAAGGAAAGTGATGTGTGTTTTTGTTGAGGAAAGTTATAAAGAAAGCATAAGGATATGCCATAGTTTGTTTGGGTTTTTTTTGAAGGAAAGAATAATTTCGTCTAATTCAGAGGTTATTTTAAGGTTGTTTCAAAATACAGATTTAGGAATGAAATAGAAACAAGGCAGAAAGGAACCAGTGAGTAGGAGAAAGGGAGATTTTTGTGTTTTATCAAAATAATTTCCTGTGCTCTACACCATCTTCTTTAAGTCTTTGATTACTTAAGAAAACCAAGTTAAAGGTTTGTTATTGTTGTTGTTGTTGTTGTTTTGCAAATATGTAACTTCTTTTGAAGTCTTTCAATATCACTCTGGTTAAAGGCTTGACTAGTATTTCACAGTGACCTAGGATCCTGTTTTTGATCAAATAATTTGAACCTTTATTTTGACACTTTGTGAAATCAAATTTTAAAGTTTTTAAATTAAGTCTTTTTGACCTTGAATTAACTTTGGGATACCCCAGAGGGCCCTGGAACATCTGAAAGCATATATAAAACAAAGATATTACACCAGCTGTGCTTATTTGATATGTTAAATTACATGGGAAATATCAAATGATATTTAATTTTCTTTGAGTTGTATTTATATGGGTATGTTATTAACATGTGCTCCAAAATATGTCTTGGCATAAGTGTTATCAGTCATAATGTTGATTATTATGCTAAAATGTTGTACACCATGAAAATAACAAATTTCCCTGTCAATTGCATCATTATGAAGTCTCATCATGATGAGAGTTGTGGTTGAAAACCTGGTGAGATTTTTTAACCATTTTAAGTCCTGTTGCCCATAGTTAAATTGGTTTATTCTGATGCTTTTTCTGAAAGCTCTTTGCAAGCAACTATAATTCTAAAGCGTTGGGTCTTCAAGGAAGTTCAAGGAAAGGATGAAAAGAATTCTGACAAGTATGGGCTTCTGATAATTTTGAGATACCATTGGGCTCAGTGAGAATTTCTAAAACTAATGAAATAATTAATGGGTTTGTGAAACTACCAACCAAGATGAAACAGACCAAAAATTAATTACATGAGATAGAATAAACTGATAAAAAAGAATTCTGGGTTTTTACAGCTTTTTTATTTGAAACATTTCTGGTTCTTTTAATGTTTTGTCTTCCAGATTTAAAAAAAAAATTTTTTTTCTTTTAAGCTATCTACAGTTTACAAGAATTTGGTAAAGTATACATAGATAAACAAAAATTGAGATATTTGCTTTTCCTCCCTACGAAATCCCTCCAAAATTTGGAAAGTATACATGAGTATTCTTATTTTTATGGCAATATGGTTATTCGCATGAATTCATTAAGAATTGCTTTCTTTATAAAAGGATACAATTGGAACACTGGTTATACTACTAGGGCTTTGGTTGGAATGTCATATTTGAGAAGATGCATAGAATACCTGGCAGCAAGTGTTCCTAGCCTTACAGTGAAGGAGTAAAACATTGTTACTTCCTGGCAGGCCCAGGAGCCTCAAGCTATTAGATATTACAGGTAAAGGATGATTTTTGCCTTCGTTTGGCCTCCTAGCATTGAGAGGTTTTAAAAGTCCAATCTGAGATTCCTTATCAAAATTTCCAGCAAAGCAAATTTAAAAGAAACCAATGTGGTTATTCTTGGTGCACTTATGCAAATAACTAGGCCAAGTTGGAGAATAAATTTATTTTACAAACATGTTTGTCTTACCATGATTGTCCTTGGTAGAAATGAAATGATTGTGGATAAAAAATTTATTTTTAAAAAGAAAACTTTAGTACGCCTGTTATTAGATAGTAGCCCTGCTTATTGTTTTCAATTTTTCATTATCTACCTGGAGACCAGACTGGATTATGAATTCTAGTTTTCTCCAATATCTGGTTACAACTCTCCATGAAGAATGGGAACCACTGCGTTTCTGAAGCCCTATAAGCTGGACAATTCAATGTAAATTTCAAGGGCTAAGTTTCATGCCTCATGTGTGGGCCTACACAGAGCGTTCACAGAAGCGTCCAATGCCATAAGACAATTCAATCAAAGACCTTCAAACTACAAACCAGAATGAGAAGCTGCTGACTTCATTCTGTGGACAACTTTTCCCACGATTGCTGGAGCAAAACCCCCAGTGTAACAAGGCTCTTACCCCTCTTAAGGTTTTCTTACCTATGCCCACCTCATTCATTTGGCAGGATGACACTGTAGTGAGGATTTCAAAATCAGTGGTTTTTGGTGGATGGGTGAGTAGCTTGGAAGAGTAGCGGATATGTCATGTCAAACCCGAATCTTTACAGGACCTAAGAGATCCTTTAGTTCATGTAGTGGGTACTTTAGCAACATCCCTGACACAACTATTTGTTCAAATTATAGTGGTGTCTTTTATAGAGTTAACATTCTCTGCTCTAATTTAAGCCTTTCCTGGGGTGCTAGATGATAAAACTGCTACCTACTAACTAAACGGGGAGGAATCTGTGTAGTTGCTGATAGTTTTTCTTGTACACAGATGAATACATTGGGTATTGTAGTGACTCAGTTTAACTTTGATTAAAACGGGTAGATTCCTTCTCTGGCTCATTCCTTGATTTACTCAATTTTAGTTGGTTCAGTTCATGGGGACTCTGCTTAGGCAGCATACTCCAAACACTTGGTATAACCTGATAATGATAATATCCTCCTAATAGTTACAAAAGTAGTCTCCCTGGTGCGCTGTATCCTCTCAAAAAGTTTTAAATGTTTGTATACAAACATCTGTTGAACATCAAACATTCTTTCCTCATCTAAATGACAGAAATGCCGAGAGACGTATGATCATGAGGACACTGTAGCCTGTGAAGGGTGTGTTGAGACTGGAAACTTAGAATGATGGTAATTGAGAGCAGCGCCAACGTCCTGCGTTTTGGTCAGATTCTCGCCTAGGTGAGCACTTGACCAAAAGAGGAATTCTTAAGTGAAAAGTATAGGAGGGCACTGTTCAGGACTAAGCTCCTGCACTAGGCCCCACCAGACCAGACTAAAAATCCAAATAGAGTCACTCATGCTAATGTCCCATGTGACCCAAGTAAAACAATAAGTTGTTTTCTGACTTTCCAAGAAATGAGGAGGGAGAGGTAACAGCCAGTTCCCCAAACAGGTCAGTTCCAACCTTCAGTTGGCATAATAATGGCCTTCTTTCTGCTTTAATTCTTAACCGGAAGTCATCTGGTATTAACCAATGAATTATCTTTCTATTGTTTTGTCTGTCACCACTGTAAAAGAAAAGTAACTTTGAAGTGGCCAATCTGCTTTTTGTTCTGTTTCTGCTCTATTCAACCCTTTTTCTGTCTCTAAAGCCACTCTCCTCTGCTCAATTTATTGGAACATTATTTTGTTTTATGGAGTGAGGTATTGCCCAATTCTAGAATTGCAAATGAAGTCAAATGAGATCTTTGCATTTGTTGTAATGTTGTCTTTCGACATATCTAAACTGCCAAATCCAAATGACCAAAAACATGAAGTTTAGATATGATTGAGATCAGGGAAACAGAAAATAAGTTACAATAAACAATGAGTTCCCACTTTAAATCCATAGACGGACAAAAATTATGAAAGAAATCTAATATCAACTGCCCTCAGAAATGCCAGGGAAAACAGTGTCCTCTTCCATTACTGGTACAAATCTGAATTACAGAGTGGTAGGAAAATAAGATGCAGACATGACGGCCAGGCGCAGTGGCTCACACCTGTAATCCCAGCACTTTGGGAGGCTGAAGAGGGCTAATCAGCTGAGGTCAGGAGTTCGAGACCAGTCTGGCCAACATAGCAAAACCCCATCTCTACAAAAAATACAAAAAAATTAGCCAAGCATGGTTGTGTGCACCCATAATCCCAGCTACTTGGGAATCTGAGGCAAGAGAATTGCTTGAACCCAGGAGTCGGAGGTTGCAGTGAGCCAAGATCGTGTCACTGCACTCCAGCCTGGGTGATAGAGTGGAACTCCATCTCAAAAAAAAAAAAAAAAAAAAGAATTCTGAACTATATATGTAGCCTTTTAAGAAAGCTGTTTGAAAAACAATCTGGCAGCACTTACTAATTTTTTTTAATCTGCATTCTTTATGAATCAACAATCTCACTCCTGAGGAATCTAGCTGTTAGAAATAAAAGAACCAATTTGAAGAATGTAGTTATAAGGTTGCTGTAATATATCACTCTTCGTAGTGGAGGAAGAAAATCTAGAAACAAAGTGAATGTCCATCAATAGAGAGAACGTGAATTCATCACGGAACTTCCTCCCAGTAGTTTGCTGGAGCTGTCTCCAGAGATCCTGCACGGAACTCTTCTCAACTCGGCTCCACCCAGCCATCACATTGGTAGTTTGAAATGAGCCATGGTGGGAACGTTTAAGGCATGGATGTCAGCAAACACTAGCAGTCAGGGCTTTTCCTGAGAGAGCTGGGTGTTATATCTTTACCAGACAAAACTGCCTTCACCCCATAAAATAATAGGCATTAAAAATCATGCACCATTCCAGTTAAATTATAGGTGTTTTCATTTGGTTTTATTGATTGATATAAGAATAGTATGTGTTCCACTGCATTTTTGAAACACATTTTTAAAAAACCTTGCAGAAGTGTATATGTGCATAAATATTTTATATGATCATATGAACATGGAGGAAAGTATGAAAGATACACTGGAAAGGGTAATGGGATTATGGGATTAGGGGTAGCTGGGGAGGGGAGGAATTTTTTTTTTTTTTAATGATTCCATATGTAACTGACATACACACAGGTGTGTGTGTGTGTGTATAAAGAAATTAAGGAAACAAAAACTAAGTTTAAAATCCACAACTTTGTAGAGATGTTTGTGCTTTATTATAAAATAAAAAAGCAAGTTGCAGAGCCATGCGTTTGGTAACGATACGGCTCCGATGAGTGGAGGAACACCAGGGCTCCTGTCTCGTGTTGAATTCGATGAAACAACAAGGACACACGTGGAGTGGTTTTAAGGAGCAGAGAATTTAACAGGCAAGAAAAAAGGAAGAAGATCCCCTGTACAGAGACAGAGGGAGGGGGGCTCCAAAGCCGAGAGAGGGAACCCCAAGTACGGTGGAAACCAGCCAGGTATATATAGAGGCTGGAGGAGGCGGGGTCTGATTTGCACAGGGCTCAGGGGATTGGTTTGAGCAGGCATGTCATTCAAGTAGCCCGCGGAAAAGCTGGCCCTCCCACCCTAGCCTTTTAATATGCAAATGCAGGGCGCCATGATGTTCTACACAGGTAGGGGTATGTGGGGGCAGCCATGAAGCCAGGAACATGTGGGGCAAGGGCAAGAAGGCCAGGGGAATCGCCATGTTTGGGTAGACCCAGTTTCGAATGGCCTGCATTTGCATATCAAAGGTTGTGGGCCTGGCTCTAGGAGCTGCTTTAAAAATGAAAATTTTTCAAGGACTCTTTTTCCTATCTGCCTAAAATAATTTCTTAATAACTCCTACAATAGTATGACCCTGTTTCAGTAAAAAGAAATAAACCCAAACCCCAGTTTCTGTGTATATTTGCTTGCCTGTGCTTGTATGAGCATCGTGAACAGTTGTGTGTAGACTTTGGATATCTCGGGAAGGTAAGATTAGAAGTTAATGATGGTGGGAATTTTCTCTATATGTCTTTGAACTGTTTTGCCTATAACAACTAATATGTTATGTGTTCAAAATTTGAAAAACATCAAATGAAAACAATTTCCAGAAAGGAAATTAGTTCCTTCGGATTGTCAACACTCTTTCACATACATTACCACCTTCGCCCCACTTACCTGTGTAGGAAGAACAAACATGGCTATCTCCACTTCACTGTTAAGGAAGCAGAGCTGGGAGATGGAAACTGCCTTGTCCATGACCACACGACTATGGGCATTGGAACGTGTCTCCCACCCAGTCTCTTGACCCACAGTCCAGAGGTTTTTAGATACCGCAGTGGATGTGGGAGAAGAAAAGCAGCAGTGACAACAGAGAGTGGCCAATGGTATCTTTCTAGGCAAGGACAACTCCGCAGCAGGAATGAACTCTGCCTATGACATAAAACATACGTGAACACACAATTATCAGTATTTACCATGTATATCTAAGAAGGCTATTTGTCTAACCTTGCCTGAAGCAGCTAGCATTTGTAATCTTACCACATCATCTGGAAGCTTCAGTGCTAGTTTCATGGGGTTATTCTAGGTCACTTGCCCAGAAGAACCTTCATAAACATCAACTATGGTAGGGAGGAGGGAATAGTGCCTGGCACGCCTTTCTTCCATATCTGTAAGGTGACTTTCCAAGGCCCATTCTGCCGGCTCTATAAGAAGGGAATCCAGTTGGAGACCTTGCAAGTCCTCACCTGTGGGACGTCCTCCCAGGACATGGATTTGTGTACTGTTCCTTTACCATATCAGCGTCTTTAACAAACACACCCTGTGCTTATTTAAGAGATCTCTAAGTTCCTGAAAACAAAGGAGTGTGCACTGTGGCATGGCCAAATGAATCACAGAGTAGCTCCAGGTGGAACTGGGCCAGGTGGCAGTGAGCTCCAGGTGGAAGTGGGCTGGGTGGCAGTCTTATCATTCTCAGTGGCACTTTGTGTGTTCTTGCCTTTGCTGGCGTGGTTTGTCTTTTGAAAATGGATTGGGAATTACGTTTTGGGGTTCAAAAATATTATTTCCACACCTACATTGATCTGGGTGTGTTTGACTAATGTTTGTGTTATGAACATACGACACGTTGATTGTTATAGGCAATGAGTTTTAGTGGAGCTAGTTGCAGTGTGATGAGCAGAGACCCAAGTCTGGAGCCCATGGATCTACAGAGAGACCTGGCTTTTCTACTAGCTGTAGGATCTTGAACAAGCCAGAAATTCTGTGTGGGTCAGTGTTCCCATCTCTAATATAAGAATTATTAAACCTGCTTCTTGTCCCTCATGGATCATTGTGAGAATCAAACTGGAAAACGTGTAAGAAAATGACTTGCAGACCATAAAGCACTTTAGACACACAGATGTTGTTATTGATTTGCTGTGTCATAGGGAATGAGAAGTCTTCTCCTTAGACCCCTATTTTCAGGCACATATAAAAAAATATGTATGTATACATGACTTCAATTTTAAATCCTTCATGGTTAATACAAGATCCCTTGTAAATCTTTTTTGTAATGTTGAGTGAAATTCCCTCAAGAGATTCTGTTCATATATCTGCAAAGCAGTATTTGCCACCAACAAATAGGGATTTTAAAAAGATGTTTTCCCCTTGACCATAGTTATTTCTGCTTGACACTATGCAAATGCCTTTATTTCACAATGCTTTTTCCTTGTTTCTTTAAACAAGAGCTTCAGAAACAAGAGTAGTACACTGTGTTGCTTAAGATTTTCAAAATGCAACTAAGTCTTTCCATTCAAAGTTCAGAATATTCTTCTAAATGTAAATAAGATCCACTTTACATTTTTGGAATGCAACCTGGTAAAGATCATTAAAATTAAAAATAATAACCTCTTTGGTTATAGATGTGACAAAGCATATAATAAAGCTAACATTCATGGAAGGTTTCCTGTGTGCCGGGCACAAGGCTAAGTGCTTTACAAGGATCATCATCTTTAATCATCACAATGCAGTGAGTAGATATATTATTATCCTCATTTTGCAAATTTGGAAGACTGGGCTACTGAATTCAACAAGACACCACTTTTTCCCCATGTGTTCATGAAACGTCACTATTAAAGTGGATATCCATCAAATTTAGAACATCAAGCCCTGGCAGATGGGTAAAGAACACTAGAAACCACCCTTTCTATACGCCAGACACAGTGCTAGACCCTTGTCACAAACTATCTCATCCAACCTTCCCACTGCCTTACTATTTCCCAGACGAAGACATGAGGCTCAGGAAGATGGCAAACTACTGTTGTTGAGATTGTTATTGGCTGCCAGGCCTAGTGCTGGGTGTTTTTCAATGGCCTCCTCATAAACAGACAATCCTCAGATAAGGAAACTCGGTGAAATGCATACAGTAAACAAACACGTGAAAAAAATGGTCAGCATCTCTAATAATAAAACATTACAACTGAAAACATCAATGAGGTACCAATTGCATTTGTCACATTAGCCAAACAACGCTAAATGCCAATGGTAGTGACTTCATAGTGAAGCTAATTTATTTATATATTGCTGGTGGCATGTTTATGGCCAAACACTAAGATGCAGCATACAAATGTATGCCCGCTCTAAGATTACCCACAACGTGAAGGGAACCCAGCAAAATGAAAACAGCTGTTGTGTTAGAGCGGAATAAAATGTTTAATCTCTCAGATTGTCTTCGCTCTTTTATAATACTGTTTTTGCAATAAATAAAACTGGGGCAAAAAAGCATTTTATTATCCCATCTATCACTTAGAGTTGGGGGTTGCATTCCTGACTTCAATAAATCATAGATATGACCAAGAAATAATGAAAAAGCCAAGATTCAGTAATTTCAAGCTTCTGTCTTCACCTGAGATATCAAAAGTAGGCTCTAAAACACAGAATTTTATGATCCTCATTTAACCGCCTCATTTTCTTGATGAAGAAATGAAGGCCTAGAGACATAGAATTTCTTGTCAAGGTCAAACAGTTGCATGTGGAGCTGCAGCAAGCACCTGTTGCTCACTAAAAGAAAAAAAAAAATTCCTTAAAAGGAAAGTGCATTTGCTATTTATATGAAACTGCCAAAAAATTGGCAGAAAAGAAAATGGGAAGATCTCAGAATTCAAATGCTGGAGCAAATGTGTCCCTGGAGTCCATTCTGGAACTTCTGGTTGGGATGTGCTGGCCACCCATCTCAAGGTAGGGTCTTACTCTGAGGCAGTAGCTCTCACTGTGGGGCTCCCGGGCCAGCTGCATCAGCATCATCTGGGAATTTGTTAGAAATACACATTACTGGGACCCGTTCATGGTAAAGTGAAGCATAAATTCTGAGAGCGGGGCCCCACAATATCTTTTAACGAGCTCTCCGCGCGTGTTTCTGCTGCATGCCGAAGGCTGAGAAACAGGCTCTAGGGCATTGCCTCGTCAAGTTCAGTACGTGGGAATTGCCTGGGGATCTTGTAAAACTGTAGGTTCTGATTCAACAGGTCAGAGGGATGGGGTCTGGGAGACTGCAGTTCTAAAAAGTTTTCAGGATATGTCAATGCTGCCTCTTTGGGAGCCACACTTTGAGTAGCAAGATTCAAGTAAAGCCATGTGCCCATGAACAGATGCCAGGCTTGCATACATTGAACCTCAGCCCTCTGTGTCCTTCCTACTCCGAGTGTGGCCCAGACTCAGCATCGTGGGCACCCTCTGAAGCTTGTTGGAAAGGCAGACTCTCAGCACCACCCCAGACCACTGCATGTAATCTGTATTTTAAGAAATTCTGCAGGTTTACTTGGCAACATTAAAGTTTGAGCAGTCCTGGTGGAAGGAGGCTGCCGGAGGCAGAGGGACAGTTAGTATCTCTGAGCCAGTCACCTCCACCAGGCAGCATCAAGACTCCACCCTAGTGTAACTGACAGATGTTACCTCCCACATTTGGAAAGGGCTGGTGGCCCAGGGGTAAGGGGAGGGGAGCTAGGGTGTCACCGGACAGAACGGCCAACAACAGGGGCTGGGTAGGGGAGAAAGGGGGACAGGAATCATGCAGGAGTATTTTTAATGCAAAAGTGTTAAGAAATAAGGCTTCTCCCCCGACAAAACCAAAATAAGACAAAACAATGCCTGCTGTTGAAAGTTTTGCCAAGCAGTGCAACTTCACCACATAAGGGTGGGTGGGCGGCAGGCACTGAGGTTATCATCACCTCCTCCTAAACCTTCCCTCCCAGCCACAACCCTGCTCCAGAAACCAAGACGTGGGAAAGGGCTGCACAATGAAGAGAGGTTCCAGCTGGAAGCATTTTAGAAACATTGCCTACTGCATGAATTTCCTATGCTGCTATAGGAAATCACCACAAACTCAGTGGCTTAATCTCACAGTTCTGGAGCTCAGAAGTTCTAAAATCAGCCAGGCACAGTGGCTCACGCCGGTACTCCCAGCACTTTGGGAGGCTGAGGTGAGTGGATCACCTCAGGTCAGAAGTTTGAGACCAACCTGGCCAACATGACGAAACCCCGTCTCTACTAAAAATACAAAAATCACCCAGCTACTTGGGAGGCTGAGGCAGGAGAATCGCTTGAACCCTGGAGGCGGAGGTTGCAATGAGCCGAGATCGCACCTTTGCACTCCAGCTTAGGCAACAGAGTGAGACTCCATTTCAAAAAATAAAAAGAAGTTCTAAAATCAAAAAGTCAGTAGGGCTGTGTTCCATCTGCAGGCCTTATAAAAGGACATATTTATCTGCCTTTTCCACCTGCATTTCTTGGCTCATGGCATCTTCCTCCATCTTCAAAGCCAGCAGTGTAGCGTAGCATCTTCAGACCTCCCCTCCTCCAACTTCTGCTTCTATCCTCACATCCTCCTCTCTGAATTTCCTGCCTCTCCCTTTCCTTTCTAAGGACCCCTGAGATGACACTGGACCTCCTAGATAATCCAGGATAACCCCCATCTCAGGGTCTTTAATTTAATTATATCTGCAAAGTCCCCTTTGCCATGAAGAATGACATATTCACAGGTCCAGGGATTAGGATGGAGACATCTTTGGGGGTTGGGGGGGGCAGTTCATTGCTCTGCCTACCACACCCTTTCCAAAGCTTCTCTCATGGGTCTGTGGGGAAGGACGCCACCTTGCCAGGGGGCTTGCTGGGCTCCTGTGCCCTGTCTTTGAATCTGGAAAATAATGTTAATGTCACTGCCTCATTCAGAGCTGAGAACATTGCAGTATTTCATGTGTCAGACTTCCCACTGTCAGCAGGACTTAGCTTAAGTTATTTATAGTGTCAATGGCTTGCCTTTTGCATTAATGTAACTGTTTGTGTTAAATAAATTTTTAAGATAGGAGCCATTCAGAGCCGCACTGGGGAGTGCTTTCCGTTCTGTGGGGCACCAAGGCTCACGGGGAGAGCTTAATGAGACTAAGCGACCATTGTTATTTATCAGACCCAGCTGCCCTCTCACCAACCCCAGTCACACCTGAAATATGCTCAGCTCATGAAGCTTCCACTGAGGACCGGCTTTCTTGCTGACTCTAAATGACTTTAGGTCTGGTGCAGGTAATGGGGTGGGTGATTGGCCTCAGGCCCCAGCTGTAATATAGGAGTCTGTCAACAAGGCCTTCCACTGCCGGTGGGGCTGTGATCTGGAGCAGGAAGCCTGTGGATGCCAGGCTCCTCCAGACCCTGGCCAGGGCTCAACTTACCCTGATGGGCTTTCTTCTCGGAAGCACTGGAGCTGGAAAAGTTCTGATTCCCTCAGCAAAGCCTGCATATCAGGTCCGTGGTAAATGCTGGGGTGCAACCACAAAAGGCCTGGTCCCCGCTCCAGGAGCTTACCGACAATGAAAAGAAACAGCAACAGTGCAGGGCGGGAGGCATCATGGTAAAATTAAGAAAAGGGTGTTCAGGGGAGAAGAAGGAGCCCCTATCTGGCCTAGCAACAACACATGAGCTGGGGCCCAAAGAATGAGCTGGAGCTAATCAGGTGAGGGGCCGAGGAGGCTTTCCCACAGGAAGAGAAGCTGGGGCACAGTGAGCACGTGGTAGGCGCTGGCTATTGGCATCTGTGTTACTATTATTCATGTACTCCTGCATGCATGCCATGCAGAAAGGGCACTGTAGTCATGACATCTAACAACCTCATCCTTACCATGTGCTGTGCCCCATGGGCTTCCCCTATGTTAACTCATGTGCGGCTCACAACCACCTGTGAAGTGGTGACTATTGTTACCTTGGAAGGAAACTGAGGCACGGAGAGCTTAAGGCAGAGGTGAGGTGATGTGACTCAGAGCGGCAAAGCTAGGCTGCCCCTCCTCACAGCCTGATTCGACAGCCCAACTCTTAGACAATTGCCTGCCCTGAAGTCCCCAGTCCCCGGTACCCGGTAACATGGCAGCTACAGATGGGATAGGATGAGTAGCAGCACAGTACCAGACAAATAGTTCTGGATTCTTCCACAGAGAGCTGGGTGCCTTGGAAAAGTTACAGGGTTCAGCCTTGATTTTTTGGAATGTGGTGGGCGGGGAAGAAACCTGCAGGCCTTCCACGAGACCCTCATCAGCTGCTCTCGGCTGCAGGTGTGAATGGCTCCAATGCACACTCGAAAACTGCGCCCCCAGCAGAGACAACATCGCTCCCTCCAGCTCCCAGATCTTTTAACCTGGAAGGGCCTTGGTCTTTCAAGAAGCTGCCCCTGTGTGGAATGTCAGGCGCCTCTACCATGGGTGAGGAGTGACAGCTCCCTACTCTGTGGCCCAGCACTTCAGGAGGCCTGGTGACAAATCCACTCCAGATGGTCCCAGAGGAAATGGTCTAGTGGCCAATGAAGGGTGGGAGGACAGACACCAATGCCATGGCCTGGATCCCAGCAATTACCCTAGATGCTTATGAAACAGTTCATAGAGACCCTCCTTCCTCCAAAGCTCTTCCTTTGCCATTTTCATTAAAAGCCACCGCTAACTGTCATCACTCTGCCAGCCCCAGGGAGAACATACTCTTCAGGGTCTGATGCATCTTGGCAACAATATTTTCCTCTTCCTCCCAACAACACAATTGATCCCCCTTGCCCCTGGTACTCACCCCCCTTTCAGCCTTTTCATTGGAAAGTGATGAGCCATGCGAATACCGTTCGGGCAGGCTTCCTGTCCACATATTTGGTCAGCTCAACCCATAAACAAAGGCGATTTGCAGAGATCCTTGGCTCTGACAACCTGGGTACTGCACATAACTGAGGCAGAGCCTCAGGCTGCAGCCAGATTGGTCAGGCAGCCGGAACGCCTCAGGCCATTTTAAGAAGCTCCCACAATCAAGTTCTTTACCTGACATGACCTATGAAATCAAGATTCTCGGTGCTATTGGAGGGAAAATTAAGTGCCTTACTCAAATTATGTCAAGTGCCCTGCCAAGCATGACTGCTTTTATTTTATTTTCTTAGTTGTTTTTAGTTGTCTTGATTGTGCTTCAAGGGCAGAGAAAGTTGAGTTAGTCAGATTCCTCGGTTCTTACTTGTCAGCGCGGCCGTGACTAAGAACTGCTTCGCTCAAACCCTGGCTCTACCACTTAGCAGCCATGTGGCCTTAGCGGCATCTCTATGTTAACTAGGGTTAGCAATGGCGCCTACCACTGCAAGCCTGTTGTAAGGGTAAAATGGTTATTGCAAAAAAAAAAATACTTGGATATATGACCAATGAATAGTAGGAACTATGCATTCATAGTATATTGTTAAAATTAGATTTTTCCCCTTTTGATTATTATTTTACTTTTCTCCTTCTTCCCGCATCTCTACTTCCCTTCTCTTCTCCAGGGAGCCAGTCTAAAGCAGTTGACATATGGCCTGTTATCCTTGTAAACAGGCTTTTCAAAGTCAGAATTAATTCCAGGCCACACGTCACAGCTAACAGCCAATGGCGTTGTATTAACGATTTCCATAAGGGCTGGGTAAACTATGACCAGCTACAGTGATCACCATATTCTGGGCTAACAATTGAATTTACCTGTAAAATAACTTCTTTATAGACAGATGCTTTGTATTGACAGTGTATAAGTCTGGGTTCTTTGTTGCAAGCAACAGAAATTGATCCTGGCTGAGAATCTCACAGAATGCCCAGCCATGGGGTAGGGGAATCCCTCAAATCTATGCCATCTTACAGAGATGTAAGGGATCATCTTCAACGTATGGCTCCTAAGGCTGCCCAGGGTAGAGACATCCAGAAAATGCGAGAAAGATGGCCATGCATGGGAAGTTTTATTGGCCAGGCCCAAAGGTGGCTCTATGCCATTGGTTAGAATTCAGTCACATGGCCCAACTGCAAGGGAGGCTGTAACCTGGCTGTGTGCCTCAGGGAGGAAAAAAAAGAAAGTGGGGTTATTGGTCAGCTAACAGTCTCTGCTATGGAAAACAAGCATTTGGTTATTTCAGTTACTATGGCAGAAAACAGACTCTCCCTCCCACACAGTTCCATATGGCAAGAAATTCTTCAGACTTATCAAGGGGTTTCAAATCCTCAGCATCAAAAAAATATGAAAAACGTCCAATACAGGCATTACAAGAGACACTCAAGGTCTCTCCTGAAAGAGAGGGGATCCCTCTTTGGTTGCAAACAAGATATTGGCTGGGCTACAGTCTCATCTGAAGACTTGATTGGGGCTAGTAGGGGAGGGAAGGCTTCCTGAGGCAGTTTTTTCTTCCCTTGCAGAGGCCGAATGCTGTGTTTTCTCATCTACAACTTCAACAGAGGTGACGCTAAAGATTTTTCAAAGGTAATAAGATGTAAGCTTCCTGTGTAATGCTAACCCCAGCACTTATAGCAGGAGCTTCTCATTCATTCATTCAAAATCATATTTTTAAGCACCTACTGTATGCCAGACATTCTAGGCATTGGGAATACAGCAGTAAAAAAAAACCCCAAACCCCTCCATAGAGTTTGCATTCTCCTTTGATTTTGGGGCCACTTCATGATGCAGGTTCACTGTTTTAGGCTTTTTTTTTTTTTTTTTTTTTTTGAGATGGAGTCTCACTGTCACCCAGGCTGGAGTGCAGTGGCATGATCTTAGCTCACTACAACTTCCGCCTCCTGGGTTCAAGCGATTCTCCTGCCTCAGCCTCCCAGGTAGCTGGGATTACAGGTTCCCACCACTGCACCTGGCTAATTTTTGTATTTTTAGTAGAGACAGGGTTTCACCATGTTGGCCATGGTTGGCCAGGCTGGTCTTGAACTCCTGACCTCAGGTGATCACCCACCCCAGCCTCCCAAAGTGCTGGAATTACAGGCATGAGCCACCACACCCAGCCTAGGCATCTTTTAAAAACCATTTTAATGTTCATAGTTGGTGTGGCCAAGAGGTCCCTCCTGTTAGGATCCCTTCCCCCACCTTCCCCCCAGCCCCACCCTACACACAGACATTGGGATCCACAACATGCATCTGGGAAATCCCAAGTCACAGATGATGGCAGATGAGGCAGCTTTGGGGTAAGTAGCAGCCCATACTCCCTTGTTCTCTGATTCTGCTCGTGAAATTTAAAATTCTGTGGAATGAATGGTGTGCCATGAACACTGGCCTTCATTCATTTCACAATGCACTGAACACTACACTCGTGGAGCAGCAGTGTGATCTGTTTCTTCACTTATTCAGCCACTGGCAAACATCTTCACTCTACATGGTAACAAAGTGCCAGGCCCTTGGGCTTACCGCGAAGGGAGAGGCACGACTCTTACCTTCCCAGTGCTTTCCACACAGTGATGGAAACTTGTGACCAAAGTTGGAGCCCTCTCACTGTTGGAAACATGGCTCTCCTTTAATCAACATCTACCCACTCTCATTTTGTTTGTTTTATTAAGAGAGCATGAAGATTCTCAGCCTGGGAAGCCCATGAGGTAAAAAGAACCAAGTCAGACTCTTCAGCACACCTGAAGGCATCTTGTGAACACGGAAGCTGTGTTTCCAGTAGAACCTGTATTTAATTTATTCCCATGAAGGTCCCCAAGTGGACCGCATCTGTATACCCTAGTCCAGATTTTTAAACCCTCTGATGCTGCAGAACCACGCTGATCACAGCAGAAACTTAAATGGATCCGAAACTTGAGGAACACCAACCCACAGCAGTTTCCTTCTTGGTAGAATGTGAGGGTTGAATTTGAGGACATGGAAATGACAATGGCTTTTGTGGAAAAACAGCACATTGTCAGCTCCTCCCCAAAGCATTAACTGCATGGATGGGCTATTTCAGACAGTGAGACCCGCTGTGATATTAAACAAAAAAAAAAAAAGATTGCTTGGGATATGTTGCTATGCTATTCCGCTTTTAAAATGCTGCTCTTCTCTTAGGCAATGACAGATACCATGGCATGACAGGCCGCCTTTTCTTCCTTCCGTTTTACAATTCCTGTCCGAGCAGCAGAGGCATGGCTGAATTCTAACAGGGGTGTGGGCTGGCAGGGGATGGGCGCAGGTGTACTAGCAGGGCCGTGCTTTGGGTTGGTGAGGAAAGCAATACATGAGGAGGGAACCCTGATGCCCTTCTCTACCTGCCTCATGATCTTGCTTTCACACAGCTGCTTGTAAGGCCTTTCATCTTAAGCCCAGCAAGCACCATGTCAACCAGCTATTTGCAAATTGTCGAAGAGGGAGCTGGGGAGAGGGGGAAATGGGGAGTTACTGTTTAACAGGTGCAGAGTTTCAGTTTGGAAAGATAAAGCTCTGAAAGTAGACGGTGGTGAAGATTGCACAACAATGTGAATGCACTTAATGGCATTATGAGCAAAAATTATGTTCCAGGGAGTTGTAATTGGCTCAGTCTCTGGACAAAAGTTACCCAGGATAATCTTAAACTTTGTTGGTAAAACAAAAAAGGCGGGGGGGGGGGCGCTTTTTTGAATTCCTAGACTTGCCTATATGCATACACAATTAGAACAAAGACACTGAATTTACCAGAAGCTATAAAAAGCCCAATTGGCGTGTTGAAAGTTCTAAATGGAATGAAGAGGTTACCATTGCCTTCCTTAGATAAAATAATTCCAAATTGAGTATCTTAATGAAGCAGAAAGACAGATTAGCCCTGAGGAGACTGAAGCCAAAGTTGTTAAATGTCTTTGAAAGATCTCTCTTCAGCTGGGCACAATGGCTCATGTCTGTGATCCCAGCACTTTGGGATGCCGAGGCAGGTGGATCACCTGAGGTTAGGAGTTCAAGATCAGCCTGACCAACATGGTGAAACCCCCTGTCTACTAATAATACAAAAATTAGCTGGGCATGGTGGCACATACCTGTAATCCCAGCTACTCGGGAGGCTGAGGCAGGAGAATTGGTTGAATCCAGAAGGTGGAGATTGCAGTGAGCCAAGATTGTGCCACAGTACTCTAGATAGTGAGACTCTATCTCAAAAATAAAAATAAAAATAAAAATAAAAATCTCCCACTAACCCCGTTCCTGCCACTCTGCCATCCTCTGCACCTTTTTTTTTGCCACCTCTGCTTTATCCTTCACTCCCTCCGTCCTCTTTCACTCTTTCAACTGTTATTTTGAAAAAGTTTCTACATTTTCTCTGGACTTGTCTGTGTATTTCCTTGTGGAATCCTCTGATGATTCCTGTCATTTTGTGTAGATTTAGCATCCATTTTGGTCCTTCTCTAATACTCCCAGACTTCTTGAGACGCTTGAATTCTCTCTCTGCTTGCTACTCTGTTTTCTCTCAAATTCTGTAAGGGCTTCAGCCATGTGGAACAGATAAACTTCAGCTTGTTCCCTTTACAGAGGTACTGTTTGAGTCCAACTGTCCTTTTAAACTAGTGGGTTTTACCTGACTCGTAGCTAAAATTTTAAAATTAAAGCTATAAGGTCTTTATTTGTGTCTCTCTCCATTTTTATGTACAGATATGTATACATGTCTGTATATTGTCTACATCAGGGGTTCCCAACCCCCAGGCCACATACTGGTACTGGTCTGTGGCCTGTTAGGAACTGGGCCGCACAGCAGGAGGCAAGCAGTGGGCAAGCGAGCATTACAGCCTGAGCTCCACCTCCTGTCAGATCAGCAGTGGCATTAGATTCTCATAGGAGCACAAACCGTATTGTGAATTGTACATGCGAGGGATCTAGATTGTGTGTTCCTTATGAGAATCTAATGCCTGATGATCTGAGGTGGAAGAGTTTCATCCCAAAAGCATCCTCCACCCCATCTGTGGAAAAATTGCTTTCCATGAAACAAGTGCCTGGTGCTAAAAAAGGTTGTGGACCACTGGTCTACATGACACCAAATTGGTTTATAAATAAATGAATACTAGAATATTAAACAAATGAGCCCAGTTGCTTTTCAAATTCATGTAACTTAGTAATCTTTTGGCAGATGGGACTAGTCTAATATTGTTGGTTTGATGGGGCTGTATCTTCTGAGGTATCAGCAAAGTATGCATGGATTTCACTTTAGGGTTCCTGCTTTTATGATACCTGCCTGGCAGAGAGTAATATAAAACTGGTTGATAGAAAATTTAGCTTGGGATAGTTGCTAGTTTCTTGTAGTGTCTTATGAAGTTTTCTAAATACATTAAGTAAATGAATTAAATGTTTTTAAATGGGATGAAAGTTTAGTAAATGAACTTTTGATAATGGATGTTTTGTAATATGTTTACATGGAAAGGTTTCTCAAATCTCTTTAGTAACTCTTCCCCTAGAGTTTTGCTAAGCTAAATTAAATGATAGATATTCATTAAATATCTAGATTATTTCCAAAGAAGTTAATGCTAAGACATTGATTGCTGAATATCAGTTTAGGCTTATATACTTTTGGCTTATTATTTCAGAGAAAAGAAGCTACTTAGATTTGTTAGTGAACGTCCTGCTCCACATTTAAAAATTGTTCTGTTAGAAAGCTTATGTTTCTAAAAATTATAAAATGTGTACCCACAAATAGTACATATCTGACACCTTAACATACTTATTTCCTGGAGTTTTTATTAAAAATTAAGGTTACTAAGAGTTACCATTGTAATTTAGATATAAGAAAAAACATTTCTATATGCAAAGTGTATACGGAAATGAGGATGTGTTTTTAGAAACGAAGGCTAATAAGAGAATAATTTTGTATGAGAGTCTTGTGCAATACATTTTTGTCCTACAGTAAAATGACTTGTTATTTAAGAAAAAGGAAGCATTGGACAAAGTGGAAAGTCCAAGCATGTCATACGTGATCTAAGTAAATCATGATAAGGTTTATGAAAAGAAAGTTTATAAAACGAATGTTCAGTGTGGTCAGTTTGGCTACAATTGGAAGAAAATTGTTTATAGTTCTTTCTAGGGATTGAGTTTTGATGTTAGAAATGTACTAATGTAGAATTTAAAAATTTGATCCCCTGTGTTGGAACAAGGTTTTCTGAAAATATTTATGTGTTCTTAGTAAAATTGCAAGAGGTTTTTATTTTATTTTTGAAATCTCTTTCTTTAACTGTCATCCTTTAAACTATAAAGTTTCTAATTCTGCCACATTTCTTCTTGAAAGCTATCTAATTTCCCTAGTTTCAGATTGGAAATACAGCTCTCTTTTCTACCCTTGAAAAAGTATATCTTTTTAACTGGCTAAGTGCTAACCCTCTCCTTCAACTTTTCACCAGCTCCTTTAACCTTTTCTCTGGTTCAAACTCTGTCATTATGGCCTGATGCTAAAATGTGTATCTTGAAGGTCTAGAAAGTAGTGTTTTCTCCAGTACAGCCTGATTCTGTACTTTGGGCTTTTCTTAATGTGCCTGAATTTACATTCACCAGAAAACTTCCTATACTATATTTTGGTTTTGGTTTTGATTTTGAGAAAGTCTTACTCTGACACCTAGGCTGGAGTGCAATGGCACAATCTCAGCTCACTGCAGCCTCTGCCTCTCAGGTTCAAGCGATTCTCCTACCACAGCTACCTGAGTAGCTGGAATTACAGGCACCCACCACCACACCCAGCTAACTTTTGTATTTTTAGTAGAGATGGGGTTTCACCATGTTGGTGAGGCTGGTCTCAAACTCCTGGCCTCAAGTGATCAGATTGCCTCAGCCTCCCAAAGTGTTGGGATTACAGATGTGAGCCACCGTGCCTGGCCCCCTGTCCATCTTTGAGACAGCTCCTCCACACGAAATTTCCCTGCACTGCTCCTGACTGTGTGAGGTGTCCCTCCTGGGGCACCCACACCATGTGCCTATGCTCCTGCAGCACTTCTGACTGGAAAAAAAAATAGACCCCTATCCTGTTAATAAGAACCACATACTCGCCCACTCAAGGTACCAGTTCTGTTGTTGACATTCCTCTATAATATGGTGTACACTCATAGCCATAACGCTGGACACACTCTTCCTATGCCTGATTAAATTCAAGTCCCATTTTTATCAGGTGTAACTTCCAGGTTATCTTAATGGGCTTCCTGTAAGGAGAAGCGATCACATTGCAGGAGGTTTTCTTTTCGTTGCCTTTTAGGTAATTGGCTTAGGAAACAAATATTATGTGTTTGATCAAGATAATTTTCTGTTTTGTATGTTGTCTTTATTGAGTATTTTATGACTTAGAATAACAGAGCTTTAAAAAGTTTAAGGATTTTATATCTATGTAACTTTCTGTATTGTTTTTGAAGTCTTTTGACTTCAGCTACTTGGGAGGCTGAGGCAGGAGAATCGCTTGAACCCTGGAGGTGGAGGTTGCAGAGTCAAGATCCGAGATTGTGCCACTGCACTCCAGCCTGGGCAGCAGAGTAAGATACCATCTAAAAAAAAAAAAAAAAAATTCACGGGACTACAATCTAATGATAGGTGTATGAAAATTTTCCCCAGACACATCACTTTTCTCTCCATATTGATCATATAGGAATCTCAAATTTCTTAACTTCCTAAGGCTAAGAAACCAAACCAAGCCAGGCTTTAGATTTTACTTACAGTTTTAAGGTTCTTGGACCTGCCAGGAAGGGACAATTTTTACTTACTTACTGTAAGGCTGGAAACTCTAAAGGCAGGTGATATGGTTTGGATCTGTGTCCCTATCAAATCTCATGTTGAATTGTAATTCCCAGTGGGGCTTGGTGGGAGGTGACTGGATCATAGGGACACAGTTCTCTTGAATGGTTTAGGACCATCTGCTCAGTGCTGTTGTAGTGACGGTGAGTGAGTGAGTTATCAAGAGTTATGGTGCTGAAGTGGGTGAATCACGAGGTCAGGAGATCAAGACCATCCTGGCTAACACGGTGTAAACCCCGTCTCCTAAAAATACAAAAATTAGCTGGGCCTGGTGGTGGGTGCCTGTAGTCCCAGCTACTCAGGAGGCTGAGGCAAGAGAATGGCATGAACCCGGGAGGCAGAGCTTGCAGTGAGCCAAGATGGCACTACTGCACTCCAGCCTGGGTGACAGAGCAAGACTAATAAGCATTTACAACTGATAAGGAAATTTAGTTCTTCCGTGGCATACAAAAATTTAAGATAATTATAATCATGACTGACAATGCATATCACAAGATGTTGGGGTTGTAGAAATCTCATGTGATTTTGGAACATATTAAAAAAATTTTTTTTCGAGACAGGGTCTCCATCTGTCACCCAGGTTGGAGTGTAGTGGCACAAACATGACTCATTATAGCCTTGATCTCTTAGGCTCAAGTGATCCTCCTGCCTCAGCCTCCCATGTAGCAGAGACCACAGGCACATGCCACCATACTCAGTGAATTTTTAAATATTCTGTAGAGATAGGGGTCTCACTTTGTTGCCTAGTCTGGTCTTGAACTCCTGGGCTCAAGCATCCTCCTGCCTCGTTTTCCCAAAGTGCTGCAATTACAGGCATAAGCCATCACACCTGGCTAGAACACATTTTAGTAACACATGTACACAAATGTAACTTAAAGGACGTTAAACACCATTTCTTATTTGACAGTGATTCCAGTAAGATTTATCAAATAAGCCCGATCAGTTGATATCTCCACAAAATGAGAAATTCTTTGATGCTCTCCAGGGGCCCAACTTCCAAATCCTCAAATTAATTTTAGGTTATAGATAATTTAGGATTTTGATCCTAGAAAAACCTGTCAAAGATGTCAAAAAGTTTAAAAGTACTTACACAGAATCACAGGTCATTGTAAAACACTGCTGGGCACAATCCAAATAGGTGGTGACCCCTCAGATTATGATGGTAGTTGTGGGCACTCTGAAGGATGCAATTTACCTGGAGGGTAAAACAATTTTTTTTTAATCTACTGAAGGAGCTAGGTTAGGAGGGTTTCTGGAGTCTTGGTTTGGATTAGGCCCTGTTTGAAATACATATATAATATATATATTTATTTTTTATATATTTATTTATATAAATATATAATCAGAAGCCTTTCTCACATTATTAACAGAATTTCCCACTCCAGCACCTGAGCCATCAGGGCACAACAGAGGTCCCTAGATTCCCCTCACTTGGGTGGTCCTAGACAACTGCATTGCTTTAGTCTAGCACCTTGTTGTACAGTGTGGTGTTTGTGCTGTTGCTGACATTCCCTACCGCACATGGGTAAACACTTCTAATGAGGTCGAATTAGAGACATCTAAGATCCTAAAGCTGGCCAAGTCTCTGAAAGGTACATCTTCAGAAAGCCTCTTGGTTGGGACTTACTGGAGTAAGTTTCCAATTTCCAGATATTTTCACCTGGCTCCTCCCGATATTGGATTTCTTTTGCCCTGTGAGTCTTAATGACCCTTCACATATTTGGGCTAAGCATTTGGCTCCTCTTTAAAATTGTTCTAGCCTGTTTTAACAGGTGTCTTCAAGAGACTCCTACCAGAATCATGCTGACCCAACACCTTGATACCTTAAACTCACTCCAGCTGGAAACTGGAACCAACTTAACCCAAGAGACTTTGATTCACACTTAACAGGTACTTGAGGGCCTCTCATAAGTAAATGGCTCTAGTTGCTCAGCTGGCTACTTGCCCTGCCACTAGTATCCCTGCACAAGACTAGAAGAACCTGGAGTAGACAGCCAACTACCCTGGTGCTGTGATGGAATGCAATCAACGTATTCAATCATCAGTGCCATCTGCGAATAGGTTTCAGTTGAGGGGGGGAATGTGAATAAATGTGAACCTGAAAGAGCCAGTTCTTCAAGATGGATTCCACGTGACTAACTGAGCCTAAATTTTACATCAAGTCATTTGCTGACTACAGGTTACACGTGTTTGGAGTTCTCCAAAAAATCCACACTGTAGTTTAACTTTGGGACTCTCAGAGCTCACCTGCCCAAACCAATCAGAGCTCACCTGACCAAACCAATCAGAGCTCACCTATCAACCTCTCAGGGCTCAACCACATGGACCCACCAGGGATCAGCTGTATCAGCCAGTCAGAACTCAGCTGCATCAACCAATCAAAACTAAACAACTATGAATCCTTCATTTGCATAAGTGGGCCTGATTAGGAGCCTGGGTGGGAACTACTCAACTGTAAAACCTGAACCCTCCCTTTGATCTCTGGAATGCACTTTTGTTTTACAGGGAAGCCTGCATCTCTCCGGTTTGGCAAACTGTTCACTGGAATAAAGTCTCTTTACCCCAAATTCCTTTTCAGAGAACTTTTGTTCACAGGGCTGTCATGCGTCCTGCCTGTCACCGGCCCCTGGACTTCCTGTGGTCTCACTGGCCCTGCCAAGTGAAGCCAAGACTGGTTGAGCTTCCTCCTGGGGGGCCTTTCAAGTCCTCCTTCTGCCCACATTAAGCAGCCCACTTTGTATTTTAAGGCATGTCTCAGCCTGCCTAAAAGCACAGCCCTTTCCATTTCATATTTTATTTGATGATGCATCCAGAAAAGCAATTTGGGACTCAGTTAAACATCTCATTTCTCTTTATCAAATTTCCTTGTTGTTCTCTCACTTCAGGTTCTTGTCTCAGCAAGGACCAGGTGCTGGGTCATGTTCAAGTGTGATACCAGGAGGGAGGTTGACTTGGGAGGTGAGAGAACCAACCCGCAATTAAAGTGTCATGTGCTAAGTCCGCCATGATGTGCTTCTCTCCTCTGCTGCCATATTATTCATCCCTACCCAACCAGGAGGTCAGAAGAACTTGCTAGTGACAGTGAGATCCTCGGTCATAGAGATAAATTACTGTTTTAGGCAGTGACTCCATAGCGGGCCAGAGGGTACAGATAATAGTAAATACTCTTTTCTGATCAGCCACATTAGTCTTGTCTTTGGTAAACTGGAATTGGCCAACTGCAATGATTGAATCATGTCCCCCAAAAAGGTATGTCCAAGTTCTAATCCCCAATATTTGTGAACGTAGCCCTTTTTGGAAACAGAGTTTTTGCATGTGTAATTAAGCTGAAGATCTTGAGATGAGGTCATCTGGTGCCCTTATAAGAGAAAGGAGAAAGAGATTTGAGATACAGAGACATGGAGGAGAGAGTCCAGAGGGGAAGGCCACGTGAGCATGAAGACAGAGACAAGCCAAGGAATGCCTGGAGCCAATAGAAGTTAAGAGAAAGGCATGGAACAGATTCTCCCCCAGAGCCTCCAGAAGGAAACAACTTTGCCAATGACTCTTTGATTTCAGACTTCTAGCCTCCAGAGCTGTAAGAGAATAAATTCTGTTGTTGTGCTGTCATATTTAAAGGCAGCCTGAGAAACTAATACAGTACCCTCCTGGGACTCCAGGACCTGTCTTGGAGAAGGTCCTTGACTGAGGTCAAGAGACCAGGTTCCAGGCCCATCCTTCACAGACTGTATCAAAGAGAATTTTATGCCAAATCCTAACCAATAAAAGCAATCAAAGTGGAGTTTATGTGCTTGAAGCACGATGGCAGAGCTCTCCCTGGCAGCCCAGGCTGAAAAGCCTCAAACCCCACCCTCCCAGTCTCTCACTCCCCATAACTACCACCAAACACACGCTCTTGCCTGAGGCACCTCCGCAAATCTTGGGGACCCCAAAAATGGCCTGAAGTTATAGGTGCTGACATGCAGCCACTGCACCTGCCCTGACATTGGGCAGATGGGGCCTTGATGCTCAGATCCACCAGTGACGACAGGATGGCCTCAGACAAGTAGTTGCCTCTCTGAGCCTCAGTCTTCTCACATATAAAATGGGAATCCTGGTCTGCTATGGACTAAACTGTGTCCTCCCAAGATTCATATGTTGAAGCTCTAACCCACAATGTGACTCTCTCTGGAGATAGGGTCTCTAGGAGATAATTATGGTTAAACGAGGTCACAGAGTGGGACCCTAATCTGATAGGAGTGTGGCTTTATAAGAAGAGGAAGAGAACTTTCTCTTTTTCTTTTTCTCTTTCTTCTCTTTCTTTTTCTCTCCCTACCTTGTGAAGACACAGCAGGAAGGTGGCTGCCTGCAAATCAGGAGGAGAGCCCTCACCAGAATACAACCGTGCTGGCTCCCTGATCTCAGATTTCCAGCCTCCAGAACTCTGAGAAGCAAATTTCTGTTGTTTAAGCCTACCTACTAGCTTATATTAATTTGTCATGACAGCACAAGCCAACTAACGCACCATCTCACTCAGTTACTTGGAGGATTAAGTGAGAAACACAGCTACCTGCAGCAGCCAATAGTAGGCACTGGGTAACCAAGATAAGGTAACCTCCTGTGTCCCCTTTTCTTTGCTCCCGGCCCTCCCCTATCTCATCTGGAAAACCCTTCATCATTTGGCCTTGACACACCTGTTCAGCTTCACCTTCTGCCACTCCACTCCATGCATGGTTATAATAAATGAATGCAGCCATGACTTTGCACAAGCAGGTCCTTCTGCTTAGATCACCTCTCCCTTTACTTTCTTTCTACACACCACACACATGTGCATGCATACACATACACACCCTCCACATCCTCCTGACAGACTTCTACTTATCTTTGAAGACTGTCTCAAACAATGCAGCACAGTTGCTCTGTATCATTCCCCCCATGCATTGAGGCTGCGTGTCCATACCTCTCTGCCCCTGTTACCCACACTAACTTGTGCATATGTTGGGAACACACCTGTGGCAGGCCCTGTGGACAGGTGCTCTGGGGTAGCTATGGTCCTCCCTTGCTCTCAGAGCTGGGTCCTTTGTAGCAATGAATCATGCCTGCCCTGAATCCTTGCAGCAATTTCCTTCCCTCAGTCAGGTGTTGGTCCAGGGTGTTACATGACCTGATTTGGCCAGTAAGCTGGAAGAGAAGGCCAGCTTTTGCCCGGGAGATGGATGCTTTCACATGTGAGTGAGACGCTCAACCCTGCAGGGGTCATCTTGTCACAGTGAGTGACCCGAAGAGTCTCAGCGATGCCAATGCATTGTTGAACTGCTGACACAATTGTGGAATCCCTTACCGCCACGCTTCCTGTTAAGTTAGGTGATAAATAGCTATATTAGTTAAGTCATTGTAAATTAGAAACTCTGTTAAACACAGTGCCCTCCTCACGTTACTGTTATGGAGACTGAGTGAGGCTGTGGCCCTGACCCAGTGAGTTCTGATTGCTGAGTGCCAAGAAAAAGTGCCAAGGCTGTGCTGACCAGAACAGCTCTGGACTGCTTCACAGGACATGTCTGTGACAGAATGACCTAACATTTCATCATTATGCTAACCCTCACGAAGATCTGTAAAGTACCTAGTGTGTGAGGGTGGCCATGTTTGACCTGAGTCAAGAATTCCTAACTTGACTAGAAGGTAACTCCATGTTTTATTCAGTTTGGGCTGTTATGACAAAGTACTGTAAACTGGAGGACTTACAAACAAATCTATTTCCCACAGTGTTAGAGGGTAGAAGTCTGAGATCAGGGTACCAGCATGGGGCTCTCTTCTGGGCTGTAGACAACTGATATGATTTGCTGTGTCCCCACCCAAATCTCATCTTCTAGTTCCCATAATCCCCACATGTCATGGGAGGGACCCTGTGGGAGGTAATTGAATCATGGGGGTGGTTACCCCCATGCTGTTCTCATGATAGTGAGTGAGTTCTCATGAGATCTGATGGCTTTATAAGAGGTTTTTCTGCCTTTGCTCAGCAGTTCTTCTTCCTGCCACCATGTGAAGAAGGATGTGTTTGCTTCCCCTCCCACCATGATTGTAAGTCTCCTAAGGCCTCCCTAGCCGTGCTGAACACCAGTCAATTAAACCTCTTTCCTTTATAAATTAACCAGTCTTGGGCATGTCTTTATTAGCAGCTTGAGAATGGACTAATACAACAGCCATCTTCTTGGCTCCTCATATGGCAGAAAGAGGGCAAGAGAGCTCTCTGAGGTCCCTTTTCTAAGAGCATTAACCCCATTCATGAAGGCTCCACCCTCATGACCTAATCCCCTCCAAAGGCCCCACCTCCTAACACCATCACACTGGGGGTTAGAATTTCAACACATGAATTCTGGGGCAGGGGACAGGACACAGCCTTCAGTCCATAGCACCTCATGAAGGTATGTCTCTTCTAATGTTTCTTACTATTCTCCTCCCTTGCTCTCTTTTTATTCTTTTATTTTTATTTTTATGTTTTTGAGACAGAGTCTCGCTTTGTTGCCCAGGCTGGAATGCAGTGGCACAATCTCGGCTCACTGCAATCCCCGCCTCCGAGGTTCAAGTGATTCTCCTGCCTCAGCCTCCCGAATAGCTGGGATTATAGGAGCGCACCACCACACCTGGCCAATTTTTTGTATTTTTAGTAGCAATGGGGTTTCACCATGTTACGTATGGCTTGGTCTCAAACTCCTGACCTCAGGTTATCCGCCCATGTTAGCCTCCCAAAATGCTGGGATTACAGGTGTGAGCCACCACACCCGGCCTATATCTTTAACCTCCCAAAGCTTCCATTTTTCTCACATGTAAAGTAGGCGTGATCATAATCCTGATTTTGTAAGGTTTAGAAATAACATGTAAATCATTAGCACTGGGCTATCCATGAAACAGGCACTTAAGTTGTAGAAACTGTCGTCACTTCCAGTTGTATGAGTCTTAGCCTTGTGACAAAATTGTGAAACAGGCCACTACTATCACTTTTAGACTCAAGGATCACGGATGCCTTGTTCAGTGGGACTGGAGAAGCAAACCAGGGATAAATTTGGTGCTGAGCTCGTGCAGCAAGACCCAGACCCCGCGCTGCTGTTCAGACCAACGTCCCCTCCTGGTGAAGTGAGTTGTAAAAAGACATCCAGGTTGGAGCCATAATTAGAAACGACTGAGAGCCATAAGTGAAAACAGCAAGCTTTTACTCATCAATGGTGGTCATTTATTTCAGAGAGAAAAGACAGATTTCAAAAGACATTGGAATTGGAAATGCATCCAGGATCCTCAGCCTGAGTGCTGAGAAGGTGTGGAAGCGTAGCCTGACATTCCAAACTGGAAGCCGTCCCTCCTTGCCAAGCAAGGTCACCACCAGGGAACTCCTCCCAGCCTCCAACAACCCCCTCATTGGGAACCCTTAGCCTCTGCCCAGACACCGCAGGCCCAGTTTTCTCAAGGAGACTCCTGGCATTTCGAAAGCAAACCATCTTTCACTTTTCTCTTCTGGATGAAAACGCTGATTTTTTTAAAAAAGTTCCTTTTAAAGAGATTTCCATTGTGAACATCCTTACACCTGCACAAATACACTCATCTGGCCAGTTGCTGTTCAGTAAAACAGTGCCAGAGACAACACTCACCTACACTCCTCCACCTCTTGTCCTGTCCCCCTCCTCCCCCCACGTTAGGTTGGGGCTGCAGGACTAGTGTGGCCAACGAAATCTGAGCAGCAGTTTCAGGCTCCCGCCCAGGCTGAGGTCATTAAGAGCTAGCCTGGCTCTTCCATCTCTTTCTTTCCCTGTCCTGGAGGCCTCCATCTCTCTCCTCCTCTGCAGAGGAGTAACTGCAAGAAAGTGGAGAGCCACTTTACCCACATCAGGCTTTGAGAGTGAGATCTAAACCTGAGACTTGAAAGTTTGTCTACTGTGGCCACTACCATTAGTACCCGAACTAATAATATAGGGTCAGTTTTCAGACAGCCCCTTTCACATTCTCAGAAGCAGACGCAATTTTCTATCCCATGCTCACATCTCAAGCTTGTATGGAGCCTCCACTGTGTGCCAGGCACTGCTGGCATGGGGATTAAGAACGTGAGTAAATCCCTCCCCGACCTTCCCTAAAGGATTGTGCCATCTATTAGGACAAGACAGACACATAATGAGCTCACACTCCTGGACAGATCTGTCTCGACGGTGTGGGCAGAGTCATGATCTCTGAGGAACTGTCTCCCGGCTCTCGTTTCAGCAAATCCAGAGTAATCACGGGTGCTAACAGGAAATGTTAGTATTAAAGAGTGTACTTTATTTGGTCAGGCATATTTTATTGAATCACATTCAATTAGGCTATTAATGGATTCTTAATTCTTCATTTAATGAGCACATACTGACCCAGGCACATTCCTGGTGGAGACAGACCCCATCCCAGGAAAGACACAGTCAAGCAGAAGTTCAATAAGCAAATAAACTCACAGGAAAATGTGTGTTCTCTCGAGTTATGAAATCAAAAACAAGGCAGGCTTGAGGGGTCATTTGATACCTACTAGGTTGTTAAAAAAAAAAAAAAAAAAAAGTGTTTGTATAAAACATCTGTATTAGTTTGCTAGGGCTTCCATAACAAAATACCACAAACTGAGAGGCTTAAACAAGAGAAATGTATTGTCTCACAATCCTGGAGGCCAGAAGCCCAAGATCAAGGTGAGGGCAGGGCTGGTTTCTTCTGAGGACTGAGGCAGCCTCAGCCCCAGGCCTCTGTCTCCAGCTTCTGGGGCTTCACAGGCAGTCTCTGTGCTCCTCAGTTTATGGAGGCTTCACCCCAACTCTGCCTTCATCTGCACGTGGTGCCCTCCCTGTCTGCACACTTGTCTCTGCGTCCAAATTTCCCCCTTTTTTATAAAGACAACAATCATATTGGATTAGGACCCACCTTAATGATCTCATCTTAATTTGGTTATCTGCAAAAACCTTATTTCCAAATAAGGTCACATGGAAAAGCTCTGGCGGTTTAAGCTTCAACGTCTTTAGAAGACACAATCAAATCCTAACAATACCAGCTCTGGCGATACTGAGTTGAAACTTGTCTGCTCACACAATGATGTTTGTAGCAATAAAAATAGCTGTAAAATGTTAGGGAAGCAATATGGTAATGTGCAGCAGTAACTATCAAGATGAATAGCCTTTGGCCGACAGGCCCCACTCCCAGGGATGTATCTCACACCTGCCGTGCAGGTCAAATCAGGATGTTGGTCTCCCCAGGGGTACACAGCTGTGAGTGGAAAGGACTCAGCGCTGTGGGTTACAAACATTTTCCTACACCCACCATTTTAATCACATTTCAGTATATGTATATTTTATAGTCACCGTTTATAGCCCTCAAATGTGCATTTTCTATTGCTACTAGAACTTTGGTGGGAATGTTTGAAAAGATCTGTCTTCAGGAAATAATTCAACATAAGCCAAAACCTCCAGATACAAAGATGATTACTGCAGCATTATTGCTATTCCCAAACTAGAAACAAGGACCCATTCCAGCTATTATTTGCCAAGCACCCTCTCTCTGTCAGGCATTGTGTTAGGACCTGGGGATGCAGTGGTAAAATGGCATTCCTAGTCCCTATTTGCAAACAGCCTGTGGGTTCCCATTGATGAATGATTTAATACATTATATTCTTAACATGTTAGCGTAACATGCAAGCATTAAATGGTAACTAAGAAAAATGTAAATACATTTAAAATTAATAAAGATTTCATTGAAAACGGCATATTACACTATAACTATTTGAAATATGCATGCTTGTTGACTTTTGTCTGTTCTGTTCACTTCTGTATTCCTGATGCTGAGAACAATGCCTGACATGTAGTAAGAGCTTAATAAAAATTTGGTACTGACCAACATGGTGAAACCCCGTCTCTACTAAAAATACAAAAATTAGCTGGGTGCGGTGGCGGGCGCCTGTAATCCCAGCTACTCAGGAGGCTGAGGCAGGAGAATCACTTGAACCCGGAAGGCGGAGGTTGCAGTGAGCCAAGATTGTGCCACTGCATTCCAGCCTGGGCAACAGAGTGAGACTCTGTCTCAAAAAAAAAAAAAAAAGAATTTGGTGAACTGAATCAATGTACTGAGGACTGGGAGGTTATACGCAAAATAAAAATAATAAAAAGAAGCCATTGTTGTACTTGGGTCATAGAATCATGAGTAAGTTTTCTTCCTTTTTTCCAAAAAAAAATTTTATGCAGCTGTTACTACAGTTTGTTGAAAATAAGATAATAATTAAAAATAAATCCTAGATGTGTCTAGTATTCATGTATCAAGGGAATGCAAATCCTGAAAAAATTGAAAATAAAAGCACTATGGCTCCAGGATTGCCCCCTCAACCCCCTACTGCCTCCAGGAGGACGCCATTGCAGGGGGCAGAGGTTAACGTGAGAAGTAATGAGCCCAGGCTAAGAAAGTGTCCGGTCTCAAGGAAGGGCTGATTCTCCAGACTTTCTCACCTTGCATGCCCAATTTCTCTGCTCCAATTATCCTAATGTTGCACTGGCTTCTGCCCCACCCTTATTTTTTCTTACTCTTCTAAAAGAAGAGTGAGACTTGTTATCCCATGATGGAGTGACTTTCAGACAAGTTTAGCAAAGCCTACCTTGAATAAGGAGCTGGTATGGTCAATTAGTTGTGACAGGAAGATGGCACTGCTAATTCTCCTGGCAAAATGATATGCCTGCACAAATAAAAACCAAAATGAACTCTCAAAGTCCCACTGTCCCTCCCCAGATAGTCAAATGACTCAAGTCAGAAAGCTGGTGGTTCTCCTGGACAGCTTCCTCCCTCCCTCCTGCCTGCCAACATACACATAACCAATCCTTCCCCGAGCCTTCCGGATTCTGCCTAAAAGAATATGTCTCAAATTCTTCCACTCTCTTCACTCTACACCATCACCTGAATCCAAATAGCCTCAGAAAATCTCACCTGGATTTCTGCAACACCCACTAACTGGTCTCACTGTTTCTACTATTGGCCTCTCTGATCCATTTGCTACACAATAGACAAAGATATATTTTTTTAAAACACAATGCAGATTACGTCACTCTCCTGCTCCATGTCACGGCCTTCAGTGGTGTCCATTTCACTTGGGATAAAATACAAAATCCTTAACGTGGATGCAAGGCACCTGTGTTCTACCACCATCTGACTCTCCAGCCCTTCTTCCTGCAGAACTGCCCCTCATGCACTTCGCTGGCTACACTGGCCTTTTCAGTCTCTCAAGTTGAGTCAAGCTCTCCTGTGCCTCTTCATAGAGGTTAGAAATCCCTGTTACACTTTCAAATAGGACTCAGGACTTTTATTTCATGCAGTTATCTAAATGCATAAATTTCTTGTTTGTGTGATTATTGGTTATTGGTTTAATATCTGTCTCTCCCATTAGCCTACAACCTCTATGAGGGCAGAGAACATGTCTGCTTTGTTCGCCACTGTATACCCACCCAGTGCCTAGCAAGGTATCGGCTCATGGTGAGCCCTCATCACATATTTGTCAAATAAATTATTAAGTGAACAAACCCAGATATCAGTTATATCACAAGAAATATTTCCTGGTTATGCCCTTAATCTGTTGCATCCAAATTTATTCAAGAGTTACATGATGAAGAGCAAACAAAACACATAATTCTTTTGCTAACGTGGAGGATGCATTCCAAGGACATACTTCTTGGTTTGACAGTTCATTTCCAGAGGCAGAAATATTGCAGGCAATCAGATGTGGCCAAAGGCACTAGACAAGGGTTTATCTTGCAAACATCATGAAATACTTTATAAATTAGGCAATTTCAGGCTGCAAGGGATAAAGACATACTCAGCTTGTCTCAGTGGAGGTCTATCAGTTAGGATTCTTAATATTGCATGTGACAAAAGACCTAATTCAAGCTGCATTAAACAACAAAGAGGATGTATTGGCTTCATAACTGAAAAGTCTAGATACAGGACTGTCCTTCTTCAGGAAAGGAATGATTCTGTGGCCTACTGATGTACCAGGGGACAGGTTCCTCTCTGTGGTTTACTTGCCAGCCATGCATTTCTTTGACCTTAGGTTGCACAAGATCATTCAGGTTCTCCTTTCATGGAAATAAAAGGGCTGCAGCCACCCACCTCTCATCGTCACACCCCCTGAGCTACAGAAGAGAGCATCTTTCTTCCAGAATCTTCTGCAGTGAGTCTCAAACCTGACTGATGAGCAGAATCACACGACAAGCTGATTTCTAGAGTCCCATGCCAGCATCTCCACCCAAACTTGGTGTATCTGGTATATGGCCTGAGAATCTTCAATTCTTGAATATCCTTTACAGAAAACTCTAAAGGAGAAACCGAAATTGTCCCATAACTCCACCATTCAGATGACACTTACTGAAGTTCTCCACTAAAAGTAGTCAATGCACAAAGTAGGAAAATCAAGCAGTACTGAATGAAAGGTAAGAACCTATCTTCCCATCCTTCCCTCAAAGGTGCCACTGTTATCAGCTTCTTGTAGATATTCCATTGAAAAAGAATTTGTGCATTTACCAAAGTATATGGTGTATCATTTTAAAAGCTGTGTGGAAAATGGATTACACCATTTATACTGTTCTGCTGCTTGATTTTTTCATTGCACAACATAACTCAGAGACTGCTCTATATCAGCAAATGGAGTTCCTACTAAATCTCTTTAAAAGATTTAAGAGTGTGCCACAGTTTATTTATCCAGGTTCCTATTGATGGACACTGAGGTTGTTTGCTATACAAATAACGCTGCCATGGGCATCCATCCTTGTTGACATTGACACTCTTTTGTGGGAAATTTCAGAGTCAGCTCCTATCAGTAGAATTGCTGGGTCAAAGGTTACTCATGCTTTTAAAATGTTGATGTATGTTGACAAAATTCCTTTAGTTGAAATTTCCTAGTCTGGTCTCTATTACCATTTGGAACTTCACAAATGGTGCCCTTAGTTACATATGGGTGTCTTATGGCGCTACGGGGTGGGGGTGCTGGTAATCAATGTTTTCAAAAGTTCATCATGTGATTTAGAAGCTCAAGCAGATGTGAGAGCCACCGCCCCACCTTGTCGCATAAGTGCCAAAATCCACCAAGGTTGCATTCACTGGCATCTGCTTCCATACTCTCGTAACAATGGGCATCATGAAACTTCATAATTTTTGCTAATCAGATTCATGAAAAGTAGGCTGGCACTGTTCTGATTTGCATCTCTTTACTTCTGAGGAAGGATGAGCAGCTCTTCACGTTACTTGGTCATTGGTATTTCTTTTCCATGTTCTGCCAGTTCAGATTCCTGGCCCAGCATTGACTGAGTTGTTTGTATATTTCTTATTTATAGACATTCGTTGCAAATTAAAGAAATTAGTGCGTCTTCCATCTGTGCTCCAAATACTGTTTTCCCCTTGTTTATAATTTCTTCCGACTGATTCATGAGTTTGTTTGTTTAGCTTTACAGAAGGTTTTTGCTTCGTTCTGTTTTAGTATGGTGATATTTTAAAATCTTTAGTCTTTATGGTTTCTGGAGGAATCAAGTTTTTAAAACTCCCCAGATGATTCTGATGAGTTTGAGAGTCACTGTCTTACAGGATATAAATAAGGAACAGAATACAGTCCCTATCCTTTGGGGTTTACAACTGTATGGGAGAAAGACGAGCTTATACATAAAAGAGAACAAGGGATAAAGGACACTGAGAAGTTTTGAATGAACCATGCAGATTCTTGGCTTGGCATCAAGAGCCTGCCCACTCCACGCTCCTCTCCTCAGCACCCTTCCCTCTCAGATCCTTGTGGAGGGGAGTGGGAGATCCCAGTAGGCAGCAGAAGGCAGAGAAAAGTCAGCCACACAGTGGAGGGGAGGTGGCCGGGGCGGCAGCGCAGAACAGTGAAAGCAAAGCCTTCAGGCCTGGGAGCACAGGCTCCCGGTCTCAGAGCGCTCTTAGAGGCCATCGTCCCCCTCCTACCTCCAGGGTCCAGGAGGCCTGACTGCAGGGATGGCCCTGCCCTCTTCTGGACATGCCGTGAGATAGAGTCCTTTCCTCCTCTATCTTGCCCAACCTTAGACAATCAAGTAATAAAAGGAACACTTGAGTCAGTTTTTGCTTTGTTCCATTAGAAATTCTGAGAAAGGTTGGATTTCCATGGGTTTCAGTGGGGAAAGGAGAGCATCAAGTTTCATGGAGGGAACCAAAGAGAGTTCCAGCCTGGGGCCTCTGGAGGGAAAGAACTGGTTCTCACTCAACCCCCGTTTCCCTCACAGCTTCTAGAACAGGGTCCTAGATTAGATATACTGCATCTCGAATGAATGAATCAATCAATGGGAATGTATTTGAGCTGGGCCTGGAAAGACGAAGGATGAGGACCATTTCTTTCTTTTCCTAGTGAAAAAGAGTGTCTGACACACAGTAAGTGCCTAATAGTGTTGATGTGAATTATCAGGGGAGGTGAGGATGATGGTGTGAGCAAAGGTGCAGCATTAAGAACACGAAAATCACATTCACAGGACAGTGAGGGTAGCTTATTTAATGAAAGAGTCTGTGAAGAAAGTACACATAGAAAAACAAGTTGGGAACCTCAAATGCCAGGTAAGGAAGGTGGAACTCTGTCTGCAGGTAGAGTCACTGATGACTGTGTTCAGGCTATGACATGGTTAAAATCAGTGTTTTAGGAAGACTTGTTTGGTGACAAAAAGCAGGATGGATTAGAAGTTAAAAGGAAACTCAAAAACACATTTGCTCATTATCGTCTTCTTCAAAAAATGTAGTCATATTCAGGACATTAAAATAATCCAATAATATTGATTCAATTATGAACCCAATAATAATATTTGATTGTGAAACATAAGAATAAACCCACCACCCCACATGCGACCTAGAGCCTTGCCAATACTACCAAAGATACCTGTGCCTGATACCATTTGGTTTGGGTGTGGTTTCTACACAAATCCATTGGATTGACTTTCTTCCCTCCATCTGATTCTAGCCTTCCTGAGGTCCAAGAACACCTTCCAATTCCAGCTCCATCGTACCTGGAGTCCTCCCACCCTAGCATTCAGGATGCACTACAGGTAAGATGAGAATGAGCATGTGATGATGAATAACAGATCACTCAGGATTTTGAAATATATAAGTAAAATTATTTTCTACAGCTTTAATTATGGTGACTCATGCAGTTTTGGTGTAATTAGCCTTTTATTCTTACTCATTTTAATTATGAAATAAATATGCAAATTTATGCTAATAGTATAGTTAAGCAAATTATCCATTGCATTTGAGGAAGCACTCAGGCAAATTTTAAAATGGGATCAGAGTTCTGACAGTTACAGAAATGGACATAAAAACAATGGGCAGAGTTCCCTGAATGCACAGTGAACACGGCCCTAGAGATAGAGCTTTCATGAACATGTGCTGAGATGTTCCGAGAGAAATGAATTTTCCCGTCCACTCCTGCTGGGCCTCCTGGATTCAGACCCAAGCCTGTATCTCTGGGTCTGCTTGTGTGCTAAAGCTCCCAAGGATATGAACTGAGCCAGATCACCTGTGTTCCCAGGCTTTCCAGAAACACAAGGGGCAATGTGACTGTTGTCTAACTGTCAGTTAACGTGTACTGCTTCTGTGCACTGGTGTTCCGTAATCCCACTGAAGCTGCGATGCCTGCGGTCAAGACTCAACCAATGGTGGAGTTAAGAATCACCACCCAGCAACAAGAGTCATTGCAAAATAACTGAAGTTCCTTATATGCATTCTCAAATGCTGTAACAGAGACACGTGGCCCACAGAAACAGTTTCTTAAATTTCTTTCCCTTTCCATCTATTTTCCTCATACTCCAGCACCTCTCTCCTCAAGGTTTCCTGAAGAACTCCTCCCCAGCCATAGCTTAAGTAAACAGAGGGGCATTCTGACCATGGCGGCCCCCTTCCAGGGCAGCAGAGGGCGAGTAAGCTGAGATGCCAAGCCCTCTCTGATGGGCAGGGGAGCGAGGTCCGGGAACGCTCATGCACGACGCATTGTCATTGCATCCTCACTGTTGACTTTCATGGATGTGTCAGACCATGAGCCTTGGCAGTGGAGAAACCAGGCGTCTGCAGACAGAAGCCCAGCCATAGAATAGCAAGTCACACAGGCCTGTATTGCCTCACAATGCAACACGTGTAAGTGGCTATGGGACTCCCTGCACTCAGCACCAGTGATGAAATCTTTCAGCAGAGATGTAAAGAATCATCTGATATGGCCGGGGGCGGTGGCTTATGCTTGTAATCCCAGGGCTTCAGGAGGCTGAGACAGGAGGATTGCTTGAGGCTAGGAGTTTGAAACCAGCGTGGGCAACACAGTGAGATCCTATCTCTACAAAACATTTAAAAATTAGCACGACATGGTGGTGTACACCTGTAGTCCTGGTTACTCAGGAGGCTGAGGCAGGAGCCTAGGAGTTCAAGGCTGCAGTGAGCCATGATGGCACCATTGCACTCCAGCCTGGGCGACAGAACAAGACTTTATCTTTAAGAAAAAAAAAAAAGGAAGCAGGGGAAATCATCAGATATAAATAAATGTTAAGGTTATAAACCCAAGCATCACTGGCAGCTACCACTTTTAATAAATCTGAGAAAAACACCCTCCTTTGCTGGCTCAGAGCCATGCCCAGGTTGTCTTTAGCTGTGGCCATGTCTCCCAGCCACCCCCATTGCTGCCATCTCCGGGGTTGTGCCCCTCCCTCCTCACTGTGCCCTATTAAAACAATCATCTGTAAAGCCACAAAGTGAGGGCTCAGACTAAACCTTGAACACATCCTTGTAAACGCATGGGCTGGCCTCCAAGGCAGCCCTGTCCCCTGCTGGGACACTGCCCACCCTGTAGCTCCTACCCTCTGCCGTGTTTCTCGGGTCCATTTTTGCGGCTGGCACAGAGAGGGGCAGCTCCAAGTGAGACGGGAAGGTGAAGTGGGCTGTAAAAAGAGACTCCCTCCTTCACACCTGAGGATTTGATCTTACCCAGATCACTTTTCCCTCACAGAGAAACTCCTCTGGCCCGGTTTCCCATATTGATCTACTCAGCAGTCCAAACACAATTTCAGGACTGTCAAAACAAGACCCGCAGGCCTGACACAGACAATTAACATAAGTCAAGGCAGCCCACCTGCCACATCCCGTCTCTCCCCGATGTCTCGTCAGGACGTTAGCAAAGCCAGTCCCCGTTCCGGGCTGCAGTATCACCAGGAGCACGCTGTTGAGCGGGGGACTCCTGACATGAGGCTGGAAGCTGTAATTACCCAGCGTATAATTTCGTTGCTAAATGGATTGTTTACAAAGGTGTGCATGATGAAATCACAGGCATGGTAGAGCAGAGAGGCAGGCGGTCCGGGAGCAGGCAGGCAGTCATTAACGCCCCACCTCCCTCCAGGCTCCCACCTGCCTACTGCCGCCACCACAGCAGACTCTGACCTCGCTGAGTCACCTGGGCCTCGTGTTCCATGATGTTCAGGAAGTACCTGGCCTTCCTCCCTCAGGTTTCATCTGGTAACAACCCCAGCAGAAGCAGACTCACCTTGGCATGGCACTGGGGATGGAGTTCTGATGTCACAGGCCCCTGGGGTTAGCCTGCAAGGAAAAGGAGCCCAGCAGAAATCTTAGTGGCCCAAGAGGCCAGAAGGGGAAGTCAAGGTCACAGTTCATTCCAGGCAGGTGCTCCATGGGGGTCCCTCCAAAGGGATCAGGCCTGGAGCATGGGCCGCTTCATACATCCACCCGCAGCTGAAGCGAGGAAATCGAAGACCATCTCATTAAATTTGCGGGGAACATAAGGAGGAGGGGAGAAGGGACATTGCCTTCTCGGCACAGTGGCTGAGATGTCAAAGAGTCTTTCTAAGATCAGAAAAATGACTTGTCAAAAACAAGCTGACACGCAATAAGGACAAGGAGAGGTGGTCCACTTGAAAATCTGCAAAAAGCTAAGGACACAGAATGTGAATAACGGGATAAACATACAAAACTCCAGGAGGTCAGATTATATCTCAGCTCAGAGGTGCCTTTGTAATAAAACACTATTGTAAAACAAAAAAGCGTAAACTCTAACATAATTTATGTATGTGCATTTATGCTAAAAGAATTTAAGAAATTAAGAATAAAAGAATTTACCAAGAAATAATCATTCTAGTGCTAACAATCCAAACTTTGGAAAGGCATGGGAGAATCAGACAGGGTCTGTGAACAGGAAACAAAAATGGCAAAGAGATGCAAAGTTCCAAGAGTGAAGAAACGGTAACTCATTCAAAAGCATTCAACGCATTCAGGTGTTCATGCTACACAAAGGCAGGTGCGAGGTGGTTTGGTCCTGACAGCACACTCGCTGTTCTTGGGAATTCTAGGCAACACGGTGCTAATTTCTGTCTAACACGGGTCTTCCTGGACCTTATCTTAGGAATTTAGTTAATAAAGCACTGAGATATTATTAACAGAAGTTTCACTTGCAGTGTGGTCCCACCGGTCCTGCCAGAAACCCACAAAAACACTGGTGGCTGGGCAGTCACAACCAGCTCCCCTCTCTCTGTGACAGCAATACTCAGCAGATATTCATGGCACCCCCTAGACTGCAGCGTGATGGAAACCTTGAGCACTCATATGACAAACATGATGAGGTCCGCTCCAGCCTCACAGAAGTGAGTGGTAATAAAGGAAGCTACAAGAGTATATGGGAAATTCCAGCCAACATCGGGGGCCTTGAGGATGGACAGGACAACTCTCCACTTTAGCAGGAAGGCAAAACATGACTGGCAAGACCCTTTCATTTCCAGCAGCCATAGAGCAGCCTGAGATTGTCCAGAAGCCCAGAAGCCGCTCTGTCCAGGGACCTGCCCCGTCATCCTCCCAGGCGGAATGAAGGCCAAGTAGCCCAAGAGACGGCCATGTAGTCCAGCCACCGACCTCTTGTTCCATCCGGCCTGACTGCTGACTCTGAGCATGTGGTCCAGAACCTCCCAGCCTGCCCCCTGTTGAGTGAAGAGTTTGGGTCTAGTCACTTCTCTCCATTGTCCTCACACAGCTTCTAAATTCCTGCCATGGAGATGCAGGGGCCAGTCTCAAGCTACTACTAAGACAGATGAGACCCTTGCTCCCTTCCGGTGAGCCCAGCCACCTGCAGGGTTCCCGCTGAACCTTGCTGCTTCGTCTCAGAGGATCCTGGGTCTGCACATGCGCAAACAGCAGCTGGACTTCCGCAGCTTCCATTATGAAAGGAGGAGCCACGAAGACGGAAGGAGGGGGCAGCATTGGTTCCTACGTCCCAGAAAACATCAGAAACAGGCGCCTGATGCACATGACTCCATCCATCCTCTCTCCACCCACAGGAGGAGGGCTCCTAACACCAGCCACACTGAACAGATGAGGCAACTGAGGCACAGACTGCTCACAGGGAGCTGGGAAGACCTAGGATTTCCCGCGGGAGGCTGGCACCAGAGTCTGTGCTCTGAACCATGCTGCACACTGGCATCAGGTGAGCACGGCACTCACTGACTTACTGTTCAAACCTAAGGTGCTTCAGTGTGAATTCATTAATATCTCCATTCATAAAAAAGTCAAAATAAATGAATAAAAACATTTATCAAGTACCTGACTTATGCCATTCATTTTGCTGGTAGTGGAATCTTTTATGTGAAATGAATACCTTTTGAATGCCACTAGTTTTAATCCTCACAATCAATAAGGTAGGTAGTATTAGTAATTTTCCCATTATTATTATTATTTGAGACAGAATCTCCCTCTGTCATCTAGGTTGGAGTGCAGTGACAGGATCACAACACATTGCAGCCTCAACCTCCTGTGTTCAAGGGATCCTCCTGCCTCAGCTTCTACAGTAGGTGGGACCACAGGTGCATTCTGCAACATATAGCTAGGTTTTTTGTTGTTGTTGTTGTTTCTTGTTTTTTGTACAGACAGGGTCTCACTGTGTTAAACAGGCTGGTCTCAAACTCCTGGCCTCAACCAATCCTCCTGCCTTGGCATCCCAAAGTGCTGGGATTACAGGCTTGAGCCACTGCACCCAGCCATAAATTTTCTCACTTTAGAAAGAAGGAAATGGAGGCTCAAAGAGTTCACCTATGAACCCCACTTTGCTTGGAGAGTGATTCAAACAAAGGCTTGCTGGAAAGAGCCAGCCCCTCAAAGGGCTGACAGAAGACAGTTTAATGAAGAGATGATTTACAGAGGCCTGGGGAGGCATAAACAAACCAACTAGGGCTAGCAGAGTTGGAAGCCGTTTCACCCTGAAGCCTGAAGGGGCAAAGGCAGAAAGTGGTGTTCTAGCAAACCAGGGAGAGCTAGCAGCAGGGCGCCGGGCTGCCTAAGTGGAGCTGGGGCCCCAGAAGGACCCACCACTGCCAGCAGGGGGAGAACAGAAGAGACACCCTCACTTCTCTCCCTTCCATCCAATGGCCAAGCCCAGCTAAGAAGCAAGAGGGCAAGAGAGGGGAACAGGGACTGGAGCACATCACAAAGAACAGCCTCTAGGGGTCTGCACAGGGCACAGAAGGACAAATAACCAATGGGGAGGGGAAATAGTTGGAGACCGTCCAGCACGAATGGTGGAACATGGAGCCAGGATTGGGAATCACTGCACAATCCAGCTTTTCCCAGTGAGTATAAGAGTGCAGAGCGCTCTGTTAAAAGATAAGCCTGATGTGACTCTAGACCCCATAGACTAAAGACAGTATGGATGGTTTAGGAGAACATTTTCAAGTAATGCGTAAACCATTTGTTGTCCTGCCCTTTCCTTTGTACACTAAGATGGAGGAGACACCGCTGTAACCTACAGCCCCCCTCTCCCAACCTGGCAATACCCCAGGGGAACAAATGAATGAGAAGCTGTGGGAGTCATTTCTGTAGCAATATCCTGATGCGGCACGGCTCCAAACCCAGAACTTAAATTAAGGTGCAGCGCCACAGTTCTTGGCCTGGGGAATTTGGCATAAAAAGCATTACAGGTCACAAACACCTTTTCATCTCCTTCTCTGCGGAAGCCCCTCTTTTTCCAACATTGTGCCATACAACTCAATTGACACGGTGCCCCGCCTACAGACATGCTAGTGTACTCAGCAGAAACGTGACACTTTGCTCAGTCACTGCGGAGGGAGAGCCTGCACCTGGGAGGCAGGGAGCCCTGCGGGAACGAGGGGAGGAGGAGATTAGGGAGCACGTGCTCTCCCAAAGAGAACAGCCACTGAAGATATTTAACAGAAAAACGAGAGCGCCTGGTAGTAATCATTTCAGCATCAATCAATTATGATTCCTCGATTAGATTACATACTGCTCATTACCATTAAAAAACAAACAAACAAACAAAAACCCTGACTTTTCCATTAGAGTCAGAGCAGTAGGTTTCATTTTGATGGAAGAAATCCAACTTCAAGAATGACCGAACGCATACCAGCTGAGCCTGCAGACATCTTGTTTCCTCCCTGCCTCTACCCGGGGCGTCATCTAGCGTCCACTGGCCGGTATTACACTCTCCTGCCAACCTAAGCCTTTTCCTCCAGAGTTGGTTTCAGTAGAAAATCATGAGACCCGATAAGAGAAAAAAAATTGGCCTCAACGATAGATATTTTTCAAAAGTGGTTGAGCAATAAAGACTTCCCATTTATTGGATTTCACACATGATTTTGCTTGAGCCAAACCAAAGACTCATGACTCCTAAAAAACAATGAATAGACAGAGTGTTTGGACATTTTTCTCAGGGCTCTCTGTTTTTAGGAAAGATGTTTATGTGCAAAAATAAAAACCTGACTGATTTACATACGGAATAGGAACACACATTTTTCAAGGTGTGGCATCTTACAAGTAACCTTTACTTGGACCCCTCTTAGGAGCTGAATTTTACCCCTTCCCCCCAAAAATATCGTGTTGCCGTCACAAACCCTAGTGCCTCAGAATGTAACTGCATTTGGAGACAAGATCTTTACAGAGTTAAGATGAGGTCTTAGAACGGGTCTTAATCCCATCTGACTGCTGTCCTCATACAAAGAGGAAATCTGGACATAGACACGTGCATGCACAGAGGAAAACCCATGTGAGCACACAGCAAAAGGCAGCCAGGAAGGCCCAGGAGAAACACGCCCGGACTACATCTTGATCTCGGACGTCCAGCCTCCAGAACAGTGAGAAAATCTACGTCTGTGGTCTAAGCCACCCAGTCTATGATATTCTATTATGCCTAGCAAACTAATATAAACTTTCCCCACCCCCTAAGCCGGGCAAATGTTAGGTGACTTTGATGCTACGAGTGCCTGAAACAAACTCTTTATCTCCTCGTTTTATACACAAGGAATCTTGAACCGCTCTTGAACCCGGAAGTGTCTGGCAATTTCTTGGGGATCCCACTTTGCCCACTCCTCGCCCCCGTCAATAGGGGAGTTGTTACCTCTTAAACCTCTCCGGCAACCTCTCCTCTCTGGGTGGAGGTTAAGGGGACTCAGACCCGTCCTCAGTCGGGGAGTTAAGTGACAAGGCTGCTGTTGGCCCAGCCTAGGTATGTAAGCTTTGGCAAATGACCAGGCCTCGCTGAGCCCTGATTTTATCCTCTGTAAAATGAGAGTGATCAGATTGCTTGGAGCACGAAAGGCGCTCAGTGCGGGGCTTAGCGCGGGTCTGGCTCATGGTAACTGCTCTCACGCTCAACGAGCCACTCCCTAGCAGGAACGTGGACCCGAGAATTCCCAGACTTCCTCTAGTCAGTGTTTAGAACCCCGCCCACCCTTATCTTCAAAGGAGAAGAGAGAGCAGTGGGTTACAGGAGTCAGCTTTTAAATACCCCTGCTCTCCCTTAACCACAGACCCTGGGGAGTTTCCCCAGCTGAAAACGAAGTTTAGAAAATTGCTTGCAATGACCCGTGATTTCAAGGGCCCCAGTGAATGATAGACCTATTGAGGATAGGGCCCCCTGGCTGGAAATTTAGAAACATTTTGTTTTTGTGAGAGGAAATAAAGGGCAGAGAGGCATGAGTGCTTGGAGGGGATGGCTCTGGAAGGACACTGCAGCGAGGCTGCCAGACTCTTTGGAACCGCAGCGCCGACGCAGCCATTTCCCAGAGAGATCAATCCTCTGGCAGGTCCATTTCCTCCGCCGCGCGGGCGGCTGCGGGAGGCGGCGGCGGGAGCCATTAGTGACTCTGTGACCCTGTTCACGGAGTGCGTCCCCACTCAGGTGCTGGCTGCTCGGCGCCGCGCCGTCCACCCCCGGCTGGGGCAGGCCGCGGGGCCCAAGCTAGTGGAAGCCCCTGTCGCTCGTCGCCTGGCTCTGCGCCAGGCCCCGTGCCCCGGGCTGCAGGCCGGCACCTCCCGAGCCGCAACGCCCAGGCAGGCGAGCGCCCCGGCAGCAACCTGCAAGCCTGAGTCAGCCCGCGGCGCGTGAGGCGCGCGCACTGCGTCCCCGCGCGGCCGTCGCAGCCAGGCGCTGGCCCGGAGCGCCGCGTCCGCAGACAGAAACCACGGCTCCCCCTGGCGGACACCCGTTCCCCAGCGCTGGGCTTTCCCCTTCCGTAGCAGAGGGGAAGTTTACAGCTGAAGATAGTGGACGGATTTTCCCAACAGAGGGCTTGGTGGCAGGATTCATACAGGTTTAAAGAATGAAAGAAAGGAGATGTGATAGAAAGGAAGACTGTTAAGGCCTGGAAAGTGCAGGCAGAGAATGTTATGCACCTGCATGTTGTGAACCCAATGGCAACGAAACACTTGTCTGCGGGGCAAATGTAGCCGCGTTGGCTCTTTCTCCTGCAACCACGGATACTTTGACAAGGAATGAATGAGTTATACATGCAATGTTTTCTTAAATATACTAAATACATAACAGTGACCTTCGCAAAGGCTTTTATCTGGAACAAGGAATAAGTAGGGTAACATTAAAGCACCATGGAACAGTTTGAGTAACTTTTAAAAACTTTACTTAATTTAACGAAAACAAATGATAAGTAAAATGTCTTTATATGAACATCTGAAAAAGCTTATAACTCTAAATGGCAACCCTAATCCAGCTGCTGTAGTCAGGCTGCTTAGCAAAATACCCTGACTGGTAGCTTATAAACAATAGAAATTTATTTCTCACATTCTTGGGGCTGGGAAGTCCCAGATCAAGGTGCCAGGTGATTCAGTGTCTGGGGAAAGCCTGCTGTCTGGTTCATAGATGGTGCCTCCTTGCTGTGTCCTTACCTGGGAGAAGGAGGAAGAGCGTTCCCTGGGATCTCTTCTATAAGGACACTAATCCCGTTCATCAGGGTGACCTAACCACTTCCCAAAGGCCCTGCCTGCTAATGCCATCACCTTGGGGTTCAGTTTTAACATGAATTTGGAGAGGACACAAACATTCAGACCTTAGCATCAGCCTTGTGTTTTACTCCCTGAATACAATATAAAAATGTGGAAATGCCTGGGAATTTTGGCCGTCTAAGTCAGACAGTTAGTCTTGTGACATGGACTCCCTCTTGTAGCTTACTCTGTGTGTGGACATCTGTTCTCTTGATTGAGCACAGAGTAGAATTTCACAGAGGCTGACGCAGCAGCAGTGATCATTCAGACATTTCTGAATGGAAGGCAAAAGAAGGAGGAGGAGGAGAAAGTCAATACCAATGGCTTACTTTGCAAAGTAAATTGACAGATCCTTTGTAGACCAAATCAGCAAGGTTGGGTTGTGTCCCTCTGGGCCTGGGTTTTCCAACTCTTGTAAAACCAGGAGAGGCAGAGAAGCTAAGACAGATGGTGGGTCTCCTGGGAGGTTCAGGGCCCAGCCGGCCTCAGAGGAAGTCTCTTCATCAGCACTCGGCAGCAGCAGCGTGGAGACTGTCCTCCACCCTTCCTGACAGCCACCGGCTTGGATGGCCCAGGCTTTCTTCCCATCACTCAGTTGTCAGAGCAACAGCTTCTGGAGGGAGCCAGCCCACGGCCCTGCCATTATGTTTACCTCATCCCAGTGGCAGCTGGGGGCAGTTAGGAGGAACAGAAACAGGTTGAAATGGATCCAGAGATGGCTCACAAGTGCAGATAGGGAGTGATCTTAAATCTACATAATTTGGATGAGAGACAGGATAGGCAAATGCTTTAGGCTTTGTGTTGAGCCTTTTAATTCAAGTCATCAAGTGTTTACAACTGCTTTCTAATTAGAAAGGACAGGGAATAATTTGAAGACAAAGAATGAAGAAAAGAAGATAGTTTGCTACCCATATGTTGGTGAAAGAATAACTTTTCTTATCTAATTGGGCCAAACCAAACACCTAACACCAAAGACAGCAAGCAGTATCTGCATTATTATTTAGCAAATATTAAAGAGCTCTTGTGGCCAAACATTCTTAGTGGAAGGAGTGGAAGTCCCAGCATCTTTGTTTATATAAAGACATATGGAAGGATATTTTATAGTAGTGGTTCTCAAAGTGTGGTTCTCAGACCAACAGCAGCAGCAGCACCCGGGGACTTAGGTATACAAATTCTCAGGTTTTGCCCCAGAACTACTGAACCTGAAACTCTGAAGATGGGGCCTGGCGCCAGTGTTTTAGCAAACCCTCCAGGTGATTCCGATGCACTCTGAAGTCTGAGAACCACTACCCTTATCTTATCTTCCCTGGTGTGTCAAATTTAACTAGGTTTAAAAGTCAGAGTAGATCTAAAAGAATCAATTTAAAATAGGGCTTGGAATATAAGACATAAAGCTTGAAAAATACAAAATCATCACTCCCAACTTCTCTCCAGTGCAAGACGCCCTGCATAAATCAGCATGGAGACTATGAGAAGAGTCAGACAGCACAAAAGGGAAAGGGAATAGGTTCAATGGAACCCAGAGAGAGGCTTCCAATGATGTGCCACAGGGCTCTGCTCGCTGAGTCAGGCTCACTAAACCTCTCCATGATCACTAAGACTAAACAAATACCAAATTTTAAAACTATGAATTTAATTAAGTTGACAGAAATCCCAACTGTTTGATAGGTCTGAGAAAATGTATTAGTCCATTTTCACACTGCTATAAAGAATACCTGAGACTGGGTAATTTGTAAACAAAAGAGGTTTCATTGACACACAGTTCTACAGGGCTGGAGAGGCCTCAGGAAACTTACAATCATGGTGGAAGCTAAAGGGGAAGCAGGGCACATGTTACATGGTGGCAGGTGAGAGAGATAACACACGCAGGGGAAACTGTCACTATTAAACCATCAGATCTCATGAGAACCCCCTCACTCTCACAAGAACAGCATGGGGGAAACTGCCCCCATGATCCAATCACCTCCAACCAGGTGTATCCCTTTACACATGGGGATTACAATTCCAGATGAGATTTGGGTGGGGACACAGAGCCAAACCATATCAGAAGATATCAACAGAATTGGAACTGCAATTTGAAGCCAACAGTGTGTCATTTACTTGAGATAACATATTGTCAGGACCAAGTAATCAACAGCACCAACACAAATGAATTAGGGTCTGTAAAGACAATATATTTAGTAAGCACCAACGCAAATGAATTAGGGTCTGTAAAGACAATATACTTAGTAAGCACCAAT
>NW_012101282.1:88684-97423 GCF_000951045.1 Mandrillus leucophaeus | reverse complement strand
TGTAAAGACAATATACTTAGTAAGCACCAATGCAAATGAATTAGGGTCTGTAAAGACAATATACTTAGTAAGCACCAATACAAATGAATTGGGGTATGTAAAGACAATGTACTCAGTATAAAAGTCAACAATTTGATGTGACCACCAGAAACACTAATGACATGCTAGGCTCTCTTACAGAAGTGTTGTCTTTTAAGGGGCATGTGGTAGACTGAAAAAAAAATCCCCTCCTCTCAACTAAAGATATCTAATCCCTGGAAGTGGGGAATGTTCCTTTATATGGAGAGAAGGGGAAGGAGGTCTTCACAAGTTTGATTGAATTAAGGATGTTAAGATGGGGAGATTATCCAGTTGGGTCCTAAACGCAATCACATGCATTCTTATACCAGAGAGGCAGAGGGTGATTTGACCACACACGAAAGAGAAGGAAATATAAAGACAGAGCAGAGGCCAGCATTTGCAGATGCTGGCCTCAAAGATCAGAGTGATGCAGTCATGCACGTCAGCAGCCCCCAGAAGCGGGGAGAGGCAAGGAGCTGATGCTCTCCTGGAGCCTCTGGAGGGAGCACAGCCCTGGTTTGAGTTCAGTGATACTGATTTTGGAATTCTAGTCTCCAGAACTGTGAGAGAATAAATATCTGGTTTCTTGGGTTTTGTTTTGTTTTTTTTCAGATAGTCTCGCTCCGACACCCAGGCTGGAGTGCAGTGGTTAGATCTCGGCTCACGGCAACCTCTGCCTCTCAGGCTCAAGCGATTCTCCTGCCTCAGCCTCCCGTGTAGCTGGGACTACAGGCACGTGCCACCATGCCCAGCTAATGTTTTGTATTTTTAGTAGAGACGCGGTTTCACCGTGTTAGCCAGGATGGTCTCGATTTCCTGACCTCGTGATCCGCCCGCCTCGGCCTCCCAAAGTGCTGGGATTACAGGCGTGAGCCACGGCGCCCGGACAATATCTGTTGTTTTAAGCCACTATGTTTGCAGGAAATTTGTTATAGCAGCACCAGGAAACTAACACAGGGAAAGAGAAGTGAGTTCTGTTTCATTCTTCACTTGATCATACTGCCTTTGGTTCTAAGCAACACAATTTGGGAGATACATTTACCAAAAGAGGCATTATGAGTTTTCTGAATGGTCCCAACAGGAAAACTTAGGATTCCTAGTTGTAAGATGCAAGGTGACAAGTTTCAGCTTAAAATAAGGAAGCACTGTCTGGACGAAGAGGGAATACACAGCCTCAGAAGACAGTGACTCCACCACGGCTGAAGGTAGTCAAGCAGAGACTGTGCAGCCATTTGTTAAGAATGTGAATATTGTCAAGAGAATTCAAGCCCTAGGGCAGGGTGGATTCAATGCTGTGTAAGATTCTTTCAACCCAGATTCTGAGGCTGGGTGATTTTGCGGCAGTTCTCAGCTCTCACTGGAGCCGAGGCAGACAGGAAGAAAGAAGGCACACAAGGTTGTAAAAGTCTGAGCGTGCAATGATTAAACCCAGGCACGGATGTGGCTTTGGAGATGGAGAGGAAGGAATGCATTTTTAAAAAGGTTTTGGAGGCTTAAGTAATCAGTCTTTGGCAGCAGCTTGAATTTGGAGAGAAAGCATTTATGAGGTGCCTCCTAAGAGCGCTGACCCAGGAGCCATGGGCAAAATAAATAAAATGGACAATGATCCCCAGGGAGAAAGCAGAGCACACTTGTAATCGTTAGGAAATAAGGTTCCAATCATGATTTTAAAAATATGGATAAAAGGGTAGAAACAAAGGGATCAAAGAAGGCTAGATTCATCAGTTTTTGGTTTTGTTTTTGAGGAAGCAGGCTTTGAAAGGTGGCCAAATCTAGTGAAGAGAAGAGCAAAAAGCACTTTGGAAACTGGAGAAAGTGTGACATTAGCGGAGCGGTGCAGGAGGAGCATGAATATTTGGGGTGGAAGCATAACACATGTTGGTGAGGATTGTGTGGACAACAGTAGGGAAGGGTTTGTATCCTCATGGATTAGAGGCCCAGACTCAGAGACCAGGCTTGAAGCTAAAGCTGCAGGTCCAACCATGAGGAAGAGGTTGTGCAGGTGCAAAGCACACAACATGTGGTTGTTGTCACACTCAATTTGAATGCAGCTGCAATGTCCCAGAGAGGATCTTGGGGGCCTAGAGGTGGGGGAATGCTTCTTAAACAAAACATTAGAAGTGCAAAGCATAAGGGAAAAGCTTAATGAATCTGAACACATCCCACTCAAAGGGTTCTATTCAAAGAAGAACAAGGTTATGAGACAGATGACAGATTGGGAGGAGACACTTGCAATGTCAAAAATAACTAGGAAACAGTATCTAAAATATGCAAGAACAGTGCAAATCAACAAAAATGATGGAAACCCCCTCTGCTCAAAAAACAAAGGCCCAGAAGAGGCAATTTGCAGGAGAGGAAACCCCCCCTGAGTAATAGGCATGTGAAGAGAGTAGAGAAATACATTAGTATTCATTAGTAGAGAAATACAAGTTAAATAGCAATGAGATATCACTTCTATTCACTCAACTGGCCAAAATCAGGAAGCTGGATAATGTCAAGTGGTGGCAGGGATGTAGGAATGTTGGAATTCTTGGGCCTTGCTGAGGGTTTGTAGACTGGTACAGCCAATTTGGAGAGCAATACTTCATCAAATTAAATGTACCTATCTTCTATTTCCCAACAATACCACCCCTGGACATGAATCATAGAAAAATCCTTCCACATACCCTAAGGGACCATACATGAAGAGACTCGCTGCAATTCTTTCTGTGGCAGTAGGTGTCGTCCATGGAGGTGGAGGAGCACAAGTGAAAAAGGTACACTCTGAAATACTTTATCAGAGTTGGGAGGAACAGACTACATATACACGCGGCAACATGAATGGAGCTTTGAAAGGATAGTGTTGAGTCAAGAAAGTGAGAAGTGATGAGCTAGAGGATGTTTGTGTGCCTTCAATGACATGTGCCTTTAAACACTTTGTTTTTGCTAGAACATATACTGATAACTACAAACATGGAACACATTAGAATGGTTGCCTATGAGGGACAGGAGAAAAGAAATGGGAAATGGAGGCCAATAAAATAAATGCCTGCCTGCATGAATGAATGAGATGGGGCTCTGAGGAGCCAATGATCCAGTGCATCATGAACTGAAGAGTGTGGTGAACCCAACCCTCTGCTTCTAAGAGCAAACTAAGCAGAACTCAAGTGCTACATCCATTGCCAAGGCAATTCTACACCTGAGTGTTAAGTAGATGACTTATGAGCAGTAGTAAAGAAAGTGGTACCATGAAGAGTCTATTATGGGTTATAAACATAAATATGACACAACATTTTGAATAAATTGTACAGAGCTACCGAACTAGAAGGTCAAGGAAGTTCGTTAGACATAGGATTGCATTTTTAGCAAAGCATTGGCATGATCCCTGTGAAAAGGAGGACTACATGTGGGCAGAGTAAGTAGTACCAGATACAGAGTGAAGCAACTAAATCCAGTAAAGCTTTGTTCATGATTTTAATTCGTCTAGAGCTGTGACTCCTAAGAATGTTCAAGTTTGTAGTCTTTGAGAACCTTATACAAGTTTTGATCCTTCTTCCCAGAAACATAGACATTGGTATATGAAAAATTACATGCACAATATCTGGTGTGGTGGAGTAGGGAGTATGAGCCCTTAGAACCACAGCTCTCAAGCCAAAAACTGAGTTCAAGGACCAAGTTGGTAACCCAGCATAGCCAACATTAAGACTTGAATAGGAAATTCTAGGAGTAACATCTGTGTTTCTAAAATGTCTTCAGACTATCCTGATATGCATTCATAGTCAAAGTAATAGGTCAAAATGTGCTGATCCAGAATCAGCTAAGGATCTTTCATGAAAAGACAATTTCCAGGCCTCATCACCGAAGGATTCTGCCATATTTTCCTCAAGTTGATGCAGGAGTGGGGACTAAGCTGAGCCCTTCCTTGGGATGTTCCTAGCCATAAGTAAATGGAGACGCAGTCCTAATCCCACCAGTGCCCCACTCAGATCCTTTGGCCAACCCGGGTGCCTGTCCCCCCAGCTGTCTCGGGGCTCATACCTGTGATTTCAAGAAGCCTGCCTTGGCTAGTGAGAGCCACTTTACCAGAGACTCCTGGGAGAATCCATGCCCCAGCCCTCCAAGGGATGATGACTTAAAGACAGGTAGCCCAAGTTTGAGTTCTGGGTCCATCATTGACTAGCTCTGTGACTTTGGGCAGGCTACCTAGCTTCTCTGTGCTTGAATATCTTTGTCCATGAATTTGAGCTTCAGCTCTGGATAAACTGCTTTCATGATTCCTCTTCTCTTGGGTGTCCCCTAGTCTCAGGGGCAGGTAGTGGAACGTTCTGTGGTCCAGCCCACAGGAAACAAGGGCAGCAGAGCTGGCTTCCTCACTAACTAGGCGTGGGACCGTGGGAAATCCACTTATGTTCTTTGGACCTGAGTTTCCTCACCTCTAAAATTTAGGTGATTTAGACTAATGGTCTCTCAGCTTTGCGATTTATGAAATATGAATACAATATTCTTAAACTTTTTCTAAGTCATGAACTATAAGCTCAGTTCAAAGAGCTTTTCTTGCTCCTGGACCATTTGAGAATAAGCAGCATAGCCGACCTGCTGAATATTTTCATGCATATTTCCTACAAACGAAGACTTGCATCTACATAGCCACGTGCCACCACCAGCATCAGGAAATTAATGTTGATGCATTAGAACCCCGGACCCCATTCAAGCCTCATCAATTGGCCCACTCTAGATAAAGGACCCAGCTCTGAGTCACTTGGCAGGCCCTGTCTCCTTGGTCTCTTTCAGACTGGAACTGTTCCTCAGTCTTGTCTTTCAAGGCCTCCACACTTTGAAGATGACAGGCCAGTTATTTGGTATAATATCACTCATATTGGGTTTGTGTGACGTTTCCTTGTGATTGCATACACATCTTCAGAAGAAATATCATAAATGCGAAGCTGTGTTCTCATTGCATCCTATCAGGCGGCAGGAAATTTTGATTTGTCCTATTACTAATAATGTTCACTTTAATCACCTCATTAGATTGGCGTCAGTCATCTCCTCTGCATGATCACCCATTTCCTCTTTGTTATAATCATTATTTTACAAGGAAGTATTTTTAAACTATACCAAGTTATAGTTTAAAAATAGCTTAACTACCAAATTATAGTGTCTAATATAATTGTGAGAAAATCAATATCTGTTGTTTAAGCCACCAAGTCAGCAGTATGTTGTGATAGCAGCCCAAGGAGATGAATACATTATTTATTGATTGAAAAATGTGAGATCCCACAAATGCCTCCAATTCTAATGCAACTGGAAATTCTAGTTTTCCCCCTTTCCCTGACAGTGAGAAGCTGGATTCCCATTAACCTTAATATATCCCGTCATTTGACCAATCTCCTTGTAGGTGGCCAATCCCCGTCCTCACCACCACGCACCCTGCACGCACCCTAGGCCTGTGGGGACACCAGCATCAGGCCCGCTTCCCTGGGGAGCTTCGTCCTCCTCTCCCTACTCCAATTCCCACCCCACCGAGGGCACCCTTCACAGTGCTTGGGCTCCAATAGCCCACCCCACGTGGGCCGCCCTCTGCCTGGAAGCCCTCCTTCATTGATTTGTGTGCTCCTAAGCTCACAAAGGAACCTACAACTATAAATAGCTTGAAAACTTAAATACATTTTAACTTTACCTCCTAATACTTCCTGCTTTAAAAATCCCAGCTCCTTCCACCTCCATGGCATCAGATGTTCAGAAATTCTCCTCCTCTGAAAGGACACATGAGGATGGGCAGGAAACCTGAACAAAGGCAGTCAGTCAGTCATCTCTCCCCTGTTGCCTCAGAACTGCAGCTCTGGGGCCCAGCAGCCTCCTGGAGGTCTCCATGTAGACGGTTCATGAGCGCCTTGACTGACGTGGCCAAGCTGAACTTAGCCATCCTTGTCTCTGTGAGTGGCACCACCATCCACTGGATGACTCATTCCGAAAATCCAAAGTTATTCTTGATTCTCCTCTCTCCCGATAGCCCTTTCCACATGGTATATATTGACTCAACCTCCCAAACATCCTCCAAGCCTTCTCCTCTGTCCATCTCCAGGCTCCTCGTGGGGCCTAAGCCATCGTCGTCCTCCATCGAACACCGACAGCCATGTTCTCCCCGGCTCCTGGGTCCCACCTGCCTCCCTGGGTGACCGTGTCATGGTTCCCAGCCATGCACTCCTTCCTTCTTGCTGAAAGGACTGTCCCTCTCAGCCTCATCCACTTTGGCCTGGGCCTTGGGACTTGCTTTGGCTGAGGGCGGGCAGGGCTCGTGGGCCTCTGTTCCTGGTTCCAACTGTGTCAGGAGCTCCCCCTTCAGCCTGGTCCTGGGGAGAGAAGGCAGCTAGAGTACAGCAGGGCCTTTGGCTCTCCAGAAATGTGAGCAAGAACTCACATGTGCACCATGGTAGGCTTTGGCAAACCTGGGGTCGTATCTTCCCATGGCAAAGCTTATTAATAAGTCCCCTAAAATCTATTCCCCACAGCAGCCACTAGTTATTGCTCAAAAAGTAAATTCTGCCATGTCGTTCCCTTGTTTTGCACCCACTGTGGCTGCTGCGACTCTCTGAGTAAAAGGCCAGCCCTGAGGGCAGCTCAGGAAACCCCGGCCCTCCACCTCCAGCCCTACCCTCTCCTCCCACCCTTTACTCTCCCCTGGCACTCCCAGGTCTCATTCTGGTCTGCTGTCCCGGCACTGGCTCTTCCTTTTGCCTGGGTTGAGCTGCTCCCACCCCACAGGACGGCTCGCCTCGTGATTTAGACCTCAGACGGAACAATGCTGCTCCAGAGAGGTGACTTGACCACCCGCCCGCACTGGGGCACCACCCAGGTACCGCACCAGCCTCTGGATCACGTGCAGTGCACTTGTTCAAACCACTGGTGATTTCACGTCTCTGTGTATTTTACTTGTTTATCGTCTCCTCCTCTCACACTGGGAGTGCAGGGAACCATCTGTCTGGGCACTCACAGGTCTCCCTGGGCACAGAGTAGAGCCTGGCATGCACCCAGCACTGAGTAGATGATATACGCATGGACAGTGTGCAGCCAGGGCGTTGAAAGCAGTAATGCTTTCCCTGGGTGAGGTACAGAGATGGCCTTTGAAGGAAAGACCAGTGAGACGGAAGTCTGGAGACCAGATGGGAACAAGGAACACCAGCCTGTGCGAGGTGTGGAGGCATCGCAGGAAGACCCTCGGAGGAGCTGTCAGGAGACAAGATTCTGGTCCAGCTCTGAGATGTGACCTGGGTGCCCACTTCTCTGGGCCCCAGTTGTCCTCTCATGAAACCATGGGGTGTTTTTGAAAGGATCTCTAAAGCTCTATCTGGTTTTGTGATGCTTGAGTGTTTTACACGCAGGGCAACCATCTTCGGAGACAGACCCAAGTCAGGGTCTGGTGAGGAAGTAGCTGAAAGTCGTTCACGGTCGGTTCACTCTTTCAGCAGAGAGAACAAAAGTGCAAGCCCCTGAAGAGGTGTGGAAAGCACTGAGAGGCTGGAGTCGGTCTGTTTACTCCCGGGGTACTGAGGACCCTCGTTGGTGCTGCAGGTGGAAGCGACAGGACCTGGGGCTAAGCTCACTCACTCCCTGAGACAGGAGGATAAGCAGGGCACTCTTCTGAGCATCAATATTTTTATCTATCAAATAGATCTAACACTGCCAATTTACAGGGATTTTGCAGAGATTAAATAAGATAACATAACAAGAAGTGCTAACATGCATTGAGTGCTTAGTCTGAGCCAGGCACTGCGCTGTTATTTACATGTCTTATTTAATTCTTATGACAATCCCATAACATTGGCACTACTGTTATCTGTACGTTTAGATGAGGAAATGGAGGCATGGAGTGCGTAGGCAACTTGTCCAAGGCCCCTCATTCAGTGACTCATAATCTGCATGACTTCTGTCACTCACCCCACCTAAGTAGTAAATGCACCTGCTTCTCCATTCACATGTGTAGCAAGTCCAGCAGCACCTGGCACAGAATAGACACTCTATAAATCATGCATTTCCATCCTCATGTCCACTAATTTCAGCAGTGCATTAGCTTGGTCCTCTGGAGAATGTTTTTGTGCCTTCTGCAAATTAATGCTGGTACCTAACTTCTTTGGAGAGTCACTTTGCCCTGAGTGCTCTCTCTCTCTCTCTCTGTCTCTGTCTCTCTCTCTCTTTCTCTTTCTGTGTGTGTATGTGTGTGTGTGTATTGAACTTCTAGGGTTCTCTGCTGCCAGTCACTTCTCCCACCCCTAGGTATTGCACAAGGAGAGTGAAGTGTTTGCTTTGTGAATGCAGTTTGGAAAAGCACTGTAGATGGATAAAAGGTGCTGACCGATGTGAGTCATTCTCATAGACTTGGCAAGGATACTTCGAAGCAAAGGGAGGCCCTGGGCAGAACAATAAAAACATCTTCTGAAGCCCTCAGAAGTGCTTCTTGCTTGGGAGTCTGTGGGTTGCATTGTACAGCGTGTTCCCGGAGTTCAGGAATTGGAAGGATCTGGTAACATACAACAATTCTAATTGTCTATTTTAAAAAGTAATGTTGGGAGAATCAAGGACAGGAATATAAGCAAATAACTTAGCTGAAAGATTTTATTGGTTATTTCAAAAATGCATTATCCAAAATTTTTCCTTTTTCAATTTTAAAGAAAGTTAAAACCTTTTCCCAAAAGAAAAAAAAAA
>NW_012101282.1:85553-87374 GCF_000951045.1 Mandrillus leucophaeus | reverse complement strand
GATGAATCATTAGCGAGGTCACATCATTAGTAAGTGGCTGAGATAGAAGTCAAACCTAGACTTACTCCAAATGAAGACTCTTTCCAACCACTACTCCATTGGGCTACTTCCTGCGTAGATCCCCCTGAAGCTGAGGGAGGGGGCCTCTCCCTCCTCCCACTCCCTGGCACCAACACGGTTTGGAAGCTCCAAAGTGCCTTCAGCATTCAGCCACCTCTGAATGTCAGATGCTGCTGCAGGTTGGGATTCCATTTATGGCAGCAAAATGCCAAGCCCAATGGAAGATCCAACTCATTCCTTCTCTCAACACCATTAATAATCATTGGACATCATTTACGGAGGTGACCTCCACCTTTAGAAATGCCACACCTGAGCTCGATGCGGTGGCTCACGCCTATATTCCCAGCACTTTGGGAGGCCGAGGCGGGCGGATTGCCTGAGCTCAGAAGTTTGAGACCAGCCCGAGCAACACAGTGAAACCCGTCTCTACTAAAAAATACCAAAAGTTAGCCGGGCATGGTGGTGCGCAGCTGTATTCCCAGCTGCTCAAGAGGCTGAGGCAGAAGAATCGCTTGAATCAATCCGGGAGGTAGAGGTTGCAGTGAGCCGAGATGGCGCCACTGCACTCCAGTCTGGGTGACAGTGAGACTCTGTCTCAAATAAATAAAACAAATAAATACCACACCTGATGGTCACCACCACCTGATGTTCTGCATTGTACCTCAATTTTACAGAAGAGGAATTAGGCTCAGAGAAGCTAAAGAAGTGGCCTGGGTCCCAGCTAGCAAACAGCAAAGCCACGATTTGGACAGAAGCCTGTGTGACTCCAAACCCCACGCTCTTTTCACTGTGATGCACAGCTCCTACTGAGCTGGGTGATGGGAAAGGAGCTCTCTCCGTGGACTTCCAGGACACCTTCAAAGCTCAGGTTGCTCTGTTTGCAGACGCAACTTTGCAGGGACAAGCTGTGTCTTGACTCACACTAGCTCGGCACAGGTTCTGAGCACCTTTTGTAATGGAAGTTATTTAACATGATCTCAACAAAATGAAGATATTGAAAACCTGGATGTGAATTCTGAAATCAAGAAATTATCCCATGTTCTCCAAGACCTTGCAGCCCTTGTGGCCATGCTAGGCACATGGACCCAAGCCTTGAAAGAGGCTGTTGTCAAAAGACAAGATGTTGGCCAGGCGTGGTGGCTCACACCCGTAATCCCAGCACTCTGGGAGGCTGAGGCGGGTGATCACCTGAGGTCAGGAGTTTGAGACCAACCTGACCAACATGGTGAAACCTCGTCTCTACCAAGAAATACAAAAATTAGCCGGCCAGCATGGTAGCAGGCGCCTGTAATCCCAGCTACTCGGGAGGCTGAGGCAGGAGAACGGCTTGAATCCAGGAGACGGAGGCTGCGGAGGCTTCAGTGAGCCAAGATTGTGCCACTGCACTCCAGCTTGGCAAGACAGAGCGAGACCCTGTCTCAAAAATAAAATAAAATAAAATTAAAAAGTCTAGTTGTTTACCAAACTCACCCACAAACAGGAATGCACACGCCGTGACCTCTTGTCAAATGTTGGTTATTAATAAACACTTTCCCTTTTGTGTTAGAGAAGAAACAGCTCCTTCTCAAAGAATATGAGTTTCTCTGTTACATGAAAGTAGATGATCAGTTCTAAAAATTCATAACCCTGGTGGTGAGTTTAAGTTTTGAGAGTTTAATGATTATTTTTTATTTCCTTTCCTATAGTTGTTCACCTTTTCCTTGTCTTCTGAGATGATATTATATCCAACACACATTGCTAACTTTCACCTAGTATTCACAG
>NW_012101282.1:83892-84948 GCF_000951045.1 Mandrillus leucophaeus | reverse complement strand
TGGTTTGAAGCATTTTAAAGACCAAATTAGTGTAAACCCCGAAAATGCATGTCTGTTTTGCAAGCTGCCCACCCTCGGTGCTTGAATTCACCCAGCCTAGAATTCTTGGAAGCCCTCACAGGGCCTGTCCATCTCTGAGGAGTGTTGAGTGTTCGTGGAAGTCCTCTTTTTATTGATCAGAATGTGACTGATCTTGTGCGGCTTCTACCCGTATCGATGCCACTGTATTTGTCTGCTGCTGGAACTTAGAGAACTGGAATCTAGTGCTTCCCTGAGCCCTACCCTACGTCTGGACTAAAGGCCTAGCCTGCAAGAGGCAATGGAGAGCACACCGATTTAACTCCAAGCTCAAAGATAGGTGCCTGCACACTGCCCTATTGATCGTGACCTCCAGAAACAATGTCATCTGAGCTTATCCCTAAGTTTTCACTCTGGATGACATTTTCCTAAGCCCAGGGCGAGGGCGCAGGAGGAGGATTCTCCCTGGCCTCCCCGTCCCTGCTTTTCCAGGCAGTATTGTCAGTCCCACAGCTCCTAATGGTGTTCCCAAAACAGAGCTCTGCGAAGATCTCTTCCTGCATGGCCACAAGCTACAAAGCTACCCAACCCATAAACCACAGCCAGCCAAAGGCTGACGATGCACCCAAGAGCTTCGGTGCTGCACCAAAGCTCCAGAGCTGCTCGCCAGGTCTTGACACTTTATGCTTTCGAGGCTAGATCAGAGCCCTGTTAGAGGCTCGGGCCTCACAGATCTTTTCCAGACAGCAAAGCTGACGAGCCAGAGTTGACAAATGGGTGGCAGCCAGCTGCCAGGCACACAGAGAAGCAAAACCAGGCGGAAGGGCTGGGAATCATGAGGAGGAAAGAGGTTGTCATTAAAGAGACCTTATCTTAAAGAAGTCAGTAACAGCTACCATTTATTAACTACTGGATGCCAGTCTCTGTGCTAAGCATTTTATGTAAGTTATTTCATTAAATTGCAATAAATCTGCACTAGAACCTAATAAGAAGGCTATTGCCATTCTGCTTTACAGAGGAGAACCTGAGGCACAAGGA
>NW_012101282.1:23719-82397 GCF_000951045.1 Mandrillus leucophaeus | reverse complement strand
AAAAGTCTAGTTGTTTACCAAACTCACCCACAAACAGGAATGCACACGCCGTGACCTCTTGTCAAATGTTGGTTATTAATAAACACTTTCCCTTTTGTGTTAGAGAAGAAACAGCTCCTTCTCAAAGAATATGAGTTTCTCTGTTACATGAAAGTAGATGATCAGTTCTAAAAATTCATAACCCTGGTGGTGAGTTTAAGTTTTGAGAGTTTAATGATTATTTTTTATTTCCTTTCCTATAGTTGTTCACCTTTTCCTTGTCTTCTGAGATGATATTATATCCAACACACATTGCTAACTTTCACCTAGTATTCACAGAGTTAATAAATGGAAATGGCAGGAGTGTGGGTATAGGAAAGAAATAAGTAAAACAGAAGGGGAGGAAAATCTCAGCTTTTTAAAACTGCATTTTTACATTTATTTTTAATTGACAAATAAAAATTGTGTATATTTATCGTGTACAATGTAATGTTTTGAAATATGTGTACACTGTGGAATGACTATATCGAGCTAATTATGCATTATCTCACATACCATTTTTGCAGTGAGAAGACTTAAAACCTACTCTCTTAGCAACTTTTAAGGATATAATATCTTGTTATTAACTCTAGTTACCTTGTTGTACAATAGCTCTCTTGAACGTATTCTTCCTACACAGCCAGCTCCTTGTGAGCACCAATCCACTCTGCGTCTGTGAAAAGCTGACTGCCGGCTCCTTTGCGAAGGCTCCCGCTTGCCGTGTGTGGCGCTATCGGCGGCGGCCAGCAGAGGGCGGCTTCTCCTTGTTTAAGAGAGAGCCTTGCCCGGGCCGCTGTGTGCTGAGATGAAGCGCGTCTGAACAGGGACCCGCCCCCAGAACTGGCAAGGAAGCTCCTCTCAGCCTTTGCCTCTGCAGAAAGGGCCAGGAAGGGCTGGTGGAGAAACCACCGCCTCCCACGTCCTCGGTGCACATGCGTTTATTCATTATTCAGTACTTGGGGGGCACTCACTGAGGTTGGACGTAGGACCGGGGTGAGGACGGCAGAAATGAGTGGACCCGTCTCTGCTCTTAAGGGGCTCAATGTTGGGTGGCGGGGGCAGAGGTCCAGGCCATAGCGACGGGGCCCGGAGGCAGGACCGAGAGCCCGGAGAGTTGGTGGCACTGCCGTTCCCGCACCGGGTGGGCCGTGCTGGGGGAAGGTTCCAGGGGTGCACTCCTCCTAGGTCCCCGGGGCAGTCTCTCCACCCACCCTCTTTCCCCAGAGCCAGCGCGCTGGGGTTCTTGGTTTAGCTCTCTTCTCTCCTGGCCTGGAGGACCAGCCATTTGGCGCGCTGTCCACTGGGAGGATGTTTTCCATGATTCCACTTCTTCCCTTCCTTGGCCACCTAAGGCAGGACGGCTTATGCGTGACTGTCCACCGGGGCAGGCCACAGCGCTGCGGGCAGGCGGTTTTGCTGTTGGGCCTTCCCATGCACGTGTCCTTCCTGACCCTGAGGGCCCAGCCTCTGCTGGCTGCCTGAGCCGAGGGTTTTCCTTCTTTTCATTGTATCACTTTATCGGCCCTCGCCAGGAGGGAGCCCATGGGTCCTGGTAGAGGTGCATCTCCCTGTGGTTCTGGGGCTGCTCCTCCTTCTGAAGCAGAAGACAGAGCTCAGTGAGGGCTGCCTGTGCTGCCGGCCTGGGACGCCCCTGCCGCAGGGCCACACAGGCGTGTTCCTTTGAGAGCCCTGGCCTAGAAGCTCCCCCTTTCACTCCACCCTGTTGATAAGACCCAGGACTAAAAGCAAGCAACCGCTGGAAACACGCCTGCTGGAAACATGCCTCCAGTGCCAACCCAGGAGCGCTGGCCCTGTCCTGATGCCCCCTCCAGCCACCGGGCCAGGGCTGGGAGCCCCATAGTGGAGTCTGTGTCCGGCAGGTGTCTCTGGACAGCTGGGGTTCTTGTAACCAAAGAGGTTGGTTCATTTACCTCCTTAGATCACCCAGGCACAAGTGATGTGTTTTGTGGCCTCGGATCGTTCTGTGCTGTCTCTGATGGGTTATTTATTCAATGTTCTAGGTTGACTTGTCCTCTTTTAAAAAAACAAAACAAAATAAAAGGAAGAGTAGGAGAAAATAGGAAATTCCAGGGTTGTTATGAAGCCAGAAATCTAAAAATAGCTTCGGTAAAGACTCAATTGTGGCTTCTCTTTATTTTGAAAGAGCAACAGCTAATGACCAAAACAGGCTAGCTTTGTCCTGCCTGGTGACAGGCCACTGGACAGTGACTGCACCATAACCAGGGACACACGACCTCCCGAAGGACAGCACTCCTGCCCGACAGGGCAGCTCGTTCAGTGAGTGACTCCTTCCGTCAGCAGGGGCAAGGGGCGGGGGCCCTAGGACCTGCCAGCTCTGTGGCTTCCAGGGTTCATCTGGGGGCCTCAGCTTCATCCATGTGAGCAGAGACGAGCAACAGGGGAAAGGTCACCCACAGAGGATTTAAAGCAGTGGCCATAAAGACGTCCACTGATCCCCAGGAAGCCAGGCACTGCGCCCTCTGCCACCATCTTCAGATGTCATAATAGTGGAGAAATAGTCTGTGGCCCTTCTGGCTACCATGCACCGTGCTAATGACTTTGTTTTTAATCACTTTATTGAATTGTCACAACTCTGTAAGACACCCCGCTTTACAGCCAGGAAGACAGAGGCTTTAAGAGGTGAAGTAACTTTCGGAGCTTTGCAAAGCTAGCAAGTTGCAGAACCTGGCTCTAAACCCAGATTTAACTGTTATCCAAACCCCCACTCTAGCCAAACCCCTGCCCTCGCCTTAACTGCTATGCTGTGCTGCTTTGGCTGTAAAACCATGATGCGGTGAAAACAAATATGAGCCCGACAGAGCAGAAAGAATGTCCTAATGTAGAGGGTTACGAAGCCTTAGAGCAGCTCCGGAGAAAGGCACAAAGCCACCTCTTATGAGCTTATTCAGTCCTCTGCAAAAAGAAAGGTCCTGGGCAGCGTGTTCCCTGCCAGCAACTCCACTTCCTAACAGATGTTTAATTGAGTGCCTACTATATGCCAGGAACAGCAGGGAATAAGACCAAGCCCTCACTCTGATGAATTTGAACCCTAGGAGGAGAGAAGCAGCAAGTTGACTACACGCAAGTGAGTGACTAAAGGAGGAAGATAAATCCATTGGGTGAGAAATGCAGTCAAAACGGGGCAACGTGGAAAAAGCTGACCTGGGGAGGCAGCACTGGTGTGGGTGGTGCCTGGCAGGCGACCAGCCTGGGAGAGTCGTGTGGAGCTAAATCTGCGTTGATGTTGAATGCCCCTCAGCAAGGAGAGCTCTCCAACCATCGGGGCAGCTCCTGCCAGCCAAGGGCCCAGCTTCAGTCTCAGGTGGGAACAGGCTGGAAGCCGGTGAGGAATGTGACCCAATGTGTGTTTTCAGGAGGTCACGCTGGCTGCTGGCTGTAGAATGGGCCACAGAGGGGCAGCGAGGCAACCAAGCCCATGGGCCACTGGACATCAGTGATCCAGGCAAAGGGGATGTGGCCTGCCCCCAGGGGCAGTGTGAGAGAAAAGGCCCTCCACGGCTCAAGCCCCCATAGACAGAGATTTCACCTCCACTCCCGGGACAACCTAGGGAAAGGGCCGCTTCCAGCCCAAGGGGGAGACAGACGCCCCACACGGCTGCACTCTCACCTGGGTTCTCAGGTCCTCGCTCTCCTCCCTCCCACTCCCATGGTGGCTCTAACCTTGGGGGACGGGGCAGTGGGGGACTGTGCTGGAGCCCCAGGGTGGCTGGGGTGACTGAGGGTGTCATCTGCCTGAGCTGGCCCCAGCCTGCTCTCCACCTGGCCTCAGCCATCCTGCTGGTGCATGGCCTTCTTCTGCCTAACATCTGCGTCAGCGGGAACAAGAAGACGACATATGTAAGAATGATCTTGGAAGAGAAGCCAGCCCATACCTGCCAACTGATTCTGGTTGTAGGGAACGAAGGATGAAGGGGTGATGGATGCCTGTGAGGTTTGGGGCCTAAATAAGCAGATGCCTGGATGGCCATTTACTGAGACAAGGAAGACGGGCAGACACCGGTTTGTGGGAAGTCCAAGAGTTCTTTCCATCCAGGGCTGACCTCCAAGTGCAGATGCTAGTGGGCAGCTGGAGGAAGCACTCCAGGCAGGTACCCAGGCCTCCTGCTGTCCACCCCAGAGGCCAGCGACCCTCCTTCCTTCCCTGTCCCCTTCTCCATTCCCACCCTGAGCCCCGTCCCCACCCTCAACTCACCGTCTCTCCCCCTGTGACATGAGTTACACGAGGACTGGAGGCAGCTTTGAAACTGTTTCATGAACTTAATTTAAAAGTAATTAATTTTTTAAAAAGCCACTGGCTCAGTCATAGAGAGACCCACTGGATTCGGGAGAGGGTGAGCCTGGCGCCAGCCAGCTGTGTGGCAAGGCATCTTCTCCCTGGCGCTCCCATCTGGTGCCTCCAGCCTTAACGAAGTGGCAGTGATGCCAGATGACGTTAATTCATACACTTACAGTGGATCAGGCCCTCCACTCCATGCATGGTATCTTATCCTCCCAGCAACGCTGGGGGTAAGTAAATACTGTTATCCCCATTTTTCAGATGAGATAACTGAGGCTTGTAGGTTTTCATGAAAAACTCACCCGAGAGCTCACAGATAACAGGTGATAGAGATAAGACTAAAATCCATGTCTGTTGACTCTGGCGCCCTGTGCTCCAACCTCACGATCCACAGCAAGCCTGTCCTCTCCACTCCGATCTGGGCACCCCAGGCCTACAGAGCAGCCACACACAGGGCAGTGGCTGATGTCTGCTCCCAAGTCTGCCCATCTTAGCTGAGGAAACTCCACCACTGCCACCAGCACACAGAGAAGCCAGAGCCCCGTCCACAAGCATGGCTGTGTGTCCTTGCCAGCTGCTCCTGGCCTTTTCTCTCATCTCAGCTCATCCATGGTTCCTGGAGATGGGGAGAAGCTGGCAAGGCAGGGGCAGAGCCCAAGAGTGCCTTGGGTGCTGTCTCAGACACCTTTCCTCCACACATTCCGGTCCCAGAGCCCAAGTGGGACACAACATGAGGACTGTGGGTGGGGAGGGGAAAAAGAGACCCTGGCTGGAATCCACGATCTGGCTCTGGCTCTGCCAGCTGAAGACCTCAGGCAGAGCACATGCTCTCTGTGAGTCTCACGTTTCCCCATCTGTATAATGGGAGCATCTGTCTTGACAGCATTATTGTAAGATTAGTGATAAAGAATGTTTGCACCATGACAGGCACATTGCAGGCCCTCAAGATGGGCTGTGGTTGGAAGAGCAGAGTCTGGATTTGGACTTGGATCCTGATTCCAGGAGTCTCCTGCACTCTTTAAATTTGGTTTGCTCAAATGTGGAATGAGCATAACAACAGCACCTACCTCACGGGGTTGGTGTGAGGCTGAAATAAAATGCTGCATGGTGACAGCTTAGCATGGAGCTGAGCAATAAGCTTCAGCTGTTATAATAATTATTTTTTAAGAAGTACTGAAGGTCTTAGAAGCAGTGACATCCCAATAGCAGTAAACACACTAACACACATGTTTTGTTTTCTAAATACCATTCCCCACTAAATAATGTCAGGGCTCTTTAGAGAAATGGCCAATTCCAGGCTAGGGACAAGAAAACTAATGGGTGGGCATAGAGCATTCTGCTGTTCCAGGGAGTAGAGAAGTGCTCAGATGGAGGGAGACTTGTCAGAAGTTCACCAGAACCAGCTAGAGGGGCTGCTGCTGACCAAACTCAAGACAACACGACCACTAAAACCAGTAATGATGGTTAATAGATGATACCACATTGAACTTTACAAACATCCACAAATCAGCCTGGCCAACGTGGTGAAACCCCGTCTCTACTAAAAATACAAAAATTAGCTGGGCGTGGTGGCAGGTGCCTGTAATCCCAGCTACTCAGGAGGCTGAGGCAGGAGAATTGCTTGAACCTGGGAGGCAGAGGTTGCAGTGAGCCGAGATCGCACCACTGCACTCCCGCCTGGGCGACAGAGCAAGACTTCATCTCACAAATAAAACAAAATAAAATAAAATAAAATAAAAAAATAAATCCACAAATCTACAGTGGTGCCCAAAACAAAGCAAAGAGATTGAATTTTGCAGCCACCAACATCATAAATGACTCAGATAGGATCATCAGATGCAAAAAGCATTGCTGAAGGGTGCTGGGGAGCAGGAGATTCATGTCACCTTAAAGGAACACTCCACACATTTCTCATCCATTACAAATGCAAAAGATGTCATTCCCGTGGAAGACTGAGCTGCCATTACTTGCTATCAAAGTTAGCATTACCGATAACGGGGTGAGGCGTCACTGTAAACCTCATGGGATATTTCTGTGGAGAGAGGAGGGAGGGGAGAAAGAGGGGAGAGGGAGAGGGAGAACAAATGTGGCAAAATGTTAATTCATGAATCCAGACAATGGATATTTTATTGTGCCATTCTTTCACCTTTTCTGTAGGCTTAGAGTTTTTCAAAATGAAGTCTATGTGAATGTGGGGGGAGCACTGGACGGAGGTGAGACTTGGGGTCCGTTGGCCTGGGCTCACCCTGACCTCTGTCCCAAGCACAACCAGCTTGAATCTTGGTGCTCTAGGAGTGACTTGAGAACTTCGGGGTCAGGAGAGGCCAAGTGTGGCATCTTCCTACTGGAGGAAACCTGCGACATTCCCAAACACAGTTTCCTAGAAGCAGGGGAGCTCACAGGACTGCAGGACAGTGGCAGGCGAGGGCGGAAGTGCATGGGCTGAGCAGATGAGCCCGCAGCTGATGGCCCACACTCCCGCAGGTCTGCTCATGTTATTCAAAGGAGCATGGGCTCTAGATCCTTGAGGAATCACCACACTGTCTTCCACAATGGTTGAACTAATTTACACTCCCACCAACAGTGTAAAAGCGTTCCTATTTCTCCAGAGCCTTGCCAGCATCCATTGTTTCCTGACTTTTTAATAATTGCCATTCAGACTGGAGCGAGATGGTATCTCATTGTGGTTTTGATTTGCATTTCTCTAATGACCAGTGATGATAAGCTTTTTTTCCATAGGTTTATTGGCTGCATAAATGTCTTCTTTTGAGAAGTGCCTGTTCATAGCCTTTGCCCACTTTTTGATGGGATTGTTTGTTTTTTTCTTGTAAATGTGTTTAAGTTCCTTGTAGATTCTGGATACCAGACCTTTATCAGATGGGTAGATTGCACAAATTTTCTTCCATTCTGTAGGTTGCCTGTTCACTCTGATGGCAAGCCCATTACTGGGTATATACCCAAAGGATTATAAATCACTCTACTATAAAGACACACGCACATGTATGTTTATTGCAGCACTATTTACAATAGCAAAGACTTGGAACCCACCCAAATGCCCATCAATGATAGACTGGATGAAGAAAATGTGGCACATATGGAATAGTATGCAACCATAAAAAAGAATGAGATAATGTCCTTTGCAGGGACATGGATGAAGCTGGAAGTCATCATTCTCAGCAAACTAGCACAGGAAGAGAAAACCAAACACGGCATGTTCTCACTCATAAGGGGGAGTTGAACAATGAGGACACATGGACACAGGGAGGTGAACATCACACACTGGGGCCTGTCAGGGGTTGGGGGGCAAGGGGAGGGAGAGCATTAGGACAAATACCTAATGCATGTGGGACTTAAAACCTAGATGATGAGTTGACAGGTGCGGCAAACCACCATGGCACATGTATACCTATGTAACAAACCTGCACATTCTGCACATGTATCCCAGAATTTAAAAGAAAAGAAAAAAATAAATAAATACAATGTACAATACACTGTTGCTAACTATTAAAAAAAGTGGGGGCACACGGGCACTCTCTCTTCTCTTTCTTCCTCTCAGAGAACCTCTTCCACCCTCTGAGGTGGTGAACGGTCTTGGTCCGTCGCTGAATTCCACTGCTTCTGCCGAATCTTGTCAGTGCTACTTGATGTCCAGCCACTCTCCCTCTCAACTCTGGCCCTTGGGTTTCATGTCATGCCTGGGTCCCCATCCTCCTCTAGACTGAACCTTCTTGGTCTCCTTCGTTAACTATTCTTACTCAGTGTGCTCCCCGAATCTTTTTTATTGGCACACAATAAGTGCACGTATTTATGGGGTACATGTGCTGTTCTGATGCATGCCTAGACTGTGTGACAATCATGTCAGGGTGTTTAGGATATCTGTCACCTCCAGTGTTTATCTCCAAACCTTGACATCTCTGAGGACCCAGCCTGGGGGTGCCTTCCTCTTCCTCCACACACTCTCCTCAGGCAGTTTCATCTCTAGGCAGCCTACTGTGTGCTGCCGACACCCAAGTCTGTGTCTTGGTCCCCTGGGTCTTCCAGTGCACAGGCCCATGTCCTGAGCTCTCTGTTGGACACATCCATTTACCTGGGCACCCTCCAGTCACCCTCATCACAGCAGACCCCATATGCACAGGCAAGCCACCCACCCCAAAACCGGAACCTGCTCTTCCTCTCTCTTCCTTCTCCAGGCCAATGGCTACACTGTCCAGCTGGTCACCTACACTCCAGGCCTCACCCTGACTCCTGCACTTCACCTGCTCACCAGATCCCATCAACCACAGAAGCCCTGTGGACCCCACCTCCTCCCACAGCTACATCCTCCTCCCACACCTCCCTCCACATCACCTCCTTAGCACAGGCTGTTACTTGCTTCCACACGGATTACAGTAACAATTTGCTATCTGGTCTCCAAGCTCTCAGTCTTGCTTTCTCCAAAACAGCCTCCACGCTGCCCACATGATGACCTGAGAATACAAATCTGATCATGCCACAAGGTCCCTCACCACTCAGCCTCAGGTCCTGAAATGTCCTGGTTCCTCTTTCATAATGAACAATGTGCAGACCCCCACTTCCCTTCTCCTGTCGCAGCTCATGACCACCTGCAGGCTTCCTAGCCTGCTACCTACCCTGCAGACGCGGCACCCACGTCCTGCCCTGAACACTCAGCAGAACACCCTCTTCTGTGCGCCCATAAGCAACTTGCATGTCACTCTGGTCTCCTTTGCCTCACTGGGTTCTAAGAATCGACTTCTGCACCTGTGTTTCCCGCTGGGCTCTGAAGCCGGGATACCGTCGTATTCACGGTGTTATCTCCAGTGCTTATCATTGCACCTGCCTTAGTCAATATTTGATTGTCTCAAGAAATTGATCTGAAAAAAATCTTGGAGTCATAAAGCATTGAGAACTGAAAGGAAATCCACAGAACAGGCAGTCAGATCCTCTCATTTTCACCTGAAGAGACTGAGAACCAGAGGGGGAAGGTGTTTTGCCCGAGTAAGATGCTCTGCACCTTGTCATTGCTAGACCGAGATGGCCTTTTCCTTTGGTCTGCATAGTCAGGTGTGTAGATAAATTACCAAACATGTGTGGGGGGAAGGGAAAGCGGGGGTCAGTGTGTCCCAAATACCTGACGGTTCTGGAGACACTTGGATTTATGAATAAGAGCACAGTTACAGTGGAATGTCACGTTTCCTCTTTTTATTAGCATCCCCATTTGCCCACAGTCTGATTTCTCTGACCTGGCCTGATTTCTTCCACACTCTAGCTTTTAGAGGGTGGCTCGCAGGTCGGATGATTCATTTGCTCAAACATGAAATCTTCTGCCAAGCTCAGAGGACATCTCGAGGGCAGATGCTCCTTTTGATCATCGTTTTATACTTTCTCAGCCTCATCAGGGTTATTAAGCCATTTGGTATCCCAGGCAACCTGGAAGCAGCTCCCGGACAGTTTAGTCCAGAAAAGACAGTTCTGAGAGAAGAAAGAGCAGCTCTCACGAGGGGCTGCCAGGAGATCTCTACATATGATGGGAAAGGTTCAGGACGATGGTACCAGCTATGCATTTTTTTTTCTTTTTTTAGAGACAGGGTGTTGCTCTGTCACCCAGGCTGGAGTGCAGTGGCTCAATCATAGCTCACAGCAGCCTCAACCTCCTGGGCTCAAGCAATCCTCCTGCCTCAGTGTCCCAAGTAGCTAGGACTACAGGTGCACACTACCATGCCCAGCTAATCTTTAAAAAATTTTTATAGAGACACGGTCTCACTATGTTGCCCAGGCTGATCTTGAACTTCCAGCCTCAAGTGATCCTCCTGCCTCAGCCTCCCAAAGCGCTGAGATTACAAGCATGAGCTACCAATACCCAGCCCCAGATCCCTTTTTTCTAACCATGAAAACAGCTGCGTGTGGTCTGAAACCCCAGCTGAGGGTTCTGCTGGGGAGTCCACGAGTTTTCCATCAGCCCAGACACAGGTTAAGCCGAATGAAAACACACAGCCAAAGAACCGTGAGGTCCCAGTCGGTGATTTCCTGAAATATTCAGAGAATGCTCCAATCCTCAACTCTGTCCCAGAGGGCATCGTCCAACCCCACCACCCTTGACAGGGAGCCACAAAAGTGCTACCAGTCCAGCCTGCTTGCCAAGCCCCATCACAGTTGCCTCTTCCTGCAGGCTTCCTTTGAAACCTGCTCTGGAATTCAGCTTCAGGATTCTTGCAAGTCCCTAGATCAGGAATATCAGATGTTGGGATTTTATAGGGCCTCCATTCAAAAACCATGGGGCCATTTCCCATGGGTGTCTTGTTCGGCACATGAAAGGAAACAGAAGAAGCTGCCAAGAATGTGTCTCCATGAGTCATTAAGCCTTTTTCTCTGCTTCTGCCGGAGGTGTGCACACACGCAGAGGGAAAAGGAAAAGGATGCTCTGAACCTCCAGGGCAAGCAGAGCCTCTTATAAACAGACACATCCTTCAGACCAGACAGCGGCCCAGGAAGTGTGTAGTGGACGCGGCAAGGCGGCTGGAGCAGAGCTTGCGTGGGGGCGCATCCTCCGCAGGGGGCGTCCACATGTGGCCTGGCAGACTGGCTTGTACACGGACCCGGCAAGGCTTCTCAAGGGGCCTGCATTCCCCAGGCCACGTCCCTGAGGTTGGGTGTCCCTCCTGCCCCGGCTCCATCTGATGTTTTGCAGGGCCTGGAACGGCCTCCCTGGCTTACTTCTCAGGGTCTGTAAGGATGTGTGAGGTGCCCTCAGGAGCACTCCAAGCTGCCCGCTGGGACTCCTCCCGCTCCTGTGCTCCTGCTGTTGCTGCTGCTCCTGAGGCTGTGCGCTCCCGGCAGGCAGTGGCTGCTGTCCTGAGGCTACTCCAAGCGAGTGTCAGGGGCACTGGGGCCCTCCTTGGATCTGGGAAGGGCACCCCATTAGCACAGGAAACTTGGGCCCCACTGACGCATCAAAGTCGCCAGATCCTGAGCCGATGCCAGAAGCACCTGACACTCCTCCCCTTTCTTCTGCCTGGTTTGCTTACCTAGATCTCCACCATCACCCCCAGCCACCCGACCCCAGACTCAGCCTTAGGGTGTGTGAACCGTGGGAGAGGCAGGGACAGAGGAGAAATGTGGCCAGGGAACTGATGGCCACAGACACTCTTCCTTTGGGATGCAGGCTGGGGAGAGACTGTGTTCTTCCTTTAAGGGAAGCAGCTGCCCAGAAGGAACTTCAGATCCTTTGGGCAGCTCTCCTGACAGCTAAATCCTCGGACTAGCACTAGTTCATTTTCAACTGAGACTCTGTATTAGGAAACTTTGGCTTCAACTATGAGTCACTGAAAAAATAAAAACAAAATAGCAGTGGCTTAAACAAGACGGAAGTCTGTGTCTCTCTAATATTCCCTCACAGGCTGGAGTGGGTCAGTCCGTCCCAGGCAGTTATGGAGACCCAGGCTGCTCCCCTTCAGCAGCTCTGCTGTGTCTTCTGTTCCCGAGGTCTCCTAGGGTGTCTACGCCCTATTCCTGCAAGCAGGAAAGAGAAAGGAAACAAAAGGGCACAGCCCCTCTTCTTGAATTTCCACTTCCTGGAAGTTGTAGCCACCAGTTCTGCTTACATTCTATTGGCCACAATTCTGTCACATGGCCATGCCTAGCTGAAAGGGAGTCTGGACAATGTAGTCTTTAATCCAGGTGGACTGTGTTGTGCCCAGCAAAAAACTGAGGTAAGTTCTAAAAGGAGGGGAGAATGCATAGAAGTCTGTGCCACAGACCGCCACCACCCCCCACGCCATGTACATGTGCATTAGTGTCCCAGACAAGGTGCAAGACCCTAAGTGGATACCCACTTTGGAGTCCCTAATTACCAGGGTGGGCCCCTCCCAGTCTATTTTGATGAAGACCCTTATCGCCTCCACACCCATCCCCAGAACCAGAGTGTCTCATAAACTGCAGGCTGGAGCTGCTTGTTAAAAATGCAGGCTCCTACACTCACTGGATTCACATCTCTGGGGCCAAGCCCTGAGAATCTGAAATTCATGCACACTTTCCAGATCATTCTTATACACGCAGAAATTTCATGTCCATTATTTAGTCTATCTCAGAGAAATTAGGGGAAGAACACTTCTACACTGCTAGACCTAAGGATAGTAGAACTAATAGTAATTGCTGAGCTGGAAGGAGAAGGTGTTCAGGAGATTGTTGGTGGTGACATCTGGGAGTGCCACTCACAAGTTGTCTAGCCCAGCATTGGGGAACTGCTCTAAGATTTTCAAGACAAGGTCTGCTATCTTCTGGTAATCAAATAAAAATCAGTGGTCATTGGAAGGGAAAGTAGCCTTCTCCACTGCAGCAGGGAAGGGAAGCGAGGAGACCACCACGAGTGAAGAGCTGACCACCCCCAAGAAAGCCAGAGAGCTGCTGGTGCCCTCTGCGAAAATGAAGACGAGGAAGAAGGAAAGACGATGAAATGAAGGTCGAGCACCAAGCCCTTTGCCAGACTGAGGTTTAGGAAGCAGAGACTCACTATCCATGTAAGTTGATTCTCAGCGGGGAGAGAACTACCATTTGGGGAAGGGAACATTTCTAGAAGCCATAACACCTGCAGGAATGTCACCAGGGACACTAGGCATCCTGAAATGTGAGGGATCATCCACACGATGAAGAGTTTTCTCGAGTCCCTGGATATTGATGTTTACAATCATCTAAGCTTAGAAACAAACTGCATTTTACATAAAAACATGAAGCATTTTTGAACTGTTTAAATATAAACTGAAATTTTCAGAAGTGCAACTACCAAGTTTATTTCAGAACCCTCCCAAGAGCTGTTCACAATTTCAGAAATACATGTCAACAGCGGCTCCGCTCACGGCATCCGACTTGGGATTGGAAAAGTTCAGTCTGCATTTGTGGTCCCGCTCATAGCGACTTTACAGGCATGTCCAAGCTTCTGAGCCCCTTGTTAGGCTGTCTGGTTAGACATGCCTGAGTATTTATATTTTTTTAAGTGGAATATATTATTATCAATTACTTTCCCTTTAGTTTTTCTTTATATTAATGTTAGAGTAATATAAGAATTTTTTTAAAAATCTATTTCAGGAAAATAAAGGAAAGTTACAAATGACAAAAAGTATGTGTCATTACATGGGTTGCTGGGCGTCTGGGGAGAACCTCTGCCCACATGTGGCCCGAGGTTTTCCTTGGTATGAATGAGGCTGCTCATGACCCCTAGAGGCTCTGTTGCAGCCACAGCTGATCTGGTTTACGAAGTCTTGTGCCCACCCAGCTGGCTGCCTTCAGTTTACTCTGGAGGTTGTTGGCATGGACCCAGCTCTCAAAACATCCTCCCGATCAGCATCCACTGTGCAGTTTATCTCATTGTGGGTAGAGACTCAAGCGTGAACAGGTAGATCGCAGGGAATGAGCTTGGTCTAAGCAGCAGCAGAAGGGCATGGATTTCAGCAGCTGCCTCAGAGAGCCTGTTTCCGACTCAGGCCTCCAGTTGTCCCCTAGGCCTCTCTCAAGAGGATTCTCGTCAATTTGACACAGTCATTTTGTTACCAGAGACATTCTGACACACTCGCTTTACTCTTGTTTTGACCCAAGGACATTTTGATATGAACAGAAACCATCAAGTTTTCAACTGCGTATATTACCAAGTAACGAATGAAACAGACACTCACCCACACCTGGGCTTCACTGTGTCTCACATCATGCCAATCCCCTACCCTCTGGGAACTGGAATGCTTTAAGGCTCAGGAAAGGCTGCTGCACCAATTCGCAATAAAAATCTGTTTTTAGGCTGGACATGGTGGCTCATGCCTGCAACCCCAACAGGTTGGGAGGCCAAGGCAGGACGATCACTTGAGCGTAGGAGTTCAAGAGCTGCCTTACAACACAGCAAGACTCCATGTCTACCAAAAAAAAAAAAAAATTAGCTGGGCATGGTGGCACAAGCCTGTAGTCCCACCTATTCAGGAGGCTGACATGGGGGGATCACTTGAGCCTGGAAGGTTGAGGTTGCAGTGAGCTATGATCGTGCCACTGCACTCCAGCCTGGGCAACAGAGCAAGACCCTGTCTCAAAAAAACAATTTGTTTTTACAGTTGGTATGGGTCTTTCTGTATAGAAGAGACACTCAAAATGACCTCACCAAAGTTTCCAGAATCTCTCATTTCACACCAACACCAGAGAAAACAGGGCTAAGAAATGAAAGACGCCAGAAAGAAGTGCCCACTTGGCTGATGCCAGCTGAGCAGGAAATACATGGAAGGCTCGGCAGGGTGATGGGCAGATGGGCTGCTCTTACCGCCTGTCCCTGCCTTGCGGTGGAGAAGGTCAAGGGGCTGGGTGAGATCCTCTAGCTCAGTGGTTCTCAACCCGGGCCTCACACTGGCATCACCTAGGGAGCTTTAGAAAAGTACCGATACCTGAGTCCCACCCCAGAAATTCTGCTGTCATCGGTCTGGGGCGTAGCTGAACATGGGTCTTTTAAAAATTCCCCCGACATGATTTCAGTGTGCAGCCCCCATCAAGAGCCTCTGCTACAGCTGCCATCACAGCCTCTCCAGCACACCTTTATTCTGGCATTTTCCATTTCTTCTTACTCCAAGGAGAAGGCTTTGGTGATTAATTGCCAAGCAAAACCGTTCATTACTCCTTAATAAGATGAATTTGTATCACCAACAACAAGTCACCCTGTCTCTGCCTCCCTTCTGCTCCTGAGAAATCTCTGTGTGTCACCCCTTTCTTCTCTTCAAACTCGCTTACACAGCCATCCTGGTCATCATAAGCTTGCTGCTTTGTTTTGGGTTACTTTTAGGGGGTGGCACGGGGAGGGGGTCACTGGAGAGGCGGCTAATGGCCAATACATCAAATTTAACCCAAGCAGATGTTGCAGAACTGGGAGGTTTGAGGCACTTGAGGAAGTCTTTCCAGGGCCTGGCTCTGGATAGGACTCCCCTAGAGGGCCCTAGGGAGCCTTGGGCTGGCACTTGTGTTTGCAAAGTCCAGGGAAGAAACCACCTCTCATGCCTTTCCCTTAGGGGTTGTGTGACATCCATCCAGCTGTAAGTCAAAGTTATTTCCCCTTTGTTTTATGTTCCCTCTTGATTTTAAACTATTACTACATCTGTTAGAGAGTACACTGTGCCTCCCAAAATGGATATGTTGAAGTCCTAATCCCCGCTACCTCTGAATGTGACCTTCTTTGGAAATAGGGTCGTTGCAGATATAACGAGTTAAATTAAAATATCGTCATACTGAAATAGGGTGGGCTTTTAGTCCAGGGTAACTTGTGTCCTGATAAGAAGATGGCCTTGTGAAGACACACACACAAAAATGCCTTGTGAAGATGGAGGGTTGGAGTTGCCCAGCCGCGAGCCAAGAAACCCCAGGGATTGCCAGAAACCCCAGCAGCCGAGAGAGGGGCAGCAAACAGATTCTTCCCCAGAGCCCTCAAAGAGCACAGCCCTGCAAATCCCTTGATTTGGGACTTTCAGCCCCAGAACTGTGAGATAATAAATTTCTGTTGTTTTAAGCCACCCAGTTATAGTTTGGGTACTTTGTTACAGGAAATACAACACCCAGTTATAACGCCCACTTTTGTTTGTTTAAAAAAGGCAGGAAATTGTGGTAGTTGAGAGCACAAGCTTTGGAGACCAGCAGAGCTGGGCTGCACTCCCTCCTCGGCACTGACTGGCTCTGTGGCCTGGGGAAATAATTTGACGCTTCTGAGCCTCAGTTTTGTCACCTGTGGAATGGGGATAATAGAATCCTACATAGTAGAGCTGCTATGAGACTTGACATAGATGATGTCTGAGAAGGACTCACCCAGGGCCTGGTACTCATAGCCCTGAAAAGCATGGGGCAAAGATGGGGCTTTGGGCTGGGGATCAGGAACATTAAGTCCACCTGTGCAGAAGCACTTGACTTAGGCCCAGGCCCCAGGTGGTGGGTGTCCATCTGGACAGTGGAAGGCAGAAGTCAGGCCAAGTTCCTGCCTTCCTGAGATGCTGCCAGGGTGAAGGAGATGATGTGTGCAAGTCCTTGGAGTGAGCTGCCACGTTAGCACCAAATCACCAGCATGATCACTCCTTCCATTCGTCACCGACGATTTTATAGTCTCAACAAGACAGTTTTCAGTGCGAGGCGGAGAGCCGCGTGCTGGGCCTCAGTTCACACCCCAGGCATCTGGCTGTCACACAGCCACAGCAAACCCATTCACTTGGGTCTTACTGCTTAATTATTGCAAACTGGCACGGCTTCGGGTACCTTGAGAGCCCTTGGACACGCACCATACGTTCTGGGCAGGAAGCTCTCCTGGCGTGAGGATGCTGCTTGTCACTCCAGCAGCTCCCCTCTGTTAAGTGGTGGATCCTCTCCAAATGCGCAGCCCCAAACGCACAGGAAGCAAAAGCCTGGCACTCAGAGCTGCCAGTGCCTTGCTCACGCAGGACCACTTGTCAGCCAGGCTGTCCAGCATTTGTCACCAGTGGTGATTCTCGGCCTGGCAATGGGAAGAGGCAGGTGGGTGGTGAGCCAGGGAGCCAGTCTCATGTTTCACATTCTGGGAAGCCAGATTTGTACAAAATAGATCGAATCCAACAGTCCTCCATCCCTTAGGTCCCAGTGAAGAGCTACATCCTGTGCCCATCCAGATTGGCTCTTGGTATAGAGCTAAGGAGAGGCTCTATACCTCAATCAACCAACCTATATTTATTGAGCATCTACTATGTGCCAGGGGCTGTGCTCAGCCCTGATGACACACAAATGGGGAAGAATAAGGGGACCTCAGGAAGCACTGCATGCTCAGGCAGGGAAAGCAATATCAGGATCTGGGATGACGAGTCGGCCACCGAGTAGGTCAGGCGGGGATGAGCATCCCTGAGCCTCATATGCCTGAGAAGAAGCCTCTGACAGAGCATCCTGCAGCAGGGCACGGGAGGGGGCCGCTCCAGTCTATTAATGATACTCATGCCCAGCCCACAGTAGAGGCTTGGAAAAACTTGGGTTTCATTGACAAATGTTTAAAATATCTCACTGAATGTATATAAAGACCTCAGAGAATACAAAATCTGCAAACTGAATACATTCTAATCCCTCTTGATCTGAGAATATTCCAGGGAAACGGAGGCTCTACGAAACCCAGCTTCTGCCTCACAGATTGGTCATGAGGCAAAGGACTCAGGCTGCCAGTGGCTTAGGACATCTTAACTGTCAGCTTCCCTTGTCTGCCAGCAGCACGGGGGTTGGTCAGAGGTACAAGGAATGGTGTCAAGTGTCAGTCATGGGATCCTGGAGTATTTCCAAATGCCTGATGCCAAGAAGTCTTGGCCTCAATTATTTTCTAGTCCTAGAGACTAGGACAATATCTTGACTTCCGATTCCCAGTGTGGCACGAAGGGTCAATACAATATACCCTCTCTTTCACAGAGCCTGGTCACCTAAGCTGGAGTCCGTAGACCATCCCAGAACTTTCTGCTGAAGAGCTGCCATCCAATGCAGACTACATAGGCCTATTGCATGGGAGAATCCAGCTTGTGCCTGTAGCCTCCTGGAGAGATTGGAGGGGCTGCTGAGTGGTCAGACACTGAAGGCACCTGCAGGATTTTCTCTGGAAAGATGAACTGGCAATGACTGGGCTGGAGGCACAGGGAGATGGGGACAGCACCCAGTAGGCAGGGCCCTGCTTTCTGGATTTGCATTTCACATCCCTGTGCTGAGGTATTGGGAGAGGAGTAAGGCCTTTATCTTCAGGTGTGACCAGAGAAATATTCCTCCCCCACGAGAAGAAAGGGAAAGCAAAAGGCAAATGAAATTTCAGAAGCGAATCAGGAATGAAAGACCAAGAATCTAGCTCAAGATATGTCAACTTGGATATTTGGGGTCAAATAATGAATTCTTCGCTGGAGAAGGCTGTCCTGTGTACTGTAGGAAGTTTAGCAGCATCTCTGGCCTCTGCCCGCCAGATGCCAGTAGCACCCCCAACCCTCACCCAGGTTTGCAACCAAAAATGTCTCCAGATATTGCCACATGTTCCCCAGGGTCAAAATCACCCCTGGCTGATCTAGCTGTTTCCTTGAGCAATCTTCCCCAGTATCTGCCTGACCAGCTTCTAGGGTGGTTGCTTTGTCTCGGCCCAGGATTTTCTAGGTTTTAGCACCAAAACTCCCACAGCCCCATAGCCCCTCAGTCCTGGGCAAGCAGGGACAGTCAGTCACTCTCTCAACCCCTTCGCCCTCTGTGTGAGCCCCTTGATCAATACCCAGCCTGCCCCGCCTCACCAGCACACGCAGCCGCTTTCATTCTGCTCGCCTTCCTGTGCTCTGCAGCACTCTCCCCCGAGCAGACTGTTTAATTTAGTTGACCGTTGACTGTCTACCCTCTCTCTCCATTTAAACTCCCTCAAGGTGGGACCATTGTCTGCGTTCTTGGCCGATCTGCCCCGCCTGCCCAGAACAGTGCCTGGCACAAGGCAGGTTTGTAACAAATGTTGTGTGAAGGACCAGGACTCCAGAAACATTATGGGCTTCTGTGACCTTTACAACTTCTCCACTGTTGTTTATTTTCATTTTCCCAGCATGTTCTCCGGCAGCGATCAAGAAAACTCTTCCCACAGACAGGGCCTGTGCGTGTGTCTTTGGGGACATCTGAGACCTTGTGTCTCTTTGCTGCCAGCAGGGAGCGGTGGGGGAAGGAGACCCAAGGAGTCAGCAGCCTGGAATCTGCAGAAAGGAGGCAGGGTCTGATATGAGGAAGGGGGCCTGAAGCCTTCAATGAGAAGCCACCAGCTACGATGATGTTGTCAGAGCCCAACCTCAGCACCATGGGGCAGGTGCGTATCCCAGGCTCTGGCAGTGTGTGTGGCACATAACATCAACAAATATTCCCTAGGTTGAGCATTTACAAGAAAACATAAGACCTGTTGTGCTTAAAAGCTTGGGCTTTTGGGGTCAGGCAGCACTGAGTTCAAATGCAGGCACTGTCAGTTTATAGCTGCCTGACCTTGAGCAAACTCCTTCCCCTCTCTACATCCTAACACCCTCATCTGTCAGATGGAAATAAGACTGATACTCACCCCGTAGGCATTACCGCCTTACTGTTGTGAGGATTAAACCAGATTACGAATGCAAATCCCTTAGCCTGGTATATGGCATAAAATGAACACTGTGTATGTGGGAGCTAATAGATTTCTTCCCAGGAGAGAAACTAGAGATACTGTATTTATTGTCGAATACTACATAACAAATCATCCTAAAACGTAGTGGCTCAAAAACAGCAATAATAATTTATTTACATCTCTTGCAGTTTCTGTGGACCAGAAATTCAGGAGTGGCTGGGCTGGGGGCTCTGGCTCAGGGTCTCTCACAAAGTTGCAGTCAGATGTCAGCCAGGGCTGTGATCTCATCTGAAGGCTTGATCAGGACTGAGGATCCTCCCCCAGCCTCACCTGTGCGGCTGACAAGCTGATGCTGGCCTTTAGCAGGAAGCCTCCATGCTCTCAATATCAGCTTCTGCACAGGGCTATTTGAGAATTCACAGAATATTTTGGCTGACTTCCCTCTGAACAAGTGATCCAGAAAACAAGGTGGAAGCCTCAATGCCTTTGCTGCCCAGCCTTGGAAGTCACATATCATTAGCTCTGCCACATCAGCTGGCCTCACAGACCAACCCTGATGCAGTGTGGGAAGAGACCATATGAGGTGCAAAAATCAAGGGTCATTGGGGGCTATCTTGGAGGTTGTCTATCACCTGAAATTTGATCTTGAAATGGGGACTTGCTACACTCAGACCCTAACAACCATGTTGCATTTCTGCCTCCATCTGCTCATCTGTAAAATGAAGTGCATTGCTGAGCACAGTTTTACTAGTTCATTCAAGCATCTGTTTCCCAAGTTAGTCTGCAAGCTGCTTAAGGATAAGGACTACAGCTTCTTTACGTCTCTCTCTCTAACCTCGCAACATCATCTCTATCCTCTCAATGCCTCCGTGCACGTTCAACGGATGAATGGAAAGATTGGAGGCTCTTTGGCAGCGACCTACAGTTTCTACTTCATCTCTGAGTTCCAATGAGCCAAAGCCCAGGCAGCTCCAGAAGCTCCAGTGTTTGACGTACAGCCCCACACAGGCGGAGGTTCTAGAGCTGTATGGGCATGGATACAGCTCCAGGAGTCCGCAGCCTGCCAGGAGCAGGGCGTGAAGACAGAACTGTACCTCCCAACCCTTCCTGACCTGACTCACATCAGCCACCAAGCTTGGGTGGACGAGGTATTCCTCAGTATTAGGTTTAATCCCAGACATTAGGATTTGGGGTGATTTTTCATTTAGGCTTTTCTAGGTATTTCAGATTTACCACAATGAATGTGCATTTGTTTAGTGCAGAGAGAAAAATCAGGAAAAACAAAAACCTCAGTAAGCTGTTGTAATATTCACGTCAGCTTGCCCAAGCAGAGCTCTGGGTCTGGCTCTTCTGTAGCACACATTCACCTAGCGGTCACCTCCCCTGGGTTTCCTCACTGTTTGTTCAGGAACACAATGACCAATCTGTAAAATGGGAACGTTAACCTTTACTTTCTTCTCATTTTACACAGAATTGTTTGCAATAATTAGTGAGACACTGATGGACAGATGGTTGAGATCTGGGGAGAAGACACTGGAAGGCCAGATGGCCAGTGACGAAGGAGGAGAGAATGGGATTGTTATCAGGATAACACTGACCACCCCCAAAATTGCACTGTGCCTCCACTGCCTGAATAATTATACCCATTCTCCTTAATGGATTCTGCCAGAGGGGACCTGCCTTTGAAGGTTCACATTTAATTGTTATTATCATTATTACTATAATTAGTATAATGTAATGGATTCTGGACTTCATGCCTTGCCTCTATATAACAGCAAAGTTCCTGGCAGCCAGCTGGTGCAGAGGACAGAAATTCCACTTTTTCTTCAGAAGCCGCTGAGAATGTATTGACACCACTGAAATCCTCAGACTCAGTAGGCCTGGCTTTAATAAGCATTTTCCCCTGTTTCTTTTTTTGCTACCTCTCCAGAAACAGCTTCTCGGTGAAAATTGTCATGACAACCTAGAGAGAGGACACGTTCTACAGCAAGCCGAGCGTGGGGACCGATGGTCGGCGTCACAGTGAGAGAGCCGTGATGGAGGACGGGGTCACCCTGCTTGCCCGAGCAGGGAGCTCCGTCATATAGAGCCCCAGTGAGTTCTGGAGGTCATGCTCTGCTTTATAAATGAAAAGCTGGGGCAGGGGTCTTGCCACACGGACACTCCTTGCGCCTCGCAAGCTCCCGTGGGGGACCAGGCTGCTCCCCGCCCCCGGCGTGGGCTGTTGCTACCGTGTGCACATCCCTCGGGTGGGCAGCGGTGCTTGACACGCCAGCTCCCGCCCTTCCTGCCCAGTGGCTTGACGGCTTCATTGTGCTAACCACCCAGGCAAGCTTGCGTGAGGAACACAGGAGCGTCTCCCCTTAGATTCTTCCCGCCCGGAGCCGGGGACAGCAGGTTGTTTATCACGGAAGGGCAGGGAAGAGCTTTTCAGAAAGGCCATGGGGACTCTTTCTGTGTGGCATGGAACAGAGAGTGCCTGCCCACCCCAAGCCGCCGGATGCAGCCCCTGCCTGCGGCCCCCTCCCTGGCTGTGTGCGTTCCAGAAACCACCTGACCTCCAGACGCTCTTGTCCGGCGAGACTCTCCCACCCGAAGGCAGGCGCTCTCCAAGGTCCCTCTCCCCAGAAGAGCCAGATCCCAGGAAGCCGGCTTGTGCAGAGGAAAGAACCGCACCTGGTTGTCAGAACAACCCCAGCTCTGCCACCTACACCTTGTGTGACCTTGGGCAAGTCACAGAAACTTCTCGGACGCACAATCTCGTCAAGCTCCTAGTTTCCAAACCCACACACCTGAGGGTTAATGTCCCTTATTGCACCCCCACCCCATACCGACTCCATCAGCAAGTCCTGTTTGTTCTTGCCCCAAGTATCTCTCCTGTCTGCCCATTCCCTGCATCTCCCCCGTCACCACCCCGGGCCAGTCCCCGTTACCGGCACCTGGAGGTCTGCACCAGCCCCACCTGCACCCCGGCCTCCACTCTCGCCCCCACTGATGTGATCTCCATACAACCAGGAGCGGCCCTGAGAGCACAGCGAGGCCGCGAGGCTGCACAGAGCCCCTCAGTCAGCAGGACCGCGCTCACGGTTCAGTGGGCCGTCTGCTGGAGGCTTTCCGCGGTTCACTCTGTCTCCCCACAACCCTGAAGGTTAGATGTCTATTATCACACCATCCCACTTTACAGTGAGGAAACGGAGGTCCAGAGAGGCGAAGGCTCTGACCCAATCATGGACTAGTGAGGGGCAGAGCCCGGATTTGGACCCAGGCAGTCTGACCCCAAGTCCATACCCTGGGCCTCACGCTGGATTGTTCCAGATCCAACACCAGCTCCCACAGGTCCTCCCCAGTGTCAGCCCTCACCAAGCTCCCCACCTCGCCCCCACCCACTGTGCTCCACTCACCCAGCCTCCCTCTGCAGGCAGGGCACACGCGCACCTCCAGACCTTTGGCATCTCCCCTTCCCTGGCCACCTGGCTGAATTCTCCCCTTCACCCCTCTGAGCCTCCCTCCTCCTCAAGGATACCCCGGTCTCCTGATCTAGAGGATGGAGCACAGCCACAGGTAGAGAGAGGGGTGTTTCTCCCTGGCTGCTGCTGGTCTCCCCAGTGGGTCTATATGACCTGGGAAGTCATGTCCAGGTCTGTGTCCTCTGCCGTCGTGTATGCTGGCAAAGCACGATGCCAGCACACAGGAGGGGAAGTCAGTATCATTGTGATGGGCAGAATGGATGGGCATCAATGCAGAGGTGCTGGGAGGCCAGCCCGTGGCCTAAATGATTGCTTGGCGATCTGCCTGTACCCCATGGAGGGGGCACCTGCCAGTCAATCTGCGGGGGGGGCGTGTGCTGGCGAAAGAGGGTGCCCCTGAGCTAAAGTCCTGGTAGGAGGGTGGAGGAGAGGGAAGGGACTCAAGAAGGACTTATGAGCAGGCGATACATTGGAAGTGAGGAGTAAGGAGACTGGAGCATCCAAGATGGTGCCCGGGTGGCAGGCTGGTGTGCCGGGATGGAAATGAAGAGAAGACATGGGGTTGCCCTCAGAAGGGGTGGCGGCTGGGAAAAGGAAAAGCAGTCAGCCCTAAGTACTTAAAGTATCTGGCAATTTCTAGCAAGTGTCTTTAAAGGGACAAAAGTCAGGGGGAGAAGAATGTTTTTGGGATTTATAAGCTGAGACATTTCTTCTTGAGATGCCTTCTCTGGCCACCTAAGCAGGCCCCAATTTGCAGAAGATGGAGGGGACACTGAAATGCTCTCTCTTCTCCCTAAAATGCATAGGTATTTTACCCAGTTTGATTTCATTACTCCCAAAGTTAAATTAGGGGTATTTTGTTGAGATCACCAGTTGAGTTCTGAGGAGGGGTCTGGAAGGGGAAATAAGAACTAAAAGAGGCTCACTGGGTACGGTGGCTCACACCCGTAACCCCAGCACTTTGGAAGGCCGAGGCGGGCGGATCACCTGAGGTCGGGAGTTTGAGACCAGCCTGACCAACATGGAGAAACTCCATCTCTACTAAAAATACAAAATTAGTGCATGGTGGTGCATGCCTGTAATCCCAGCTACTTGGGAGGCTGAGGCAGGACAATCGCTGGAACCCAAGAGGCAGAGGTTGCAGAGAGCTGAGATCGCACCATTGCATTCAAGCCTGGGTGACAAAAGCGAAACTCCATCTCAAAAAAAAAAAAAAAAAGAACTAGAAGAGGCTCCATCGGTGACCCTGCCCCCACCCCACTCTGGGAAGGGGTTCAGGGAAGGGAAGAGTGAAGAAGGAGGTGAGGACCAGGCGGGCCCTGGCCAGAAGGAAGGCGCCGCTTACTTTGGACCTAGGCATTCGGGATCAGACCTGCAGGCATTGTGCTGTGGGACCAGCCGTTTCCGAGGAAGAGAACTTCCTGACCTTAACTCTGCCCTGCTGTTAAAACGCAGTCATAACCGCGTTTTAGGGCTGACCCGCACCTGCCCCTGGAGCCTGGCTGTCACCACTTTCTATTTGGGGTAGAGGACAATCTGGTGTGTCTTCTAGGCTCAGCGTCAATACACACTGCCCAGTGTATATTTTACAGGCCTGACTCGGAGTAGAAGTCGTCGGGAAAACCACGCTCACGGCTCTGCCATTGTTTCCATGTGTGGAGACATCAGTTACCCTCACTGGGCCGAGATACTCATCTCTCCAACAAGCAACTTAGATTAGAAAGGCTATCTTGCAACTGTTTTGTTTTGTTTTGTTTTGTGTTTTTAAGAGTTGGACTCTTTTTAAAATTAAAAAAAAAATTTAAACATTTTAAACAATGAAATCTTATGTGTAACATCAGTGTAAAAAGCAGATCAGGGTGAAACATACTGCTGATCCGGGGCTGGGCAGGGCCAAGCCCTCCTGTCCCCTTTCCCCTGCCCCACCTCGCCTTGCTCCAAAGAACTTCCAGGGCCTAAGGAGCCCATTTCAAAACCCTCTGAATGAGGTGCTTGCTAAGAACATCCTGTAGCTCCCAGTGACTTCCCAAGAGAGCTTTCTCGGGGCTCCAGGTTTCTGTCTGGACTCCCCTGGGGGCGTGCCTGAGAAACCCAACACAAGGGCCCCAGTCCATGGTCCCAGAGGTGTGAAGGCATCTGCTTCACCTTCCCTGCCGGCCTCCCAGGAGCCGAGGAATTCAGTCCCACGTTCGGGCAACCGGTGCTCAGCATTAGCAGGCGTCTGCAAGTTGCCACTGGAGCTCCAGTGGAGTGGTGTGGTATGCCAGCCCTGCAGGTGTCGTGCTCTATGCCGCTTAAACCCAGCAGCTGTCTGCATGTGAGGTCCGATAAATGAGTGTTCCTTTAACAAGCCTTAAGCCAGGCCCTGAAGCTAAGTCGCAGAGTGAGTATCTTCCTTGAGCCAGTCACCCTACAACATTCCCAAATAAGAGCCCCTGTGGAGAAGCAGGCTATTCAGTCCCCCAGCCTGTGTTCTCACCTGTGAAATGGGAAAAATCACAATAGCGACACCCGAGCTGTTGTTCGGAGAAGATGAGAGAGTGTCTGCACAGCTCACACCACCCTCTGCACCGCAGCTAACGCTGTTAGCACCAGCACATGGCTCCCTCTGCAAACAGCTGCCCTCCTCATGAGAAATCGTCCGCTGAACCAGACCCCAGGGCCAGTTCCCAAACTGGGTCTCACACCTATCTGTCTGTTTTGAATACCAGATATTCTAAATATAACATCATTGATATCATCTGAGGTTCTAGATGATGTTATCCGCCTGCCTGCAGAGGATTTACTTTTGCTTTTGGCAGGCACTTAGGCCAGGGGCAGATTGCCTTAGGCCAGACTGGATGAGCTGATTCAAAGCTGGTTTCAGTCTTTGTGAAGATGGGTCCATTTCCGGTTCAGCATTTTGCCTGGGGGTATCCCCTCCGCTGCTCCACCTGAGAGTCTGGAGTGCTTGCCCGGCCCTCTCCTGCACAGCAGGGCCTGAACACTGAGGTGGGTTTCCCCAGCCCTGTGAGACTGCCCAAAGTTCTCCTCAGCTTCTCAGCCCCTCCACGGACACTCTGAATTGGCAAATGCCTCAGCGGGGAAAGTGGACCTGAATGTCCGGCACACCTCTCTGCGATCCCCTTCTCCTCTTGATTTTGGTTCCTCAAGTCCTCACTGCCCTGGTAGCTCTCTGATACCCTCAGCAGACTTTCCAAAACATTTTATGCAGTTTTTCTAGTTGTTCTCAAGGGGAGGGTTAGTTGGAGAAGAACACTGTAGCCAGCCATCTTGGAAGTGACCATTCCTATTTGACTTTAATGCTTATTTAGGTATTTTAAAAATTATTCTGTTTTCCTGTATGTCTTCTTCATTTGGGCTGCCATAACAAAAATACCATAAACGAGGTGGCTTATAAACAACAAACATTTTTTTCTCACAGTTCTGGAGGCTGGGAAGTCCAAGATCAAGCCACTAGCAGTGCCTGGTGAGGGCCTCTTCCTCATAGATGGCACTTTCCATGTATCCTCACATGGTGGTAGGCACTGGCTAGCTCTCTGCAGTCTCTTTTCTAAGGGTACTAGTCCATTCATGAGGTCTGTGTCCTCATGAACTGATCACCTCTCAAAAGGCCCCATCTGCTGATACAGATGTTAGGATTTTGCATATGAATTGGGGTAGGGGCACGAACATTCAGACCTTAGTGCTATGCTGCACTGATTTAAGGAAGGTCTCATTGGGATGTTGGGGGTAGCAAAGATCCATGTCTTCCATGCTAGTCTAGGAGTGCATTCTTCAGGAGGCAGAATGGCAGAATGGGAGGAGGGTCTCCAGTCATGGATGCTGGTGGCCCATTGTTACAAACCACAGGGCAAGGTCAATGAGGGCACATTGGCTGGCGGTTTCCTCCAGCTGAGTTCAGAAGGCATTCTTCCTCAGCAAGTCCACAAACTAGTTTGATCAATAACTTCTCCTCCAAGTAGTACAGTTTGGAAATGAGGTAAGAGAGCCATCTCCTGGTAAGAAATATGGCAGTGTGTGAGGGAGGCCCGCAGCGACTCCGGCACTGTGTGCAGCCCTGTGGGTCCCTGGGAAGTCTGGGGTTTGGGAAGGTGCCCAGAGTGAGTGGATTCCTGGCCCTGTGTTCACCTGATCTTCAACAAGTGCAGCTCCTGTTTTATCTGTTTTATATACTGGGTTCCTAAGAAAGGTTTTCCACCATCGTGGAATTTCAGAAGTTGCTCCACCATCAGATAAATTGGAAAACCACCTATCAAGTTCAACTGCTTCATTTTATAAACCAAAGTCTCCAGAGGTCAAATGACTTTCCCAAGGTCTTGCAAATGATTCATGGTGAAAACAGGACAAAACGGTCTGACCTCCGTCCAGCGCTCTTCCTACCACCCTACGCTCTGTCTTTGGGAGATGCGGTTTCCTAGAAGATCTTTATTTTAGAACAGCACTTCTTTTAAAGAGCACTGCTCTGTGTTTTTGTGTAGAGCTGCATGGACTTTTCTCACAAACTTCCCCAGAGGGCATGGAGCAAACAGGGCTGTTGATATTTTCCTGCAGGGAGGTCAAAGGCAGTCGGTCCACCAGAGGAGCTCGGTGCCCTGCCAGGGGCGTGTCCTCGCTCTCCTGCTCACCCTGTGACGTTGACTCCTCCTGCCACCTTGAGGGTCTCTGTTTCTTCTTTTGTAACATGAGGAAACCAGAAAGCCTAAGATCTTCACATCCTGTGGGAAGCACTCAGGGGAATCCCCGATGTGGTTAGAGTCACCCTAACACCACCACATAATGATTCATCCTTCTCTTGGGAAGCCAATGAGATCAACAAGCCCAGAATATGGGCTCTTTGCAAGGGAGGAGTGATGTCTCTGCATCAAGGGAGAAGAAACACTGTAGCAGCAAATCCCTGCTTGAAGATCCCCGATTCCGTCTTTAGGAATCATTTATATTGCCGGGCGCGGTGGCTCACGCCTGTAATCCCAGCACTTTGGGAGGCTGAGGTGGGCGGATCACCTGAGGTCAGGAGTTCCAGACCAGCCTGGCCAACATGGTGAAATCCCATCTCTACTAAAAATACAAAAAGTAGCCGGGTGTGGTAGCAGGTGCCTGTAATCCCAGCTACTTTGGAGGCTGAGGCAGGAGGATCGCTTGAACCTGGGAGGCGGAGGTTGCAGTGAGCCAAGATCAGACCACTGCACTCCAGTCTGGGCAACAGAGTGAGACTCTGTCTCAAAAAAAAAAAAAAAAAAAAAAAGGAATCATTTATATTTGCTCTTTTGACAATGTCTCTATCAGTGAATTGGAGAGAAACTCATCCCTGTGGCCGATTAAGATAAAATAAAGTTATGATGAGATGTTACTAGGGACCTACAATTCTTGCCTGGGGAAAAGGTCACACATACACACACACACACACAGACACACACACACACTCTCTCTCTCTCTCTCTCTCTCTCTCTCGCTAGAACAGGCTGGACCTGTCCTTGCAAAGACTGGGCTGAGATGCACCAGTAAATCCGATGTGTGCACCCTCATCTCTACGGGATCAGCACCAGCTCTGGGGCCCAGAACTGCCTGGCTCATTAAAGAATCCCACCATGCAGGTACGACCTGGATAGTACTTGATATTGCATGTAGTGGGAAAAAAATAAAAAGGAACATGAAACCTATTGACTAGTCTTTTATGTGCTCTGATTCCCATCTCATTGGAGTAAAATGAACCAAAGTACCACCTGGTACAGGAAAGTGAAGTTGTCCTGTGTCTGTCAGACCCTAAAACATACCTGACCGGGTTTACGGACTTGGGGCTAGATGGATAGCTGCTCCATCAATTGAGAAGAAAACAAAACTCCAGCTCCCAATACAGAGATATGTTTAAAGAACTACAGATAAACTCCTCAGATTGGCATGAGCAATGGCCGTGCAATAGCTGGCCACCAGCCATCATCCCCAACCCCCGCCCCCATCAGCACTGAAGGCCACACAGTTGCCTGAGTTCAAAGGCTGTGGAAAGAGCATGAGCTTTGGGGCCAGGCCTGGCTTCAAATCCTGGCTCTTTCACTAACAACTGTGTAACTCAGGCTCTCTGACCCTCAGTTTTTATTTTTTATTATTATTTTTTTGAGACAGAGTCTCCCTCTGTCGCCTAGGCTGGAGTCCAGTGGCGCAATCTCAGCTCACTGCAACCTCCGCCTCCCAGATTCAAGCAATTCTCCCGGTTCAAGAAATTTTCCTGTCTCAGCCTCCCGAGTAGCTGGGACTACAGGCACATGCCACCACGCCCGGCTAATTTTTGTATTTTTAGTAGAGACGGGGTTTTGCCATATTGATCAGGCTGGTCTTGAACTCCTGACCTGAGGTGATCCATTGGCCTCGGCCTCCCAAAGTGCTGGGATTACAGGCATGAGCCACTGAGCCCAATCAGCTTTCTTATCTGTAAAATGGGGATAATAATGGCTTCCTCATTGACGTCAATGAGGCTGGGAGCGGTGGCTCACGCCTGTAACCCCAGCACTTTGGGAGGCAGAGGTGGGTGGATCACCTGAGGTCGGGAGTTTGAGACCAACCTGGCCAAAGTGGCAAAACCCCATCTCTACTAAAATTACAAAAATTAGCTGGGCGTGGTGGCTGGTGCCTGTAATCCCAGCTACTCAGGAGGCTGAAGCAGGGAGAATCGTTTGAATTTTGGAGGTGGAGGTTGCAGTGAGCTGAGATCACACCACTGCACTACAGACTAGGTGAGAGAATGAGACTCTGTCTCAAAAAATAATAATAATAATAATGAAACAAGGACATTTCAAAAGCATCAAGTGCTCAGAATGTGGGCAGCCTGTCATTTGTTACCATTAGAGACAGCACCTTCCACCTGTCCCATCACTGAACCTACGATAGGGCTCTGCACACACGAAGGTACGACCTCGTTGAAATTTCTATTGCATTTTGAAGTTGGATGGGGCTCAAAAAGCAGAGAGACTACTTTTCCGTGGCTTAGAAAGACCAGAGGACAGGATACACATAGGATGACACAGTGCCTGAACTCCCTTCAGTGAAGAGGAGTGCAATTTTGTACCATATTAAAGCTCCATCTGGGTGCGGTGGCTCACACCTATAATCCCAGCACCTTGGGAGGCTGAGGTGGGATAGATCTGCTGAGGTCAGGAGTTCGAGACCAGCCTGGCCAACATGGCGAAACCCCATCTCTACTAAAAATGCAAAAAAATTAGACAGGCTTGGTGGTGTGTGCCTGTAATCCCAGCTACTTGGAAGGCTAAGGCAGGAGAACCACTTGAGCCCGGGAGGTAGAGATTGCAGTGAGCTGAGATTGCACCACTGCACTCCAGCCTGGGCGACAGAGCAAGACTCTGTCAAAAAACAAAAACAAAAACAAATAAACAACAACAAAAAAAACCTTCCTCCTTTCAGTTTGCCAACAGACTTCGGCTTCTTGGGCAAAACTCTCATCAGTAACTTCGCTCAAGAAGCTGAAGTCTGTTGGCAAATAAACCAAAAGCAGGAGTTTTTGGAAGAACTAAAACACTGTGGCCAGCCATCAATGAGCAAAGTTCACTGACACCATGTTCAAAAGCACCCACAACTCTAAACGTCTCAATTAAACTTGAAGGAAGGGCCGGCACAAGGAGAGACACATTTCTCTTAAAACAGCTCGCTGCTCCTCCATTCTAGCTAAGCAACAAATAGAATCCGTTCTTCCGTGCATTGGTGGTCTTTTACATTGTAGCCCAAGGTAAGGACTGCGAAGAGTGTAATTATCCATAATTAGTCTCCCGCTGTTGCCAGGGCTTAAACCTGACAAATCCCAACACGCCTAGAAGTATGCCGCAAGGGACAGCTGCTTATGTGACGTGATCTGAGAAAGCCCCTGTGTGAGTCTGTTTTGCTTGCTATAAAGGAATATTGAGGCTGGGTAATTTAGAAAGAAGTTTATTTGGCTCATGGTTCTGCAGGCTGTGTACATGCATGGCACTGGCATCTGCTCAGCTTCTGGTGAGGCCTCAGGAAGCTTACAATCATGATGGAAGGTGAAGAGGGAACAGGCACGTCACATGGTGAGAGGGGGACGAGAGAGAGGTGGGGAGGTGCCAGGCTCCTTTCAACAACCAGCTGTCATGTGAACTAACAGAACGAGAACTCACTCATTACCGAGGACAGCACCAAACCTTTCATGAGAAATCCACCCCATGACCCAAACATCTCCCACCAGGCCCCACCTCCAACACTGGGGATCACATTTTAACATGAGATGTGGAGGGGAAAACATCCAAAGTATATCAGCCGCACAGGCTAGCCTGCCCTCAAATATCTTCTGCCACAGCTGTGTTAGGCACAGCCCCAAGAAACCTATGTCGAATGTACCTAGGTTGCCAGAGAGGGATATGGGCCCACGATTACTAATCACAACCTTCGCACTGCCAGTCCATCTTCATCAGAAAGGAACTCTACCAGGAAAACAGGGCAAAGACACTTTCTGATAGAGGTAGAAGAGTCAAGGAAAGATGCTAAAAAATGGGCCATTTCCTGGAATCCCCAGGCCTAGCAGGAGATGCTAGATGAAGCCCTGGTCTTTCTGAGTCAGATGGACCTGGGTTCCAATTCTGGCTCCACCACACACCAACCAGCTCTGTGATACAGAGAAAAATATTCAACTTCTCTAAGTACAGACATCTGCAAAATGAAGCTATTTTCTATTGTGTGGTATTGCAAGGATTCAGGGAGATCATACAGAGGAGGTCCTAGAACAGTGCCTGGCACATAACAGATGCTCATTAACTATGAATGGCTCTCCCTGTGGGCAGGAACCACGAGAGCTTCCTCTTTCTTGTAACCTCTTCAATGTGGAAACTTCTCTCAGATCCTTCCAGCCTTGCCTTTGCTCTTCTTTCAGTGTCAGGTCTGGCAACACCTAAGGGCCAATGCCAGCAACTCCAGGCTAAGGTTGAGGCTGGAGGCCACCTCCCCAGTGGCTCTGTGCCATGCCCTGGCATCGCCAGCTCAGGCACATGTCAGGACGTTTACATGTTTTCCTTCCTGAGGAGTCTCCAGAAGGGCATCTAGGAAGGCTATTAATGCAAAAGTCTTTTTTAAAAATAGTATTAGAATTATATTTACCTTTATGCTTAATTGCAAGACTTGATTTTATAAGATCTGAAGCAATAATGAGTTGTGAATTTTCTATTTGACCACGTGTCAATGTGGAAAGTTCTAATATCAGCAAACTTGATGAAATCCCTGCTGCTCCTAAGCACCATACTCGGCACTAGGAAAACAGACAGATTTTAGATTAATCTATGTCCTCGTGGAGTTTACGGCCTCGGTGGGGAAATGGAAATTATGCATAAGAAGAAAGAACGGTGTTTCACAGAGGAAAGCATTGGGTGGCAAATGGAAAGTGCAGGCTGCAAGCCTAACAGGAGATTGACATGTGTCCTGGAGGGCTTAGAACTGGAGGAAATCCGATTGCTGAGGCAAACCGTAAATCAGTCAGGATGCAGAGTCTGCTTAGACAGAGAGAATGGCTCCGAGGCCGGGAGACATCACCATAATCTGATTGAAGGTATTTATATTTAAGGAAAGAATGTGTCAATCTGAAGAGCAGCTGGATTCCCAGAGCCTAGAAAAAACAAGAATCAGTGAGATGCAAGTGGTGACCACGAAGGCAGTGTGGCGCACCTGCATCCGAGGGATGACCAAGAGGATCCTGCAGGTCACGGGACAAAACAGAACTTCTCTTTATATCTTGCTTATCCCTTAAAATGTCTCTGTGACCTGTCCAGTGTGACTAATTAAGTCTATGACCAAGTCAAGCACATTGTCAAAATCTATCCCTAATCGTTCAATCTAGAACCTTAGTAAGCAGATGCTCCCAGTATCTGCCAAATGACTTTAAGACATTTTTGGCCAATTCTCTATATAGGTGTGCCTTATACTGTGCAAAATACTTTAGCCCATTAGAATACACTTTGTAATAATTAAACAGACTTAATGGGCATTCATGCTCAAAATGTTTTTTTTTTTTTCAGTGGGGCACATGATAAAATTTATCTGGAGACCCACAATAAAACAACTGCTATGGACTAAATTATTTCCCCTGCAATGCGTATGTGGAAGACCTAAACCCTAGTTCCTCAGAATATGCCCGTATTTAGGGGCAGGGTCTTTAACGTGGTGATTAGGTTAAAATGAGGTCATTAGGGTTGGCCTTAATCCAGTATACCTGGTGTCCTTACAAGAGGAGGAGATTAGCGCCCAGACACACAGGAAGACCTTATGAGGATGCAGGGAGGCGATGGCCACCTACAAGGCACAGAGAGAGGCCTCAGGAGAAACCAACGCCACTGACTCCTTCATCTGGGACTTTCAGTCTCCAGCACGGTGAGAAGATAAGTATCTGTGGTTTAAGCCACCCCATCTGTGGTGCTTCCTTATAGCAGCCCTGGCCACCCTACACAGCAACCCTCACACGGACTCTCCCATCTGAATCCAATCCTTACCTCCTTATTTCACCCCAGAAGTTCTCCAGCTCCCAGCCTCACTGTTCCCTCTCCTACATGGTGAAGTCCATCATAAGCTGCAGGGACTACATCAGGAAATGCCTCCCCAGCCTGCTCCCAACCTCCCCGGCCCAGGCTTCTCTGTCCCTGCCATCACCATCCTGTCTTTACACTTGCCTGCAGAGACTCTTGTTCTAGCCCCTACCAGGACAGCACCATCACTGGGTGAGTGACTTGTCCAGTGTGACTAAGTAAGTCTACGACCAAGTCAAGCACATTGTCAAAATCTATCCCTAATCATTCAATCTAGAACCTTACTAAGCAGGTGCTCCCAATATCTGCCAAATGACTTTAAGACATTTTTGACCAATTCTCCCTCTTCTAGAGAGGGTATCTGCTAGTAGTCCGAAAGAAATTCAGATTTAATGGGAATTCCTCATTGCCACCATAATGTCTTTCTTTCACCTGAGCCTCTTGGCTGGAGTTAACTTGTCAGGCTACTGTAGCCCAAATTTTATAATTCCTTGGTTGTTGTATAATCAAAAACTTTCAAGTGGTACAAAATGCTTGCTCTAAATCAGGGCTACAGGTTTGAAAAATAAACCATTTAAAAGGAGTTCTAAGCCTTCCCATCCTACACAAACCTGTTACTCAGTGTAATTGGTTACATGAGTCTGTGCAGCATCTCTTTAGGAGTTGACATGCACTGTATTAAACTCTTTGGCAAAAATGAAGCCTGAAGTATTTTGGTTCAAATTGTGATTGCTATGCAAAATGCACAAACTTGGAAAATAAGAGCTTCTTCCTGCGAGGTGCTGTTGATCTCATGAGGGGCAGCAGATGCCATTGTGAAGAGCACTCACTGGCTGAGCTTGTGTGTGGCCTTAGGCAAGATATTCAAGTTCTCTGGCTTTCGTTGCCTCGTTAATAAAATCGGATTAAAAACAAGTTTCCTCACCTGGTTGCTGTGAAGACTGAAGGAAGTACTATCTATAAGCATTGCGTTTGGTACGTAGGTAAAGCTCAGGAATAATTTCTTAAAAATGTAAAGTTGCATGACATATGCATACACATTTCATCTATTTCATAAATATCCTGTGACAAAGTGAGGGCTTGCAAAATAATGAAAGGAGACAATAGCAGATGGTTTTTCACTGATATGAAAACAGTGGGGGTTTTTTTCCATCACAGAATTATGAGTTGGTCAGAGGAAAGAATGGTGAAGACTTCAGTAAGGAGTAACCCAAATGTCTGAATAAAATTTGCAGAAACAATTGATTTTCTTCCCGAGGACTGGAAGTGGCATGGACAGTTGGGCAATAAAAGAACAGCAGCAATTTTCTGCTCCATTTCTACAACAACAACAACAAAAACACGATGGCAGAAAACAACGCCAAGTGGAAATCTTCCTTCCTTGGGGATAGAAAAACACATCCCTCTTCTTTAAGAACCATAACCACAGATTGCAGCAACAAGACGCTACAGAGAAAAGCCTGGTTGGGTTGAGCCAACCGTATATGGCAAATGGTTAGAAAGACGGTTTCCCGCTGGGAGAGCAGAGGGCCAGTCACCAGGAGGAGCAAGAGCAACAAAGAGCTCTCATTCACATCCACAATGCTGACGGGACGTGCGTTTTCCTCGGCGCACTGGCAAGCTCCCTGGAAAGGGAAGATTAATACGAGCAGGGAATACGAACTCTCTCCGGCAAACCGTGCCCACTGTCAGCCTGGGGAGAGTGCTGAGAAACGAGTGGATGGTCATTGATCCTGGACTAGGAGGACTTGAATGAATTCCTTCCCCTGCTTCCCAACTCCTTCCGCCTCTCACACGCAGCAGTTCTCATTTATCCAATGTCCCTGGGCAAGAGGTAGTCTACGTGAATTCATTTTACCAAAAACCGAGCTGATCTGTTGGAATTTCAGATGCACGAATCTTTAAAAAATTAACGTCAGAGCTCTTCGCCCTCTGGACGTACAGGGAACTTTACTGAGATGGCCCGGGAGGGAGCCCCGAGCGTGGAGTGCACACCTGGGTGCTCAGCTGCACCCTGCGCTGTTGCTTTGCTCATCTATCTCTATTTATGAATCAAGGTTGTTCATGTGACTGTCATTAATGCAATGATACCACTGTAGAGGCAGACAGGGTGGGAGACAAGGCTAAGGAAGGACAGAGGGCGGTGTTTCTCCAGTATTCTCGTCTGTGATGTCCATCCCTCCCGCCCTGAACCGGAAGGCTGGTATTGGTCATTTCTGGGTCCTCTCGTCCCGTCTACTCCTGCTCATCCAGACTCATGGCTTTCAATGCCATCTATATGTCCATGCCTTCCCTCAGCAACAGACTTGTTTATACATCTGCCTACTAGGAAGCTCTCCATAAGGATACTGAATTCGTAACTCAAGCGAAACAGCCCCAGACTCAGCCTTGCCCCAATTCCCCAGACCTCTTCCTCCCACTCTGCCGCATCTCAGCAAGGACAACTCCATCCTTGCAGTTGCTCAAGCCCAACAACTTGAAGTCATCCTTGGCAGCTTTCTTTCCTCATTCCCTACCGCGAGGCCCTCAGTAAATCCTATAAGCTTCACCTGCAAAACACAGTCTACAGAGGCTGACTGCTTGTCACCTCCGCTGCTGCTCCCACTTCCGGCCACACTGCTACCGCTCTTTCCTGGATTACTGCAAAGCTTCCTGCCTGGCCTTTCAGCTTCTGGCCTTGTCTCCTTGTTCTCAACACAAAAATCAGTCATCCTTCTAATCACGTCACTCTGCAAAGTCAAACTCCTGTCAGTGGCCTGCCAGGCCTGATGGATCTGGGTCCTCCTTCCTTCTCTATCCTCATCTCCTCAGACTCTTCCCCTGCGCTCAGTCAGCTTCATTCACCACCCGAGCCGCTTGCTGTTCCCACTCAGGCTCTTTGCACTTGCTACTTCTCTGCCAGCAACGCTGTTCACCTGAATATACACGTGACTCCTCCCTCGACTTCAGCTCCTTACTCCAACATTGCTCTCAAGTGAGGCCTTACCTGGCTACTTTATTTAAATATTGACACGGTTTGTCTGTGTCCCCACCCAAATCTTGAATTCCCACGTGTTGTGGGAAGGACCCGGTGGGAGGTAATTGAATCATGGGAGGCAGGTCTTTCTTGTGCTGTTCTCATGACAGTGAATACGGCTCATGAGACCTGATGGTTTTATAAGAAGGAGTTACCCTGCACAAGCTCTCTCTTTGCTTGCCACCGTCCACATAAGATGTGACTTGCTCCTCACTCCCTTCCATCATGATTGTGAGGCCTCCCCAGCCATGTGAAACTGTAAGTCTGTTAAACCTCTTTCTTTTGTAAATTGCCTAGTCTCAGTTATGTCTTAATCAGCAGTGTGAAAACGGACTAATACAAACATCCTCCCACACCCACCCAATACCCTCTTGCCTTATTGTATTTTAACATGTTTCACTACCCTACGTAAGATATCACATGCATATATATCTTTTTTATTGTCTGCCTTTGCCAATGAGAATGCAAGCACCATGAGAACAGGGAGTTTTCTTCTTCCTTTCTTTCTTTTTTAATTTTGAAATGGAGTCCCACTCTATTGCCCAGGCTGGAGTGTAGTGGCACTATCTCAGCTCTCTGCAACCTCTGTCTCCTGGGTTCAAGTGATTCTCCTGCCTCAGCCTCCCTAGTAGCTGGGATTACAGGCGCGCACCACCAGCCTAGCTAATTTTTGTATTTTTAGTAGACATGGGGTTTCACCATGTTGGTCAGGCTGGTCTCAAACTCCTGACCTCAAATGATCCACCTGCCTTGGCCTCCCAAAGTGCTGGAATTATAGGAGTGAGCTAACACAAGTGGCCAGTTTTTTCTATATTGTTCACTGTTATATCCCCAGCCCCCAGAATAGTACCTGCAAGGTCATCAATGTTTGTCAAATGAATAATGTTTTTTACTATAGTCATTAAGCCTGCATCTAGAAATACAGGGTAGTGATTATAAACATGGATTTTAAAGTCACACAAATAGATTCCAAAACCTGCTCTAACCCCATTTTAGCTGTGTGACCTTGGGCAAGGTATTAATACTTTTATCATTGTTAAAATAGGTACAATGATGTACAAAAGAGGAAGCAAAACACTGAACACAGAACCTGGCAAGCTGTAATCATCTGGCACATCTGAACTGTTTGGGTGGTGTCTCCGCTGCTACCGCCTCAGTGCATGTTTCCATCATCTGTTGCCTGTTGACCACAAAACTCCCAACTCATCCCTCTCACTCCAGCCTTCCTCAAACCCCGGTGTCTTCCACACACTAGGACCAGAGAGATCCTCTGAACATAAAACTGATTGATAACAGAGCATCCAAATGGACTAATAACTGACCAATTAATAATTGACAATCAAAAAATTCTCCCCCCCAAAAAAAAAAAAAAAAAAAAAAAAAACAAGAACCTGGCAAAAATTGTCAAAATCAACTTTTCTAGAACTCTGAAAGTTAACCACCAAAGGCTTGGAATAATCTGGGAAGCTTTTATTTAATTAAAATGGCCGAGTCTTGGTATGAACAGCAAACGTTGTGATGTTTCAATGTGCCCTATTCCTATCTCCCTATCTCCCACGTGGTGGTTCTAGAAAACTAGCAATCACAATAAAAGACAGCAGCCTGATAGCCATCAAAGAGAGAAAAATGGAGTCAGGGGTCCTTTAAAGCCTCATTCCCATGGAATCGTCATTATTTAGCCTCTCTAGCAGTTCCCTGGAAGACCCCATTTATAAAGTCATCTTTATTTGGCCTGACTTAGAGCTCACCTAGTGCAAAAGGCTTTTCTCCAGGGGTGTTTGTAAAGAAATAAAATAAAAACATTAGAGACTGTTGTTTAACTTTCTGGCTGGGTGCTTCGTGGCTGGCTAAGGCTGTGGGTAATGGTTGGGCAGACAATAAGCTGATCATAAACCATAAAAGGAAAATCTGGGGAATGAGCTCTCCATGGGGTCTCAGACAAGCTTCACCCACTTTCTGGGCACCTAGAAGGTCACGGGCATGTGTCGGACTCTGCATGTGTCCAGGGCTGTGCACATGCTCAGAAAATACCTGCAAAGGCCCAGAGAGCTCACTTCTGGCCAATCTTGGGGCTCTGTAGAACCAGAAAGTGACAGCTGAGGCACAGTTTCAGCTGCCTGGCTGAGTGTTGAAGGAGTGCCCAACATGCACACAGAGCAGCTTTCCAAGGACTGGGAGATTTGCTGGTCACTGGCGTTCAAGGAAACCTCTGTCCATTCATTAACTGACCGCTGAGCTCACTGAGCAGAGAGCTCAGTGACTAAACATGATAAAGAATATAGACTTTACAGAAGATATTTAGAAATATCACTAAGTAAAATAATAACAAACAGCAACAACAACAGGCTCAGGGGATGGAACAGAATCTGACTTCCAGAGAGCCTACCAGGGAACTTCTTGGCCTCTATCGTCGTGTGAGCCAATTCCCATAATAAATTTAAAAATACTTTGAGATTAATGAAAATGAAAACACAACATAGCAACAATGAAGGATGCACTAAAGCAGTGCTTATAGGGAATTTTGTAGCTGTAAACACGTTTTTTTAAGAAAAAAAGAAAAGTCTCATATCAACAATCTAACATTCCATCCTCAGAAATTAGAAAAAGAAAAACAAACTAAACCCAAAAATACGCAGCAGGAAGAAAATAATAAAGATTAGAAAGAAAACAAATACAATGGAGAATTTTTAAAATAGAGAAAAATCGATAAAACCAAAAGATCACCAAAATCACAAAACATTTAACTAAACTGACCAAGACAAAAAGAGAGAAGACTCAAGTTACTAAAATCTGGTATGGAGAAAGGGCATTACTTGCAAAACTAGAGTTTGAAGGAAATAATACAAGCAGTTATATGCCAACAAATTAGATAACCTAGACGAAACGGACACATTTATAGAAACAAACTACTGAAACTCAGAAAGAGAAGAATTGGAATACACCTATAACAAGAAAGATGTTGAATTAGTCATCAAAAAATGTCCCACGAAATAAAAGCCCATGACCAGATGGCTTCACTGATGAATTCTACCAAACATTTAATGAAGAATTAACCTCAATCCTTCACAGATTCTTCCGAAAAATAGCAGAGGAGGGAGCACTTCCCAGAAGCTGTCTCAGAGGCTGCCTGTCAACACACTCTATTCTAAGTCTAAATCCTCAACACAGCACTGCCAGTTTTTTAGAATCTGGCCCCTGCACCACCTACCCCATCCTCGTGCGTGTGGCGCTCTAAACTTCCTGTGTTGTTTGTGAGAGTGCACCATGCTCTCTTCTCACCTCCTGGCCTTCACACCCGCTGCTCCTTCTGCCTGGTATGGCCTCTCTGCCTCCCCGTCTCTTACTGATTCCCCTCCACCTTTTGAGACAGCCCCTCCGCAGGAAATTCCCCTGCACCCCTCCTGACTGTGTGAGGTATCTCTCCTGAGGGCACCATACCATGCGCCTGTGCTCCTGCAGCGCTTCTGACTCTGGAAAAAAAATATGCCCATGCATTTATCTGCCTCTCTTCCCAGTCCCGGCAGACAGGAACGGGGATTTCAATAGCTTGCAGGGTGCTTCTCACTAGCAAGGCACATCAACCTTTGCTGAATAAACGACCTCAGGATAAGGTAAGGCATTCCCAAATTACTGCTGTTTCTGGGGCTAATTTTGGCAATTTTATCCTAGTCCCAACAAAGACTCTCCCTCTGTAGAGACAGCATTCACCACAAAATGAATCTTTCTCAAACTAAAATAAAGAAAAGAGCATTTCTAGGTTCAGACGGGCTCACAGAGTAAAATAGACACGGACAGTCCGTGCCTGTCTGAGTACACGAGCTGCGTTCTCTGTGAGTGCCCTGGTCACCTCTTGCGACACAGCCCACCAGCAGCAGCCTTGCCTGAGGCCACGGTGCTGTGTGGTGCTGGAGATGCCAGGAGGCGAGGCTGGAGGGATGGGAGGCAGGAGACACCGGCCTGGTCCCTAAGGAGCTCAGGCATCCAGTGAGGAGAAATGGGCTGGAAAGTAGAAAAAGGCAACGTCGCTTCCAGGAAAACTCAAATAAGTCAAGGAAGCGAGGCCAGCAGTCACTGCTCTAAGGTGCAGGCGCTGTGCTCAGAGTGGCCAAGGAGCTCCAGGAAGGCACGACTTTAGGGAGAGGAGAAACTGGGAGAGGCTTGGCGGTCAGAAAGAACACAGTGTGTTGGAGCGTAATGAGAAGGGGCAGGGAAGAGACAAAGGAGATACGCATTTGGGAGGGTTTTAAATACTTTGCTAGTGAGTTTTATTCTTTGCCTGTTTAATTCATTGAAACCTGCTAATGAATTTAACTTTTCAATATGGGGGCCATTAAATACTTTTGGGCCAAGGAGAAAGTGATGTGCGTGCCAAGAGGTGTTTGACGAAGACGAAGCAGACAGGAGTCCACAGGTGGTGGTTAGAGAGTAGAGGCAGGGGCCCAGCAGTACAGACTGCAGGCAGCTTGGCCCTAACAAGAAAGCAGCCAGTGGCAGGAATATAAGGGCAAATAACTTGCCCTGGTCCTGCAGTGGCAAGGTGGCAGCGAAGCTGGGACACGAACCCAGGGGTCTGACTCCAGCAAACTCACCCTTTGCTGCTAGGCACACCTGCACGGCCACCACCTGGCTGTGCCTTTAAAATAGCTGTGAGCTGCTTAAGGCTTCAATAGCTACATATATGCATTTCTAGTAAGTGACAAGAGTGATATTAATTATGCTAATGTAAGGGTCATTATGTATTTAAGTGCAACACGAGTGTCTTACAAACACTAAAGGAGTGGAATTGGTCTTCCCTTTCCACGTACCCGACAGTCGCTTAAGACAGTCTTCCGCCACACTAAATACTTCGTAAATGTCCACTGAGGGGAAAAGTCCAGTGGCCAGTGGAAGTCACTAGAGTGAAGCTGTCTAAGACACTTTCATGTGTCATATCTATAGGTTTCCATTTGGAGGCTGAATGACAGTCGCGATGCCCTCTGTCCTCTTTCCCCCACAGGCTACAGGTGGTTTCTTCACAGGCCTGTTTCCTGACGGACGTTCAAAGATGGGGCCCAAGTGACAATTTTAAAAAAATGGTTCAGCTGGGAATTGGCACATTTTTGCTTGTGTCTAGTAACTGTTTAAAAGTTGAAATATTGTCTAAACCTGGCCCTGTAGTCTTACAGGGCTAAAAGACTCTCAGGGTTCCTGCCTGACAACTGAGAAGGCGTGTAGTGTTGGCATCCTCTGCATTGCATCACTGTAAGGTGACATGCTGAATAAAGGGACTTAAAACAGTATTTCACAAGAAAAAACAATTCTATTATATCCTCAATTTAAAAAACTTTTAACTTTGTCTTTCTTTCCCTTTTGTAACTAACAGCTTAGTTTGAGCATGAAAATAAACTGGGGGGTGGGGAAGAACGGCCTCCTTTGTTTGCTAATGTTTTTTCCTTTTACTCACTATTGTGAAATGTGACTCTTTAATAGATGGTGTTGAATGTTCTGTGTTAACTTCCCTTAAGGCTCTGTTGAGCATGACAAATGTGTGGATCGTTACTTCTCAGTTCTCCTTGAGAAGATAAAACAATAATACATTGAAGTTTGTATTTTAACCCAGTTTTTCTGTGTGAGGCCTTTCATTTTTAGTGTTGTTGACAAACATACGTGTCCCATTTTCCAAGCGGATGCTACCCGTCCCTTTAGGACGTCACCGCGGCTAGGCATAGTCTGGCTTCTCAGTGCCTTCTCCACCGAATCTGCGGAGCGGGGGTGTTGGTGTCAGTGCAGCGCCATTGCACGCTCACTTCTGACTCTGGGGACTACGGAGCAGTTGGGTGTCCTTCACAGTTTAGGAAGCAAGGGTCACTGCTTTTGAATCAGATACCCTCTCTCTAGAATGAACCTCTTAGAATGCGCCCGGGACTGCAAATTCGCTTCCTGTCTCAGCAACATGTCATGGAAAGTTTTGAGCCGTGAAACAGCCTGTCCTTTTATCTTCAAAGCTTGAAAGCTCTTGGATCTGAGAAGGAAATCATTTATTTGGGTTGAAAAAGACAATTTGGTTTTAGGATGATTAAACACAGAGTTAACAAAAAATGAAAACCAAATGACTTTTAGCCTAATAAGAAACTCACATGTTTATAAATCTGCTGTTCTTAACTCATTAATGTCATCCAAAACCCAGGCATCCTACTGTTGAAAACTGCAGTATTGAAGCACAGAATGGGTGGGGTGAGAGGAAACGAGCATCTGCCAAGCAGAAGAGTCTGTGCTCCCATCACCTTATTAGGAACTCCAAGAGAGCAGGCAGAAAAGCAGGGTTTGAAATAGAACTATCGACCATGGGACAGTAACAAGACGGTCCAAAGTTATCCTCCACGCACATGTGCACACACACCCCACAAACCTATAAATGCTTGCAAAGGTTACTTGCTTACTAGGTCAACAGGCATTCTGCTAATCACCATGTCACTGAATTGCAGGTTCTTCCAAGCCCAATTAAGAAGAGCACTTTTCTTTCTGGTAGAAAGAAAGTGACTTCTTATTCCAAAGCTAGCTTAGGGGAAGCAGTACAGGCTTCCTGCCTTATGGGTATCACTTCACTTTTGGAGCAGAAAGTGGACAATTTTGACTGGGTGCGGTGGCTCACACCTGTAATCCCACACTCTGGGAGGCTGAGGTGGTTGGATCACCTGAGTCAGGAGTTCTAGACCAGCCTGGCCAACATGGGGAAACCCCGACCCTTCTAAAAACACAAAAAATAGCCAAGCATGGTGGCAGGCACCTGTAATCCCAGTTACTCTGGAAGCTGAGGCATGAGAATCACTTGAACCTGGGAGGAGGAGGTTGCAGTGAGCCGCGATCGTGCCATTGCACTCCACCCTGGACAACAGAGTGGAAAAAAAAAAAAAAAGAAAATGGGCAATTTTAAAGTGGGGTACTACACAGTGGTGGAAGTGAGCAGGTGAGTGGGATGTGGGGGGTGTCTGTGTACTCCCTTCAGTGCCTTATCTACTGGCCAGTTGAGCTGGCGTCTTCCTGGGAAAAAATGGGTTGTAAAAGTGGTCAAAGACTCTAGTGTGTAACTTTGGGTTGAAAATGGGCTGTTATCTCTTCAGGCAACGTCCTGGTGGGTAGAGTTCTGCTCTGGAGCTTCTGAGAACAGTTAGATGAACCTGCCCTGTAGAGAGCGTCTGGTGAAGAGGAGGTAAAAGGCTATGATTACATTTGTAAAGGGCTAAGTAGGAAGTGTGGAAAAGTAGGAAAAAGAAAAGAAGAAAGAGGAAAAAATTAAAGTATCTCTTAGAAAAATGGGGGTACTAGCCGGAAGAAGTGGCTCACGCCTGTAATCCTAGCACTTGCAGAGGCCGAGGCGGGCGGATCACCTGAGGTGGGGAGTTTCAGACCAGCCTGACCAACATGGAGAAACCCCATCTCTACTAAAAAATATAAAATTATCCAGGTGTGGTGGCGCATGCCTCTAATCCCAGCTACTCGGGAGGCTGAGGCAGAAGAATCACTTGAATTTGGGAGGAGGAGGTTGCGGTCAGCTGAGATCGCGCCATTGCACTCCAGCCTGGGCAACAAGAGTGAAACTCTGTCTCAAAAAAAAAAAAAAAAAAAGGCAAAGAAAAATGGGGTACCAGGTGGTTACGACCATGGCCTCAAAGGACTCTGATAGATTAGGTCTGATATAGTTATTTAAAACATTATTATTAGGTTATTGGACTAATTGTGTGAGCTTAGTCACGGTGTCCAGGCTTTGTGAGCCTCAGTTTTTTAATCTATGAAATAAGTTAAATAATTTCTTTTACACAAGGTTGTGGGTGGGGATTAACAATAACATGGGTGAGCATCAGCACAGTACCTGGAGCAGAGCAGATGCCCACTACACAGTGCTGATTGCTGTGAATTTGTTCTTGTTTACAATTAAGGTACAAAGATAAGGAACTGAACAATATGAATTTCAATGGTCTTTTTAAAAGGAATATCCAAGTGCTAAGGTAGCTTTTCTTTAAAATATTGCTTATAGCATCCTATCTTTGTAGATTTTTAAGACTGTGGCTACGTGAGTGTGTGTGTGTGTCTGTGTGTGTGTGTGTGTATGTGTAATAAAACCTGCACATAAGCTATTTTTAAATCTTCTTAAATGTGTGGAAATCTCACATTTAAAGAAAAGGATACCTTTAGATAAGACAGTTTGTAATAGAAACCACTGTGTGAAATTATTTCTAGAGAACTGTTTATATGGTATGCCACCTATATCCAAAAAAGGACACAGGCAAAGAAAATGAAAAGTTATAAAAAATAAAAATCGATTTTTAAAGTTTTTTTTTTAAGACCAACTACAAAGCAATAAAAATTGGGAGAGAGTTGTATCTAAAAACCTAAGCCAATATACCTTTTATGACTGAGCGCAAAAAATCTAACTAAGAGCTAAGGCAAAACAAGAAACACACAAGTTGTATAGCTTTCAATATGTAATAAAAGGAAGTTCATCAATTTATAAGGCCTCCATTTTGAAAGGAACCAGTCATATATAGGTCTTTATATAATAGTGATTTTATATGATGTTTCTTACATGGATCCTCTTTCAAAGTCAAGGGTACCATGGATTTATAGGTCTTTAATGGGATTTCCCTGGGGAACCAACACAGTATAGCCTGGGTAGGTAGTTTTCTGGTGATCAAGTTGGCATGATGTTAGATGTCCACACACTACACATAAGGGTGACCCAATGAATGAGGAGAATGTGAGCTGAGCACTAATGCCTTGGTGGTGTCTACTGCATGCCAAGGAAAGCCCAGCTGTGCCCACTGGATTTCCAGTCACATCTCCCTCCCTGGTGTCTGGCTTTGGCAATTTCCTTGCTGCACCTCCCTCTGAACTTCTGCTACCATCTTCCTTGATGCTCTCCAGTACAGCTTTCTGAATGGTGAGTCACACCAAGCTTTATTCCTTTACTATTTGGTACTAATGCGGCCCAGCTAGAAAGACGTTTCCACTGTTATTCGCATGTTTTCTGGTCTCCCCATTCTGGAGTAGAGTTTAATTAGGGAGTCTGGAGCCATCTCACGCCATCCTTTAAACTTGTGCCCTATTTTTTGATAACCATAAGAAGCTCAACCCACTCATGGGGGATGCACAAAGGATGAGCTTTGCCATTCCATTACCTCTATCTGCCAGAAGAATCCATAGAGCTTCCCATTCTGCGGTTTTTATTTTTTAAAATGATAGGTCATTTTTCACTTTGCGAAAATGAAATGATATAAATTGAAATATTCCTTTTCCAAGCCCACCTCCCCCAGACTCCAATGCTGGGGAAGGGTATGCCCCCTCATCTCCAAGAGCCACTTAGAGGAAAGGAAGGTTAGCAGGCCCTTTGGCTTTTTATTGAAACTCATCTTCCCCATTGCTGTGTTTATTCATGCAACACAGGACTTAGAAAAAGTATGATAACAACAGGTGACTTGCTTGACAGACAGGTATTCTGGGAGACTGACTGAAAAGAAGGCCCAAAGCTTTGCTGGCAATGATTGTAAGAGGCAAAATTACAAATTTCTTGTGAAATCCGAAGAGCCAATTACATATTGATATAACTCAATCAATTACTGGATGAAAGATCATCTCATCTCCACCCAGGGTGGATTAGAGGAGGAAATGGACGCAGGGCCAAGACTTTTCTCAGGAAATGATTTCCTGAATATGTCCAAGTGCTGAAGTGCACGGCTGAAACCCCAGGGTTTCCCCTGTAGAGACAAGACAAGGCCTAGGAGAGCTTGAACATGGTTTCTAAAATGTGTGCTTTTGAATGGCTACATCATGGGACCTGCTAAAATGGGTTGGTCATCAAATACACCTTCAGAAAAGTTAACCCGCTTACTGGAATTTAAACAGTCCACCTGGATGCTGAAGAGAGTTGCCAAAACCAGTAGCATTTAGCAAAATGTATACTGGGTATGAATATTAAGCAGTACTTTCTGATTATAAGTGGACAGCAGGTTTTCTTGCCTCCTGAGAAGGTTACTGGCACATGAGAGGAAGATCCTGTCATCACAAGTCACGTGGCACTGCAGAACATATGCTCATCTGAAAAGAACATCCATTTTTCTAATGTTATCAAACCAGAAGTTTAGAAGGATAGGACTATTACATTATCTAGTGTTATGACACTTGGAGTTGAGATTTGCCCTCTCAGGGGCAGTTTTTACCTTTCTGTGCCTTGAGGTGGTTCTTTATACATTCTCCAGAGGTGGATGACACACCCTTGTATAGTCCATTCTGGGGCAAGCTTTTATGTAGGGAATCAAAGACCAGTGGTTGATTAATAAGTTTCCAGAGTTTCAATATTGCAAACATTTTCTTAAATAAATGAAGCTGAGTGTGGCAATAGTTCATGGTAAAATAATTCTGCCTTACAGTACTTGCTTTTCATGTCATATATAATACCAAGAGGCTCAGGCCTGTGGTTTCCAAAGAAGAGAGCTGGTGTCTATTGACAACAGCCTGAACGTTCCCCATAAAAATCAATGCTGGAGAAACTGCAGATATACAAGAGAAGCAGGCACAGATCTGAAGACAGACAAGGAGCGGTGAGACAATCCTGGGGAGACTGAAGGTTGTGCTACCCGGCAGGTGAGGGGCAGGTGGGTGGGGCTGTGACCAGCAGAAGGATGGAGTTCCGAATGACACAGGCTCGGTATGTACTGGCCCCAGACAACTCTCCCAATATCATCTCCTGCCATTCTGCTCTAATACCTCCTAATCTAGCAACACAAAAATCTGAATCCCAGGATGGCTAAGAGCACTGATGCTATAGATTTGTTATACCTGCCTGGAACCCTTTGCAGAGGAGGAAGAGGAGAGACTGCTGTGGTTGGTCGGCTCATTGGCCATGGGTTTGGGAGGTGGGGAGTGATGTGACATGCTTGAATTAACCAGCCTCTACTAGGTGCTCCCCCCACACACTATGGTTTGCATAACTTCATGCCTCTGACAATGCTGTTGTAGCTGACTTGAAGGTTGTTTCACACCCTGTCCACTGATTAAATTCCCACGAATCCTCCAAGACTCAGCTCCATGACACTCTTTCTCAGAAGCATCTCTTATCCCCTTCCCAGCCCCAGCTTCTTGCCAGCAAAGAGAGTGTCAGCCTTCCTCTGTGGCCAGAGCTGTGGCTCCAGCACAGATCACATGGTACTGGTAGCACTTGCGTATGGATCCATCTCCCCAGCCTTGAGCTCCTGGGGAACAGGGACCATGTTTTACAACTTCTTTAATCCCCTATGGGATGTGCAATGCCTGGCATATAGATGCCATTTAACAAATGCTTAATTAATTAAATATCAATGTCTAACTAGCTAATTGATTATAATGGGTAATTAAATACTACAGAGGACCTGTCCAGGATGGTTCTTGGAAATTCCTGCCTTGAGGGAGGGTAAACTTAGCTTCACTTGGCCTGGCTCATCCTAAAGGCCTGACTCGATGGCACACCTTCCCCCAGAAGGCCTGCCTGTTCTCAGCCGGAGGCTTTCCTCTGAGCCTCCTCCAGCTGCCTTCTCTGTGCAGAGCTTGCCTGCCTAGCAATGCTAGCCAATCTCCTCCCGGACCCGAAAGATGGCCTTGTTCCAGCACAGCCCGGGTCTGTCACAGGAGGCTTCTGGTTCCTTTGCAGGCAAAACCTGGCCTGTTGGACCAGCCACAGTGAATGATGTTTAGTGCAGCTCTGCACTTTAGGGTCAGGGTGCCATCCAGAGTCACCACCAGAGCGCAGGGTACCCCTTGTCTGCTCACCCCTCACTGCACCCTTCCCCCTGTGCGTAGCCCTGTGCTGTCGCATCTTTGCTCTAGGTGCTTCCTCTACCTGCAATTCTCCATGCCCTTCCCCTGCAGTCTGCTGGTGAACGCCCACTCATCTTTCTGGGGAAGCCTTTTTGGATCCTCCCCCCGACTCCCATCCCCCACCACTCCTACCCCCCAGCAAGCACTGACTCCTCCCTCTTCCAAGCCTTTCTGTCCTAGTCACCATCACTCCATAATGATCCTAGCTGTGGGACACAGTCTGCTGAGATTCCTGCTGTGAGGCCAGGACAACTAGTGAAAAAGAGCCAGGTCCTTCCATCATCACAAGAAACAGTCCCGGGCCGAAGCCTGAGCCACTAGCCCCAGATGCAGTAGGCAGCACCTGGCACAGCAGTGTTAGGAAGGTGGGTTGTGTGGTCCTGCCGAGTGTGGATGATCAAAGGCCAGTGTATGGGCACGGGTGGGCGCACATGTGGGCTGGCAGTCAGAGAGGCCAGGCTCTCCAGGTGATGAGGCCACCGGCTGTGACTTTTGGGCCTGTCTCACGAATTTGTCTGTTCTCAGTGGTGACATGCAGCTTTGAAGCACTTCTTTCTTCCCTCTTCTGCTGTAGAAAGGAAACTAAATGGAAGCACAATAATATTGCAAAATAAATTAAGGTCTTTCCTGCAAGGAACACAAACATCCTTAGCAGCGTGGAGAGGCCACCTGTGGCTAAGAACGAGAGGCAACAGCTCAACCCTGAGAGACAAGGAGCCCCGTGCTGTGGCGACGAGCCAGCTGTAGAAAGACCCACTCGGAAGAGCTCTGGAGTGAAGATTCCCCAGTTGGTTGACAAAGGAGATTGAGAATTTGAGAAAACGGCACCCAGTCTTTGAAGGCATTTCTTCCATTGGTTGCTCTTCAAGAGCCATCTGCTTCAGGAGCTAATATTAACTTTAACTCTTTCAGGGAAGACACCATTCTTCAAAAATTAGACAGCAAAGCATCCGGAATTCCCTTCACCTCTATTCAACCTGGTTTTGATGTTAGCCTTCGTGTTCAGGCTGGGTGGCCAAAGCATGCTAAGCATGGTGCAAAGGCGTATTCCTCCAGGGGACAGAGGTGAGCTTTTACAAGCTGGCTTACCTCTTAAAGATTAACTTTGCAAAACAGTAAACACCTACCACTTATTGTGTGTGAGGCCCTGTTCTAACTACTTTATATAGATTAATTTATTACTCTTCCCAGTAGCCTTGTAGGGGAGCTACAATTATGATCTAGATTTTATAGATAAGGACCTCAGAGGCAGAGAAAGGCTCACTAACTTGCCCAGGGTCACACAGCTAGGGACCGGTGAAGTCAGGATTTGAACTGGGCAGCAGCTGGGCTGCAGAGCCCCCTGTTAACCAAAGTGCCATCCTGCCCTTTAGCACGAAGGCTATGCACATAGTGAGGTGTACAGGATGCAAAGGATGGTGGCCTCTGCCAAGGTAGGGTCACGGAAATGCTAAGCGGATTCTTGCAGTGACTATTCATGGGTGAGGATGGATGAGGGGAATAAATGAAGGGAGGAGGTGCTGGAGCATCCAGTGGGGGCTCAGGTCAAAGAGGCTATTGCCAGGGTGGGCGATGACCAGGAGCAGCCAGGGGCTGGTACAGATGGGCCCGGGCGAATGTCAAGGCTCAACACTAGAGAGGCCCACTAGATGAATCCCAAAGGTGAGGTGCTGGACAAACGCAGAAGCCAGCGAAATGGATGAGGAAGGAGAGGCAAGCCCCTATGCAGAGAGGCGTGGTGTGGGGTTGATGCTGCTGCCTGAGCCCATGGGTTCAGGCTGGTGTGAGGAGGAGGCCTGGGTTGGAGGGGTCACGGACAGCAGAAGTTTCAAGTCTGGGCACTACAGTAAAGATGCCGCCATAGTGGCCGGGCGCGGTGGCTCACGCCTGTAATCCCAGCACTTTGGGAGGCCGAGGCAGGCGGATCACGAGGTCAGGAGATCGAGACCATCCTGGCTAATGTGATGAAGGCCCGTCTCTACTGAAAATACAAAAAAATTAGCTAGGCATGGTGGTGTGCGCCTGTAATCCCAGCTACTCGGGAGGGCGAGGCAGGAGAATCGCTTGAACCCAGGAGAAGGGGTTGCAGTGAGCCAAGATCTCACCACTGCACTACAGCCCGGGCGACAGAGCAAGACTCTATCTCAAAAAAAAAAAAAAAAAAAAGGTGCCACCATAGAAACCTGAACAAGGACGGACTCAGTAGGAAGATGTGGTCAGGAATGTTTGGGTTGGATCTCTGAGTTCTCTGGTCCGGAAGGCCAGGATGCAGCCCTTCTCCCTAAAAGGCCCAGGGGCAAACCTCCCCTCTGAGGCCACCGCCCCGCTTGCCCTGGCCTCACCCGCTGGCCCACCTCACTAGGCTCACCAGGCAAACCTGCCACCACATCATGTCCTGTAAATTGTAGGTACACAGCAAATGCTAAACTAAAAAGCAAGAGCACAGAAACCATCAACATACTGGTGATCTCATAACGCCACTGCGGAGATTTCCCAAGTAAATAATTTCCTCTCCGACCACCAAGTATCATCATCATACAAACACGAGACGTTTCCACTTACTCCCGGCCAGTCCCCCTCAGATTTACGTTCCTGTCGTGACATGGGACCTCGCTGTATTTCAATGCATTACTTAATCAAATGGTTCGCTGGTTGACCCCGGTGGGTCTTCAAGTTGGGATTGTTTATGGATATGGTTTCTTACGTGGGGTCACTGTGGGGCCTAATTTGCATCTGTCTCAAGAGCTGGAAAGTTATTTGCATAAGAACCCCCAAGGTTTCTTGGGAGGACCTACAAAAGGGACTGCAGAGTAGCTTATGGGCATTTTCCCTACATTTAGGGCGCAGGTGCCCAAAGGGACACTCTAGCAAAATCCCAAAGACAGTATGCTGGGAAAGTAAGCCCCCACCACACCTCAAGAGGGAGCCAGTCCACATTAGCCCTGCTTCCTGGGGCCTGTCCTGAAGAGGAGTGTAGACCTGTGAGTCAGACTGCAAGAGCACTTGACTTCCGCTACAGTTAGTTAACAACATTCCTAAAGCACATCGTGGAGCAGGTGGGGTGAGAAGCAAGACCAGACACTGTGATCTTTACTCTCAAAAGCTCTTCAGTCCCATGAAGAAGGAAGGACACCAACCAGGACAGCGATTGGTCTTTATGTTCCTGTTTGGTACCTTCCTGGTGGCTTGAGCCTGCCGGCATTAGCAAATGTCCCTCCTTTGTCTCTAGTAACTTGCTCTGAAGTCTGCTTTATCAGATACGAATATAGCCACTCTTGCCTTTTTTAAAATTCATGTTTGCATGGTATATCTTTTTCTAGCCCTTTACCTACGTTGTTGTATTTGAAATGAGTTTCTTGTAGACTGCATACGTTGAATCATACTTTCTTCATCCACTCAATTTCTCTTAATTGGTATATTTAGACCATTTATATCTAAGGTAATTGTTGATGTGTTAGGGTTTAAATCTGCCATTTTATTATTTGTTTTCTGCTGTTTCTTTTGTTTCTAATTCCTCCATTTCTCTTATCTTCCTATAGGTTACTTATTTTTTAGGATTTCATCTGACATACAGTCATGTGTCACTTAACATTGAGAACACATTCTGATACACGTGACATTAGGCAATTTCGTCATTTTCTGAACATCGAAAGTGTCCTTATATAAACCTAGGGTTTAGTAAGGATCCCAGGTAGTAGGCTGTACTACACACCTACTGCACACCTGGGCTGTATGGTACAGCCTACTGCTCCTAGGCCACAAACGTGTACAGCATGGCGCTGTACTGAATAGCGCAGGCAACCGTAACATAATGATAAGCATTTGTGGATTTAAACAGATCAAATATTAAAAAGGTATAGTAAAAATATAGTATATAAGACAAAAAATGGCATACCTGTATCCGGCACTTACCATGAATGGGGTCTGTAGGACTGAAAGTTGCTGTGTGTGTCAGTGAGTGAGTGGTGAGTGAATGTGAAGGCCTAGGACATTACTGTACACTATTGTAGTCTGGTACAGTTTTTATAAACGCTAGACACAGACTGCACTAAATTTACTTAAATTTTTTTTTCTTCAACAATAAATTAACCTTAGCTTGATGTAACTTTTAAACTTTATCCTTCAATGTTTTTAACTTTTCGACTTTTATAATCACAGCTTAAAACACACACCCATTGTATAATAGTAAAAAATATTTTCTTTCTAGAAGATATATAGAATAAGATGTAAATCTTATTCTATAAGATTTTTCTATTTCAACATTTATATATATATATTCTTTATACTTTTTAAATGACTGGCAGCGCAATAGGTTTGTTCACAGCAGCATCACCACAAATACATGAGTAATGCACCACATTGTGATGTTACAGTGACTACATCATTACCAGGAAATAGAAGATTTTCAGCTCCATTACAATGTTACGGGCCACCATTGTAGATGTGATCCATCATTGACTGAAACATCATTATGTGGCACATGACTTGTATTTACAGTGTTTTCAAGTATCTTGTTTTGCACAATTTTCTTAGTGGTTGCTATAGATATTACAAGATACACACATAGCTTATCACAGTCTACTGGTATTGAAGTTTGCCACTCGACTGAAGAATAGAAACCTTACTTCCATTCTTGTCCCTTTAATTTCCCTGCTTTTTAGATATAATTGTCTCAAGTATTTTCTACACCTACACTGAACACCACATTAGATGGTGCTAAAATTTCTGCTTCAACCATCAAATACGATTTAAGGAACTCATGAGAAGTAGGATAGCCTATTTTCTCCTATTTTTACCCACTCTGATATCCTTTTTTCCTTTTTGAAGTTCCAGGCCTCCTTCTGTTATTATTTCCTTTATGTAGAAAACTTCCTTTAGTCATTCTTAAAAGATAGGTCTGCTAACAACAAATTCTCTTAGTTTTTGTCTGATAAATGTCTTTATTTCCCCTTCATTCTTGAAAGATGTTTTTTCCCTTGATAGAGAATTTGCAGTTGGCAGCTCTTTTAATACTTAAAAAATGTTGGCCAGTTCCTTCTGGCCACATGAGAAATCCACTGTCATTTGAACTGGTGTTCTACTACAAGTAATGACTGTTTCTTTCTGGGCACCTTCAAGAATTTTTGTCTTTAACTTTTAAAGTTTAATTATGATGTATCTTAGTATGAGTTTCACACCATTTTGGTTTATCCCTTTTGGGTTTCACTCAGTCTCTCAAATCTGTAAATTTATGGCTCAACCCCACAGATACCTTCCCAGCAAAAATAGGGCAGGACATAAACTCACCTTGCCCCCTTACCTCCAAGGGTGTGGGCTCAGTTTCCCCCCGGGCCCCACTGACACCTAGGAAGGGGAAGAGAAATCAGAAGCAGCTAGTCCCGCCTCCTACATCATTCTGCCTCTTTAATACCAGGTGTGATGCTCTGCTGGCCACTGGACTTCATTCACATGATCCTAATGGGGAAATAAGCACACCATCTGCTTCCACAGAGCAGATGGAAATCTACCCACTCAGCCCACAGACAGCACCCAGTAGGTGCTCCCAGCACCATGTCAGAGATGAGGGATCCTCTTAGCCCTGTTGAGCAGGTTAATCCGAGCGCTATTACCCACTCTGGCAGGGCAGGAAGGCTGCAGTACATCAGGTCCCAGTTCAGCCCTGATGAAATTCTAGGCGAAGGGGTGTATTAGTCAATTTTTCATGCTGCTGATAAAGACATACCCGAGGTTGGGCAATTTACAAAAGTAAAAGGTTTAATGGACTTAAGGTTCCATGTGGCTGGGGAGGCCTCACAATCATGGTGGAAGTCAAGGAGGAACAAGTCACATCTTACATGGATGGCAACAGGCAAAAAGAGAGAGCTTGTGCAGGGAAACTCCCATTTTTTAAACCATCGGATGTCATGAGACTTATTCACTATCATGAGAACAGTATGGCAGAAACTGCCCCCTTTATTCAATTATCTCCCACCGGGTCTGTCCCATACTCATGGGAATTATGGGAGTACAATTCAAGATGCGATTTGGGTGGGGACACAGAGCCAAACCATATCAGGGGGATGTAGTTTTTCCATCGATATTTAGCTTAAGGGAGACAGATATTGCCGGAAAGGTTTTCTGCTGTTAGGTCACCCATTTCTCAGTGATTGGGGTATGGGACACAGGCTTTTCTTGGGGATTTTTGTTGGCAGCTCTGGGTTGAAGCCTTATGTTGGATCCCTGTCTGGAATACACAGGAGGCAATAAGAAAACCTGGGGGACCCACCACTGTGTGTCTCCTCCAGTTCTGAGGGCCCTGAGAAGGCTGCCATGTTTTTTCTACCCTTTAGGGGTCTTTTTATGCTTCCTTGTTGTGTCACATCCAGGGTCTTGAGTTGCAAGAGGAAGGAGCTGGGAGGAATAAGGCTACTTCACCTTGGTTGGAATCAAAAGTCTGATTATACTTGGCATGTTTAGGAGAGGTCAGATATGTCCCATGAGACCTGCAGTTCCCTTTGGGGTTACCGGGCAATCACAATGCTTCCTCATAACCAAATGGGGTAGAAAAGTAGCTGAGAGAAAGAGCCAGTGAGTTTGCCAAAGGTTGCTGTGACATGGAAGAAAAAGTTTTTATTGCTTTAAACATAATGCCTTTTCCACAAATTAAAATTAAGTAATGATCCAGGAACCTTGTACATTGAGCCAGTTTCAAACCATAAACTACACACTTTATAGAGCACAGCTCACTTTTCCATGTTGGGCGAATACATTTGGTTATTATTATTTCTTACTCACTAGACTTTCCAAGGTGCTTACAAGAAAAACATCATGAGGACCATAAGTAAGCCAACATTTCTAGATCCTAAGTCCTAACATTTCTCAACGGTGGCTTTTTGAGACACTGTCTTTGAAGGCCCTTATGAAGCGTAACATACACAAGGCGCTACGGTTGCAGCCAAGCATGCCGGAGCAGCATGCATGGTTAATTTAAATGGGAGTTTTGGGAAATACAGTGTGAAGGAACCAAATCAGTAAGATGACCACTGAAAGAGAGAATTTGATATGTTTCAAGGAACAGTGACTTTTGTCCCCAATTTCTGACATTTTTTTTAACAAGAAGTTTTTAAACATCTGTTTCTGAAGCAGAGCTGGAAATCTCTAAGCAGCCACACAGTTCTTTGGTTGTGTAACATGGTAACTACAGGCTGTCTGCACTTTTTTGTTTAATCCTACCGGGAAATCTTTTTCCTTTTAAACTAGTTCAAAGCACAGGATTTAATGGCCGTTTATATGTAGGGAGAATTTGAGAGGCCACTTTTTCAAACGGTGTCATGAGTCATGGTCAAGGATGTGATTCAGCTTCAGTAGGTTATCAATGGGGCTGCTTTATCAGCAAGCCGGGGTGCGGGCACCAGAGTCTACGTCAGTCCCATAGAAAAGGCATCTTTCAGGTACTTCTCTTCCGGGCTCGACTTTGAAGCAAGAATAACTGTTCTCGCCCTTTGTTTGATTAAATGGCTTTGGGAACTGTGTTTCCGATCTGTGTGACAGGCTTATATCGCTTCAGTAGCCGTGGATTAGACAAAGGGTGTGGTGTGTGTGTGTATGTGTGTGTGTGTGTGACGGAGTTTGTATACGATAGCAGGGAGGTCAAGGCAAGTTTTTTAAGAAATGAAATGTATGAGGTACCATATTCGGGAGCAACCTGAGAATGCCAGGTGTGCCTGCATCAGGATCTAATGTGCAGTTACCATGGAGACCAGAGCTCCCTCAGCACTGCAGGGCCTCTGTTTCCTGCCCCTGAGGAGCCTGCTTGTCTAATAGGAACAGGTGCTTTAACATACAAAAGAATTAAGCCTTGAAGGCAAGCCTTCAGCAATTTTCAATTTGTTTTTCCCTGGTCCTTCCTAGAGTTCTTTCCTCTGTACTCACAGCTCTCATGTGAGCCAATGCCTTGTTGAAATAATAATAGTGACATTTATTAAGGGGATACTTTGTGTTATACATACCACATCTACCCTCTGGAGTCAGTGTTTTATCCACATTTACGAGAAAATCAGCACTTCAGGAAAACGAGATTTCTCCAAAGTCATAAATCTCTGTCCTAGTCAAAACCTGAACCCAGACCCATCCGGCTTCAGCCTGTGCACTAACTTCCTGCTAATGGGTGATTATGGTCATTACATCGGGAGTATGTCTTTACAAAGGATCACCCAGCTTTCTTTATCCTATTTCGGCTTTTATAACTAAATTCACACTAAAATCAGAGATGGGAACAGACTAAGAACTGAGAAGTATAAGAAAAAAAAACAGGATATGAAGTTCCTGAAGCCTTCAGAATAGTCAGGTAGTGATTTATTCACCAACACGCCACACCACGCTGAGGATGAATGGCTGAGATTTACTAAGCACATCTGTATGTGTCACTCATTCTTTCAACAAATATGTATTGAAGTCTACTTATGCCAAATGTTGTTCTAAGTCCCGTGGGTCCAGCAGTGAAGAAAACGAAGTAGACAGAAACCTGTGCCCACGAGGACTCCCTGCTTCGAGCCTGTGCATGCACCATGGCCCCGGGAACTTGGAAAGGGGTAAAATGTGGTCCTTATCCTAGAGAAGGTTTCCATTTAGGGGCCAAGACAGGCACACAAGTAACCTAACTGTACTGCCCTGTGGCAAGGGCTGGACTCAGGGAAAGCATAAAGTGCTGTGAGTGTGGGTTACTGGGTGTTCCAGGGTTCTTCTTGTTCGCCTTTTAGATGATTAGAGCCTCCAAGAGATCTTGAAAGGTCCTACAAGTCCTCTGGGATCCTCCTGACCAACTTCTGAGAAGCTAGAATCCTCCCAGTGACGCATTTAGGAGCCGGCCTTCAGCATGTAGTGGCTAGTACACTGGGTCTCCCTATCTTATGCATCAGGCAAGTGTAGGATTTTACATTTGTTCCTAACTCATTTCATTTTGCTCATTTCAGCTCTCTCTCCATCCTACTGAGTTCTTATCCTAAATGTAAATCTACGCTTTCCAGCTTTGGGTCATCTGGAAGTTTGACATCTTCATCTTCACTTTCAATTAAAACACTTGGAGAACAGGGTCAAATACAACGCTCCATAACATGAAATTAAAGCCTTTTTTCTAGTCCAGAATAGGTCCATTAACTAACACCCTTTGACACCATCATTCAACCAGTGAAGAACCCACCTATCTTCTAGGTTGCATTTCTCTGCCTGTCCACAAAGACATCACTGGAAGTGTTACCAAGTGCCTTGCCAAAGAGCTTTCTTCTGTCCCCAAAGACACACATACTTCTATTTCGGCAGAAGGCTGGGAAGATGGAAATTGATTTGAAATCAAAATGTGAAGTGAGACTACCCACCTACCTGGCTCTGGCCAGGCCAACAAACTCAGAGCTCTTGTTTACGCGTGGGCTTTATTGCATGGTGCCAAACTGTCCAACACAAAGAAAATGCTAGCAGACAACTGTCCCCCTTTGTTTTCTTAATTTGTGGGCAGACAGACATAGTATCAGGGCAACACACAGAGTTCAGCATTAGAATTAACTAAAATGTACAGCAGAGTGAATCGAAAACATTTTAATGATGTGCACTGTCATGGTAGTGCTACATGGAAATTAAATAGGAATGATGAGACATTCACAAAAATTGAAATAATTTCCCTACATAGACAAAAATCTCTGAAGTAGATTTGAGTAAAGAGAGGTCTGAAAAGAAGGAAGATGGGACACAGGGGAGGGAATTAGGGCCACGTATAAGGTCAGGTTTAGGGATAACCTCTTCCCTGTTTTAAACCAAGAAATTCCAAGGATTATATCCAAAGTGTATCTTTGTCCAAGTGTTTCCAATCCCTGGAAGTGGCTGAATTTACAAGCTAGAAACTTGGGCAGGGAGAAGAGAATCTAAGAATACTTGTTCAATCTAAGAAAAAATAAACTAAAAAATTAGCTCCTGGGAAGCCGATTCTAGTATTATGAAGAAACTAACATGAAAAGTAAGTACCTCCATCTATTAAGGCAAGCAACAAAAGCAGGCTTTCCTATGCAAGAGTTCTTTGCCAGGTATGTCCATTCAAATCACCCAGGAAGACCTTCAAAACTTCCGACGCCCCCAAACCTACCAAATCCATCTCAAGGAAAGGGGTTTAAGCGTGTGTGTATATATAATTTTTTTTTGAGATGGAGTCTCGCTCTGTCGCCCAGGCTGGAGTGCAGTGGCGCGATCTCAGCTGACTGCAAGCGCCACCTCCCGGGTTCATGTCATTCTCCTGCCTCAGTCTCCCGAGTAGCTGGGACTACAGGAGCCTGCCACCACGCCTGGCTAATTTTTTTTTGTATTTTTAGTAGAGACGGGGTTTCACCGTGTTAGCCAGGATGGTCTCAATCTCCTGCCCTCGTGATCCACCCACCT
>NW_012101282.1:0-22600 GCF_000951045.1 Mandrillus leucophaeus | reverse complement strand
AAAAAAAAAAAAAAAAAAGGAAAGGGAAAAAAAGAAAAGTCAGAGCACTAGATAAGATCTCTAAATGTCCCAACCCTAAAGCTTTCTAACTTTCTAATTCTGAAACTTCCAAATAAGAAAAAATGTAAATGAAAAACAGAAATTCAAACTGAATAGCCCAGTCAGCCAGAGTGGTGGGCAACTGGCTGCCAGTGAGGTGCACGGGAGCCGGATGCCCCGGAGTAGAGCGTTATTGTTCTCAACCAGTCTCCCTCCCTGGTAGAGGACGGCACATCTCCACCCGCTGCCATGGGAAGCCTTGCAAAGAGAATAACATCTCCTGGTTCTGAGGACAAGAAGTTTGGATGTATGACTTGGTCAGTGGAACCCGAGCAGAAGTGACATATGCCACATCGAAGAGAAGTCTTTAGAGCCCCTGAATGTTGCTGAGCCCTCTTGCTCTTTTCCCTGTGCCACAATAACAGAGGCTACTGAAGACGTCCTGGCTCTCAAAATGAGATGATGCACAGGGCAAAATCACAGCTACAGCAGAACTGCAGGTGACATATGTATGTGAACAAGAAATACCTTTATCACCGCAAACTGCTGGGATCTTGGGGTTCTCTGATTAGCTCCGTCTTACTCAGAGGAAGCTGGCTGGCCCATCACCCTTCAGTGGACATATATGCGATACATACAAAGAATGACAGGGATGGCTTGACCGACACACACCCTTAGAATGAGAGCTCCTGGCAGCAGCTTTGCCATTTCAAAAGAACCATGGATACACAACTATAAAAGAACCAATGATACACAACTATACAAATATGTAGTGCCAGCTGCTTCCCACAGGAATTTGGGGCTGGCATGACACAGTCGTCATGGCCATGCCTCCCATTCACCATATCTCCAGTTAGAATTCAATCGGCCAAAGGAAGACTCTGGACTCATCATCTGGAACACCCAGGCCACTCCTTAACTGCTGAATCCCTCTCGGTTGTAGACTTTGGTCCTATCCCTGGAGTCATGTGACCTTGAATCTCAATTCGGAGAGGTCATCCCCATGGGCCAGATTGTGTTCATATTTCTTGTGGTTGCTGCTCTGAATGAAAACACAGTTACTGAAAAATTTCTCCTAGAACAAATGAACTCTCTAGCTCAGTCTGAGACACACTGGAGTCAATGGTCTGTAATAGAGGAATCTGAAAGCATTACCTAATCTGGACATAATTTTCCTCACCATTTCACAGGTGGGTACCATATCTACCGGCGACACACATCAACCGGATGCAGCAAATTAGGGAAGGGGGAAAAAAAAAAAAAAGATGTATTTCCAAGTGAAGTGCCAGGACAATTCAGGTAAGATGAACATGGTTAGAAGGTAAACCTGCCCCTGCTTATCAGTCTTTGTCCAGAGAGCAACGTGCATGCGACTTTAAGAGAAAAAATCCCAGAAAACTAATTAGATTTACAGTCCGTGAACACAGTCAAAATAAAAAGCTCAAATCTATTTTTTTTCTTACATAGCCTGAGGGAAATAGCCAAAAGAAATTACTATTAAGCGTGAGTAATGCAAAACAGATTGTGCGAATTTCAATCTGAGATGTGTGAATGTAATATACAACTGCAAATTAGGAAGCACCTTTTGAGTTTCAAAATAGGCTCAGTTCACAAGTGGAACAAATTCTACATCATAGACAACTTCAGGATGGGCTAAGACCAGATGTGGGCCTGGAAAAATGGAGGGAAATGTTGTAGCACTGAAAAGATATTGTGACTGGCAGCTGTATCATCATCCACAGCAGGTAAATAATAAAGCACTGAGAGGAATGCTTTTGCAAAGTCGGCATGGCTGCAGGACCTGCTGCGGTGGCGCAGTCACCCTCCCTCTTGAGAAAGCAAGCAAAGCAGTTTTATCAGGGACTCAATAAACAGAAATTGGCCGAGTGTGGTGGCTCATGCCTGTAACCCCAGCACTATGGGAGGCCAAGGCATGCAGATCACCCAAGGTCAGGAGTTCGAGACCAGCCTGGCCAACGCAGTGAAACCCCGTCTCTACAAAAATACAAAAATCGGCCAGGTGTGATGGCGGGTGCCTGTAATCCTAGCTACTCGGGAGGCTGAGGCAGAAGAATCGCTCGAACCAGGGAGGCAGAGGTTGCAGTGAGCTGAGATCGCACCACTGCACTCCAGCCTGGGCAACGGAGTTTTGTTTCCGTCTCAAAACAAAACAACAGAAATCAATATAAGGCACCTTCAAGCTACAAACTCTGAAAGACAATTTAACTTTGTATGCATCTTGACCATGTCCACAGACTAGACAATGACTCTGCTCCAGATTACTGCTTAGGAGCTGATTTTGAACCCCAGCTCTGTCGTCATCTGCAGTGAATTCAGTTTTTCCTATCAGTGCTCTTCGGAACTGCTTTGCTTACAGGGTTCCAGTGAAGAAGGGAGTTTTTTTTTTTTTTTTTTTTTGTAGGCTAAGGTTCTCATTTCCCATCGGGGATTTGAGCACCTACAATTTGCAAAACCCCGTGGAGGAGGCAACAAGAGTGCTTCTCGTCCTCACAGAGCTGTCCATCAACAGCTGTCAGAGAAGTCATGCTAAGGGGCAAATGTAACTATATAGTAAATCATCCGGAAGGTGGGGACCGTCACCCACCCCTGGGTTAATATTCCCTTCTTAGCCACCTGGCAAACTCCTCTGCTTGCTTCAGCACATGGCTGACCTCACCTCCTCCTTGAAGCCTTCTTTGTCCTTCTCCTCCAGACCATTTCTCAGGTGCATGCTGTTATAACCACACACAGTATCCTAGGACTGCTTCATGGCTTTCTCTGCCAGGACACGAGTTCCTTGAGGGCAGGAGTTGTGTCTCAAATTTGTTGGCATTCAGTCAGTTGGACTGATATATAGGTGTAAATAATAGGCCTATATAAATATTTGTGTAAGATTCAAATTAGAATAGACTAAAATAAGTCCTGGCGAGTCTCCAGACTGCCTCCCTGTGTAATCTCCCATGGGCTGCACAGAAACTTTCATATGAAAGACCCTGGGAAAGTCCCCGTTATGGAACCTGAGACCCTCGGACATCATGTAACGCTTTTTCTTGTGAAAAGCAAATGGGACTAACAAATCATGACTCTAGTCTGCAATTCTTAAGAAAGTACACAACAATCTGTGTGATTTTCTCTAGAAGGTATGTTTCACAGCTGCAACACGAAAGACATGTGTAATGTTTGTAAATTCCCTATTTGAAGTGCCTCTTTATTGAGAATTTATGCTTTGCTTCTATTGAAAATACAGAGAAATTTGATGATTAGTGTGCTAAATGAGGCAAGAGTTCTAATTCGGTGCTACCACCAACTTCCATTTTTTGGTTCGGATATTAAAATAGGTGAGAACAGAACCTCTCTTCCGCCTTCCTCTCCCAACTTTGCTGGAAAAGGTGCCAAATAGCTCTCACAAGCCCTCAGCAAAACACCTCCATAGGCACAAGTCTACCACAGCCACTAGGTAAGCCATGCCAGTCACGGGGCTCAGAGCCTCCTGGATGACTGATGAATTCCACTTTCGGAAAAAGTCTCAAGGCAGTGTGGCTATTGCCTAGATACAGCTCAGACTGTATTTCTCAGGAATTAAAAGGGAAGTGGAATATGTCTGTCCACTACGAGTGTCCTAAGACTTCTTTAACATTGCAATAAAGGTATCAGAGTATATAGTCTAGTTCAGGAAAGAGAGGGGCACCTAATTTTGGCAGACACCGAAACAGCCATTCACTGAGTCAAAAATGGCTCACTGAAAATCAGACTAACCTGTTCATGATGACTGGCAAGCTTAGGCGTATTACCCAGAGGGAGTGACAAAGAGCCAGGCTACCCACCTGGACCCGTATTACTTGCAGTGGGAGAAAAAAACCCACAAAAATAACAAGAGCTAACCTGTGATATGCTGGTAGACTAACTCTTCCAGGGGGATAGGGGATGGGTAAAGCCCTGGTGTAGTGTTGGCCGATTTCCACGTGTGGATCCTCTCACCGTGGCTACACTTTCAGCTATCAATGGTGGAAAGGTTTGCAATATTCCTTAACGTTCCTTTGGCTTTGGGACAGCCTGGTACGTACCAGCCCTCGCACATCACTGCAGCTAACATTAAGGGTCTGTATGGTGCCGTGATAAGTACTTTAAATTCAGTATGTCATTTAATCTTCCCAACAGTCCTACAAAGGAAGGTCCTGTTATCTCCATTCTGAGGTGAGATAGATAACACAGCCACAGACAGGATAAGTAACTTGCCCAAAGTCACACAGCTTAGAAGTGGTAGAGCTGAGGATAAAATCGTTTTCTGACTGCAGGGTTGAAGTTCTCACACTACCCAAATACGTCTCAGGATCCAAATGAGGCCTTGTTTTAAATAGCCAGTAAGTATCTAGTCAAATAGCAGGAACAGTGCTTTGGCCACAGGAGGCACAGTCCAAATAAGACCAACTATTTGTAGCTTCTGTCAACCTTCTTCAGGTGGTCACAGCAGAACACATAAGAACTCCTTTCCCTTGAAAACTCGATCCTCTCCTTCCTTGTTTCTTCCTTGCAGTCTGACTCTCAAACCGTATCACTTTCCTGTTAGTGACTAAGAGTCTCTGTTCCTCTCTTGGTCCTCCCTTGAATGATTCCAGTCCCGTGTCCTGTAACTGAAGAGCCCTATTCCTCTTCTGGAAACAAGGAGAGGCCACCAAGCAGCTGTGCTGCCCTGGGGAGCTGGCAGCTATCTAAATGTCCTATGCTAGTACAAGAACCACAGCGACCTGGTCCTTCCCCGGGGGATGTGTTTAACATCACTGGCACAGGGATCACTACTGACTTTTTTAAAAAGAAGGAATGAACAGTGACATATTCATATCATATCTAGAAGTCAGGAATAATCTTAAGACTGAGGAGAAATGAAAACTCAACAGAAATTAAGCGTGTCTTAAATCTTTCAAGAACTATCATGTCTAGACTGATCAAATTCAAGAAAACCACCACTGGGACAGAGTTAGAATCCCCAGGCATTTGAGGTTCAGGGAGGCAGGCAGACAGAAGACAGATGCCCAGTGCCTGACCCTGAGAACCTGACCGGTCAGGTTCAAACGATAAAGAGACTCGCAATGGCCTGTCAGGAACAGCATGGTGAAGGATGAGCCCCCGGGTGGCCAGGAAACCAGGCATGGCCACTGCTGCTCACCAGGCCACTTATCAAATGTGTCACTGAGTAATCCGCACAGAGGAAGCTGGGAGAGGGCCAGGGCTGCAGCCAGTGGCACCCTGCAGTCCAGGAGGAGGTCTGAAATTACAAGCTGTCCACCATTAACAAGTAATGAAATCAATTTCCTGGGGCAGGTCCAGGAATTTTACAACATGAAACCAATTAGAAAATATCAGAATGTATCAGATATAATAAAGGCAAAGCTATTGTTTTTATTACATTTTTGCTGTATGCACAGTAACAGGCTCATATACATATCTAGATAAAATGAAATGCTTATTTCCTATACTCTACAACTTTATTCTTTTTCCTAAAAGGGATGAGAAAATAATTACTATATGAAAGAAATCCATGTTACATGAAGAAAATTGATGTTGGGAAATATTTTTCCATTGTTACATGATTTTGTTGCCAAAAACACTGAGCCTCTTTTTTAAGAACTCTAATATGTGCAACTTAAAATAATTTTCCTGTTTTAAAATCTTCCAAATGATGAGGTGCAGCAGGTTCTGCACATTCAACATAAAATGCAACCTTTCAATTCATTTGCAATAACTGACTGACATCAAGAAAGATGCAAATAGCCAAATAAAAACTTCTGCATAGTGGGCATGATTTTAAACTGAAGCTCCTTACTTGAGATTGCAGCCAATGATCTGCTTCTTCCATTTGGATCTACACACCTTTGTGAAGTTACATTTTTAGCTGTAATGGTCATTATAACTAAGCATTGAAATAAAAAATAAAATCACTGTCCCTAAATTGTTATCCTAAGATTTTAAAAAATAAGAAAGTATATTTAATGTCATGGCTCTCAATGAAAATATTACTCATGTTTTTTGGAAGGATTTTGTAGCAGTAAGGATTATTTTTCAGTGTCTTCATATGATAGTCTTTCATATTTCTACATTTTATGGATTTTTATAAATTATATAGAAATACTACTGTAATTTACAAGTATCCTTAAACTACCAACGTAGTAACAGTGTGTAACTCACACATTTACTGCTGGAGAGACACAGTTAATGCAGCCTGGAGAGCGCTGTCCTAGGTGAGAGAGAGAGTGACAGTGGTCAACACACTCCTTCCCTCTGTGTCAAATGAAATGGGGTCAACAGCTATGCCTGACTCTTATTTAGGCCAAGGGCTTTTGGAAGACAGAAGGGCAGACACTGATTTGATTTCTACAAATATTGCTTTAAAAAAATCTTTATAATGTTATATTTCTTTTAAAAAGTAAATAATTATCATATGAAAAAATACAAAGTAAAAGGTAAAAGTCTCCCTTAATGCAAGAGGTTTTGCATTTTGATTTAAATAAAGACAATTTTAAGTGTTGGTTTTAAAAAGGAATGATCATGGAAGTTTTTTCCTAAAATACTAAGAGTTCATCTACGGCACAAACTAATGAAATATGTAAGAAATTAGTTTATATTTTGAAAAGTACAGAAAAGATGTTTTTATTGTCTAATAATCCCATACTAAACAACTCAGGGAAAAAGTTTCCACTAAAAATAGGAACTGATGATTTCTTGTGATGAACAAATATGTATTTCACACAATTCCCTAATGAGAACCAAGGAAATGGTGCCTTTCTTTTAACATGAATATTTCTGAATGCAGTTTCTAGCTGCCTTGAACAAACTCCTTCTTTTGTTGCTACGTTTCTGCAAATCTCTTCCAGATCCACTGTGGTTTATGACATTCTATCCAAGTTGTCAGCATAGTTCCTTTTACCTTCACTGCAATGACCTTACTTTTGCTAAGATGATTTCATGCAATCAACCTGTTCAATTAAAGCTATACAAAAAGCTATTCTCAAAAACCTACTGCTAGGCAACAGAAACCTGTTAAACTAAATCTCAGGCAAAAAACATTTCTATATAGAGATGAGAACGATTGTAGCCACTTCACACAATAATTAATATAAAATAAAAAATAAACTTTGTTAAAATTTGTAAGTATAGGTAAACACACAAAAGTAACTTAAATGAGTCTTTTCACATGTACGTACATGTGTGACTATGTACTGTATGCATATTTAGCATACATGGTAGATCCCCAATAACTAGCTGACTTAGTTTAATATGTTTGCCCAGCCCACCTATGTCACCTTTGCTATGGATCTGAGAAGACGGTATGGAATGTCAGTGTTGTGTGTTTTCAGGAGAGCACAGTTATTGCAAACCCTTTGCAGTTAGTTGCTTTGAAGAGCAACAAATGAAGTGAACTCTTACGGTAAAGGCAGAATCGTTTATTATCCTAAATTCACAACTAGGTTAGATTTTGAAATATGGGCTTTGTATTGTAAACCAAACTAAAACATTTCATCCACATTTATTTATCTTTAGGGGAAAAAGTTTTGATTGGAAAAAGGCTTTTAAGGGCTGACAAAATTCATGAGAAGGGTTCCTCAGGCTTCTTAGAAACTTAATTCTTAAGAAACAACTTTGATGAGTTCATTGTAAATCAATCAGAAACACATGGATTAAATTTCCCCTTAAACAAACACTTTAAAAAGGATTTAAAAATTAAAGGAAATATGTTTAGTAAAGTGTATTTGAGAAATGTTACAAAACATATTTCGAAATGTTTGACAAATAGCTTGAGGTATTTTACAAACCCCAAATGAAGTTCAATTCATCCACCTCTACGTAATAATTACTAACACTGGAGTTTAGGATTTTTGTTATGGAATACAGTAGTCATACCATGGTTACTTGTTTAAAAAATTATTTAAGATGTAGTGACAGGCGTTTTGAATATTCAGATAAGATTAGGGGCGTTCAGTTGGCGTGGCCATGGTCAGTATTTTGAACATTCAGAATTAACTTTGTTCTGGTGCTTCAAAGTTGGACAGTGAGCCCCCTCCATGACTTGGTGATGCTCCGATGACAAGTACACGTCCAGCTAAGGACTCTGAAGCTGTCACCCAGTCAGCAGAGGACTGCTGGAGGTTCCAGGAATAAACGTAACTGTTAGAGTGCTATGCCACCTAAGTTGTTGGCCTATGATTCATGGGAATTCTTAGAAAGATCAGTTCATTTCATTAAGCGTTGCCCTTAAAAACAATAGGTATATATTTGCACTCTGATAGAGCAAACAGGAGCCAATAGTGTCAAATTCATTTAAATCCCACAAGAGCCCTCTTTTCTCGCCTTATCAACATAGATTCTGAAACAGAACCTATCACAATAGTCTACCTAAAAAATCTGACCAAAAAAGCAGTAAGAGAAAGGGAAGATTAAAAAGTGATTCATAACCTCAGAAAAATGGGTGAATGCAACATTTTAAACATTGAGTGCTTTTTGTGTGTTTTTAATATTGTTGAGAGTAAGCTTAGAATATGGCAAAGGAATGGGTTCTGAAACTAAATTGACCTAGGTTCCTATCCTCCTTCACTTCTTAGGAGCCATTCAACTAGAGCAAGTCACTCTATAAGCCTCAGTTTTCTCTTCTGAAGAAAAAGAATAAGAATAAATATATCTTTTAGGGCTAATGTATGAATTTAGTAAATAAAAGTATCTAGCACACAGTAAACATTATGTTAGTTCCAATCCTATGATGTCAACTTATCTTACATTTCTTATTTTTAACCATCATCAGCTCGGGTAATTGTCTCTATTGGTACCTGCTGCAATCTTAAAGGTCCTTAATAAATGTTTTGCCATCTGACTTGCTTTCTTTTTTTTTCTTTTTTTTCTTTTTTTTTGAGACGGAGTCTCGCTCTGTCACCCAGGCTGGAGTGCAGTGGCCGGATCTCAGCTCACTGCAAGCTCCGCCTCCCGGGTTCACGTCATTCTCCTGCCTCAGCCTCCCGAGTAGCTGGGACTACAGGCGCCCGCCACCACACCCGGCTAATTTTTTGTATTTTTAGTAGAGACGGGGTTTCACCGTGTTAGCCTTGATCTCCTGACCTCGTGATCCACCCGTCTCGGCCTCCCAAAGTGCTGGGATTACAGGCTTGAGCCACCGCGCCCGGCCGACTTGCTTTCTTTAAGCCTTGTCTGCGGCACTCTTCAAGATCAGAAACGGATATAAGTTCTGCTTCCAGGTCAGAATACGATCTTGAACATATATTTTTAAATTTTCATGGGTTCAACTCTTCACCTGTAAGATGAGGGGACCAAGTCATTTGCTCTTAATTTCAGCTCTCAATGCTGTAGGTTGCTGGTGAGTCTCTCAAAACTTACAGGGGAGGTCTTAAGAAGATATCAGAATAGGTAAAACTAGGAAAGAGTTGCCCATCAAGCTTTTCTGAGTGTAAAAAGGATAAGAAGTAACCACCGAGCACATGTTCTCTCCCCCCTGATCCCTTTCTGCCCTGTTCTGGGTGTAGCAGGAGCCAGAGGAATGCCCAGGTGAAGCCTCACGTCTGCCTGGCCAGGTGCAGTTGAAGTGGTGACATCCAGCCAGGGAGGGGGAGAAGCACCTGAGTCCAGCCTCCAGCCTTGGGGCATCTATTGTTGGAACCGGCCAGGTGAGACTTGCGCCCACCCTGCCTTTCTGCTTATCATTAGAAAGGTAGCAGCTGATGCTGGGAAGGGACGGAGCCAGGCAATGCTTCTATCTTCCCTCACGATTTCTAGTTAAACTCCTGGCATCTCTGGGCAAACACTCCAACACTGCGCCATGCTCTGCCATGGGAGCCAGGTCAGTCACAGGTGGCACTGGTCATAGGCACTGGAGAAAGGACTGCAGGGAGAGTGGGAGGGCTCTAGCCACAAATGTCTCCTGTCTTGGTCCTACTTAACCTAATTCTTTTTCTTTATACCTCCCAAGAGATCGACACCTCCCTCATGGTCATAGGAAGAAAACCGGCTGGGGCCATGGAATTAAATTGTTGCTAGCTCCCTTCCAGTTGTAAATATTACACAACTGCATGGCACCATAATTATGCAAAAATATCTCCTTCACACTTGGTCCATCAGGAGCACTTCTGGGATCCAAAGATAAAGTTAAAAAGGCCACGGAGAGCCCAGAGAAACGACACACAGCATTAGAGCCCAAGAAAAGACCTCCCCACCACTCCTCATCCTAAACTGCAGTACTCATTCACACATGATGCTAACAAGCCTAACAACTATTTCTCTAGGTTCACTGAAGACTGGAAACAGGACATTGAAGAGGAAGAAAGGCTGGTAAGAGACCAGTGGAAATGTTATAAAAGCAAACATCAAAACTCAAAGACCAGTCAGAGAGAGAGATTTAAAAAAAAAAAAGCCCTCCTACCCCTCCACTAATTGCAGAGAGTGGCATAAAACAAGGGACTGACCTCATAACTCTGAATCCTGAAGAAAAGGGTAAGTTTCAATTCTTCAGTTTACAAACTCAAGGAACAAATGTGATACGGTTTAGCAAAGTTTCAAATTGATAAACGCATGAAAAAATGTTCCACATCATCTGGAAACTGCAATGGAAACAACGAGGTACCGTTATACACCTATCAGTGAACCTAGTGAACCAGCTGTTAGGCTTGTTAGCATCATTATTGCTCTTAGAATGGCAAAAACCCAAACTACTGACATCATCAAATGCCAGCGAGGATGTGGAGCAACAGAAACCTTCATTCATTCCAAGTGGGAATATATAACGGTACAGCCATTTTGGAAGATAGCCTGCTAGTTTCTTATAAAACTATACATACTCTTACCGTACGTTCCGGCAATCACATCCATAATTACTCAAGTAAACTGAAAACTTATGTGCTTGCAAAAATCTGCACATGAACGTTTAGAGCAGCTTTACTCATAATTGCTAAAATTTGGATGCAAACAAGATGTCCTTGAGTAGGTGGATGGATAAACAAATTGTGGTACATCCAGACAACGGAGTACTATTCAGTACTAAAAAGAAATGAACTATCGTGCTACAGGAAGACATGGAGGAACCTTAAATGCATACTGCTAAGTAAAAGCAGCCTGTCTAAGACGGCTACATCCTATACGATTCCAACTATATGACATGCTGGAAAAGACAAAACTAGAGAGTCGGTAAAAAGCTCAGTGTTGCCAGGAATTGGGAGGCGAGGGAAAGATGAATAGGCAGAGCACAGGGAATTTTTGAGCAGTGAAACGATTTTGTCTGCTGTCGTAAAGATGGATACATGACATTATGCTTTCGTCAAAACCCATAAAAGTGTATAACGCAAAGTGAACCCTAATGTCAACTATGGACTTGAATAATAATAATGCATCAACATCAGTTCATCGATTATAACAAATATACCACACTAATGTAATGTAAGATGTTAGTAAGAGGAGAAACTGGGGCGGGGGTTGTGAGTAAATGGGAGCTCCAAATTTTCTACTCAATTTTTCTGTAAACCTAAAACTGCTTTAAAAAAATAAAGTCTATTAACTAAAAAAAATTGTTTAGAGGAGGTCATAAAGACTTAGTCATCTAGAAAATTCACCATATGGAACATCCACTTTGCAATGGTGCTACACAAGTAAGACAAGTGTATTGATTATACCAGTTGGAATTAATTGAAAAAACACACACCTTACCTGCATCGACCTTGAAATTATTGGCATAAGCATAGCCAATACAAAATGTCAGGTTTACAATACGTGATTTTATGAGAACAAAAATCTGGGGAAAGCCATTCCTTACTAGTGAGGGGTTTGTTGTTCCCACCGGTGGCAAGAAGTGCGTCCGTGACTATAGATCAAAATGAACCACAAAGAAAGTGACGACAACCAACACACTATAAGTTTATTACCAAATATAACCTAAGCACAAACACAACTAAGCTAATGAGATTGGCAAAGTAGCAGCACAAAATGTAAGGAAAAACACATTTAATAAATACAACTTGGAAACGTCTTTTTCTTTAAATTAGGTTCAGATACTGGGAGACAAACACTGAAGCAAAAATCTTAACAACGCACTTACAAGCCATCATAACGTGCAGTGATCCTGCTGGACACTGTCCACTCACAACCATGCTAACGGGGGGCCACTCCCTGCTGCCGTACCATCATATGAATATACATTTGTCAGTGAAAATGTCACAAAAATGTGACATTTGTCCAGGTTTGTGTGTTTTCATAAAGTTACTCAGGTTTTCAGAGAATGAGCATAGGAACATGTAGGATCCACAATTTTTAAGGTCATCACATTAGTTTGTATTTATGAAACTATAAGAAAACAGATGTGTGTCATGTTTGACACTGCTGCTTTGAATGCAATACTTCCAAATAATGAAGCTGACCACAACAAAGAAGGGAAAAGTAATTCAGACATTTCACAGAGGCCTTATTTGGAATATAAACGCTTTGCTAGGGAAAGAAAGACGAAATATTTTAAACAATTTCAAGATTAAAGAGGAAAGTTAATGGGAGGAGGGCAACAGCAGGAGGGAAGGACGTGCTTAAAAGAAACAAATCTGCATAGATGATGAACTGAATTTAATTCAATTCATTCCTGCCTAAAACTAAGCCTGGTTAACTGAGGTAGACTCTGGGAATTACACGTGCAAAGATCAGGTTTTCCAAAGGGCAATATTTTGTCATTTCAGATATGGTAAAGTAAAAGTGCATTTTATAGTTTCAAATAATCAAATGGGAGTCCTTTTATAGGAGGGAAACTTCTCTATACTAATTCCCTATTTTTTTGTGCCAAATTTTCAAATATACAAAAACCTACACACTGCTGGTAATAAAGCAATATCCAGGGTTTTTTCATTTATTTTCTCAGGAAACGAGAAAAGTAAAATAAATTTTATGACATTACCTAAACATCTTTCCTGTTTTTATTAATAAGTCACTGGGAATTCAGAAATAACATTAAAGCTAAAGAGTTGTCTGCAGCCAAAAAACCCAATAACAATTCAAAGATCTATTTGTTAATGAGGTGAATGTTTAAAAATATACCTACTATCCTAAGAATTTGATTATTAAAATACACAATTTCCACATTAAGAAACAAATATTAAAAGCAAATGTCAAAAAAATTAAATAAGTACGAAAAGCCAAATTTAAAAGTATAAATAAGTAAACTTACAATAATCACAACAGAGTTTTTAGCTTTCTGTAAAAATAGTTAGTGGAGATGAGACTAAAACATTTGAAGCTTAAATATTTTTATCCCCCTAACATGTCCCCCAACTATAATTTCTTTTTTCTATTGTGACATATTCTTAGGTTCACATAAATATTATGTGCATCACAAATTAAGTGGTTTCTTAAAAATATACAATCAAAACACTTAAAGAAAAAAAAGATACATAAAAGAGAATAGTTAGGACTTTTCCCTCATACGAGTTAAGGTGGCCTTTTCTTGGAAAAGGCCAGCATTCACCCTTAACATTTTATGCCTGTTATACAGAATATACCCTAAAGTGATTTATCATTAATAAGATAAAACTTATCTTAAGAGTGGGAATCCACTATTAGGCAGAGAAAGACTCAATAACCTAGGCAATATTGAAGGAACCAAAGTCCACTCACACAACATGAAATATTTGCCTAGGTCCTTCATTTTATCTCATGTTAGGGTGGGGAGAAAGTGAATCATAGCTACCTCAGCTGGTTACTGTTTTATGATTCTCATCACAGATTTAGCAGTGTATATAAAAACTTATTCCTAAGGAAGGAATTCAAATGAACTCAGGCTATCCAAAACTTAGAGTACTAACAATTTTATGTTCAACAGAGTCAGGCTACATAAAGCAAAGTCAAATAATGACAATCATACTGTAAATTTGGGTTGTACACACACATTTTCCCCTGGTGTATGTGTATGACCATAGATTCACCAGGTATTGGTTTGCTTACTTTTTGAGCAATTCGTGCTCTAAGCCTACGTTTTGAGAGTGAAATATGACTTCCCAAAAACTGTGATCTCAGAAGCTGAAATTAAGCCCCAAGCTATAGAGCTAGACCACCACGTTTTCCCCTTCCAAAATGGCTCGGTATTGTGGGAGGTAGTGGTCAGATCCAAAAGTGTGTAGATACAGTCTGTGATGCCACCATCTATTGTCTACTTGGATCACTAGAAGGTTGCAGCTTCCATTAAAGAGGTGTTTGATATATTTCACTAATATTAATTTCCTTTAAAAAAAGAAATTACGGGGCAAAAGGTTTAAACATGTTATGCTTATAATAGGCAGCTTGGGAAATGGTAAAAATTGTTCATTAAAATAGATCCATAATAGTTACACACTATTCAAACAAATGGATATCAGTTCTAATTTCAAAACAGATTTAAAGTGCTAAAAGGAGGGGGAAAAAACTTTTATATATTATTTTTCCAAAGTGCAAACAGATTACTATGCCTCTCCATCAGTGATCTTGTTTCAGTAGTAGAAGCCAGAAGCTATATAGAGCCGTTAGAGAAACTGCCAAGTTGGAACTGTACTCCCTAGTCCAGCTTTGTCTTGGTCCACAGAGCTCCCACCCACTGTGTCTTGGACCAACCAGTACACATCTACAGAATGTAGGGACTATCTGATCAGATATCAGGAAAGCAGACTTAGCTTAGTCCTACAGTCATTGTGCTGCAGAACTCAAAATACTCATGTTTTCAGAGGAATTAAAGGAGCCAAATATTTTTCCTTTGATAATGCATCTGCTACCGCAACACAGAATAACAAAACAAAACGAAGCAAAACAATTCAATCTCATTCTGGGTAAGGCAACACACTGTCTTCTGCAATAAAGACAGTCTGTGTGTGTGTGTGTGTGTGATGTACGTTAAAAGGGCTGGGCAGAGTGGCTCACACCTGTAATCCAAGCACTCATTCTGGGTAAGGCAATGCACTGTCTTCTGCAATAAAGACTGTGTGTGTGTGTGTGTGTGTGTCTCTCATGCCTATAAGGCAACACACTGTCTTCTGCAATAAAGACTCTGTATGTGTGTGTGTGTATGTATGTCTGTCTCACGCCCGTAATCCTAAAACTCATTCTGGGTAACGCAACACACTGTCTTCTGAAATAAAGAGAGTGTGTGTGTGTGTGTGTGTGTGTGTGTGTGTGTGTTGTACATTAAAAGTTGGGGCCAGGAGCAGTGGCTCACGCCTGTAATCCCAGCACTTTGGGAGGCCGATGTGGGTGGATCACCTGAGGTCAGGAGTGCGAGACTAGCCTGGCCAACATGGTGAAACTCTGTCTCTACTAAAAGTACAAAAAAATAAGCCGGGCGTGGTGGCACCTGTATTCCCAGCTACTCAGGAGGCCGAGGCAGGAGAATGGATTGAACCTGGGAGGCAGAGGTTGCAGTGAGCCGAGATCACGTCACTGCACTCCAGCCTGGGGGACAGAGCAAGATTCCGTCTCAAAATAAAATAAAATAAAATAAAAATAAAAAAATAAAATAGAATAAAATAATTAAAATAAAATAAAATAAAATAAAAGTTAAATAGAACACCTGAGGGATGTCTTTAAGATCCTTTAAGGGATTTGAGACATACAAAGCATTTACCATCCACTGATAGGGCAAAATGAGAAACAAGGGAAATACAAAGCCCAGCTGACTCACTTAACATGGTCAAGATAAGCTCCTAGGAAGTCTGAGTCGCCAAATACTGAATAACTGGTATTAAAAGAAACACAATTACTATGTCATTATCCATGAATTCAGAAAAATAATTAAATGCACACCAAGATAATTAATAAGAAACCCAGAAAAGGTCTCACTAATCAACTATTGTTAGGCTGGTGCAAAAGTAATTGCGGTTTTTGCCATTGAAAGTAATGGAAAAACCACAATTACTTTTGCACCAGCCCAATACAAACAAGTTTTAACAATCACAAGACTAATGTTTTAGTGATGGCTCCTACAACTTCAGGGGAAAAAAAGTACATTTCTGAATGGCAATCGTTTGCAAAATAATCTCAATGAAACTACTTATTTCTTTATTTTAAAAGTTAATAAAAGGAAACTTCTCTCAGTTTTTAGGAAGAATTCAATTACAATAAAATCATGATGTCTTATGATCTGGCATCTTATAATCTGTGTCTCAGAAAGAAGGGCAATTTACAGCATCAGATGAATACTGGAGTTTAGAGTCAGACTTAAGTTATCTGAAAAGAACATAAGGCATTTATAGTTTTTAGCAGGGAAAAATAATCAATCTCTTTTTAAAAAAAAAAAAAACCTTCTTAGTATCTTGATTAAGTGTCCAAAAAGCTGTATTATTTTTAGTTTTAAACCAGTAGGTGCTATTCAAAACTGATAATTCAGGATGTTATCAAATACAAAGTTTTAAAAGCTTGACCATTAAAGCATAAATTGCCTAATAAGACACATGTAATCATAAAAACTAACGCCAGGATCATTTACTTGTGATTGGATATATGCCATTCACTTTTTCTGGCTTCTTTCTAAGGTGTAATTCCTGCTGCATTGAGTGAGCATGTCAGATTTCTATCCTTATCTTACTGTGTGTAAAAGTTCTCAATCTAGACAAGGACAAATTTTAGAATTTTTAAATGAACATCATTCGTTACGTACAATGCTGTTTTGTTAAACTAGCTGTCTGGAATACTATAAAGATTTCATTTGTTTTATGTTAGCCACAGAGAATGGACTTGTTTAGAACGCAAAAGTATTTATCTCAAATACTAAAATCAAATTCAACAAAAATCAAACAATGTTGGAGCTGAGAAAAATAACGGCTATACATCTGTTTGAACATATTGAAAGAAAAGTGAAAACACAGCCAGGCATGCTGGTGCGCACCTATAATCCCAGCAACTTGGGAGGCTGAGACAGGAGAATTGCTTGAATCTAGGAGGCCGAGGTTGCAGTGAGCCAAGATCGTGCCACTGCACCACACAGCCCGGGTGACAGAGTAAGACTCCTTCACACACACAAGAAAAGTGAAAACAAACTTGGAAGTCCAGAATGAAGAATTACATCTAATGCAATATTCTTCCCACCTTTCCATATTAAGAAGCACCAGCAAAAAAATACTAAAGACAGAGAAATGACCTGGCAAAATGATTCAAATACCACAGAGCGTGAGAATATTCCTCAATAAAGCTCAAGACGTTATTAAGTAGCTAGTAGAATAAATGGCAGCGGGAGGGGAAGTAAAAATTCTAACCATATGACAGACTCCTAACAGTAAGTCATAAATTCTAAAGGTTTAATCAGTAAATTATTTCCTCCAAAATATACTGTCATTCTTCTCTTAACAATAAATACAGAGTGTGACACAAATCCAATTTTGATGTTAAAAGTCAACCTGTATAGATAGGTCCCTCATGTTGACAGAGCAAAGAAGTGGAAAAAAACAAAAACAAAAACAAAGAAAAACAACTGCAAATGAGAAATAGGGGTATTTCTAAATCTTCTGTAAACAAGTTTCTAAAATAGCACACTGCTCCCTCTCTTCAGCCTCCCTGATAGACTGGTTTGGGTGTGCAATATTAATGCAGGAATACGTGGAATACCAGTACAAAGCCAGGGAAGGGAGACTAGCAAACTCTCGCCCTGAATTATTTCTCAACTACATTTAGTATTCTTCACAGTTTTAGATGTTTTTTTTTCCTTTAAGTGAAAATCACTCCACTGAAAAAAATTCCAAATCTGTTTTTTAAAAATTGCAGGAATTTCTTCATATTTTATAAACAAAAATACCAGAAATTAAAGAGTTGACAGAAATTCAAGCAGATCCAAATTCAACCATCCATTTTTCATACTTCTCCAAGTCTGCAGCAGAGACAGACTTAGCAATTTTCTTTAGGGCCAATTCAAAGTCTCCTTTGGTAACAGGCATCTGAAGTTCCTCTTTAGAAAGTGCACGGATCTCTTCAGGACCTAAGCCATTGATACGCCGTCTCATTGCCATTAAAGAGGCATCCCTAAAAATACACCACAATCAGTCAACAGTAATTTTTGCACATGTTTTAAACACTTTCAATTGTAACAAAGTTATGAAAAAACAATCAAAAGATTATATGTTTTCTATGAGGCTTCTTAGAATTTTCCACTTAAGAAACATCCTGGGGGTTCGGCAGAAGTTAAAACAGGATGCAAATAACCAGAAACATGAAATGTACAGTTAATGAACCCTAAAAGTCTAAGTTAAGCTCAAACAGTACTGAATTATATTTTCCCACTTGCTCCTCAAAGACAGCCAAGAAGTTTAAGAAACCAAAGTCGAATTTTGAAATACTGAATTGTACACTTGGAAATGAACACGTGGCTAATGTTAAGATAATTCAAATCACAGACCAGTTTGTCTACAGCCTAAATAGAGGAATAAAGCCACAAATCACTCTCTCTGAAACATGAATATCCACATACAGTGGACACGGAATTCCCTACATGGAGTATTTGCAGGCAACTAAAGGCATAAACTCTGGCTTCTCTTGATCCCATGTGCAGCTCTTTTTGACCAACATAAATATGACCATCATAAATATGAAGGTATGGAAGAAAAGGATAATTCATAAACACAAAAAAGCTATTAGGAAGGCCAAGCCAACAAAAATGTCAAGTTCTTAAATATTTCACTATAGTAGCAGTAGAAACTATTGTGACTTTATTGTATGACACTAAACTTGGATGCACATGGGAAAAATGCGAGCAGAAAAGGTGAGAAAAACAGATGCTACAGCTTTAAAGAAAGGCTACTAAAGTCAATTTAAGTACAGTTAGAAAAATAAGGAAAAAAATAACTGCACAGAGTGACAGGAGGTGTCTAAAAATTATGATGTCGCTAAACTGAAAAAATGTTAAATGTGTATCTTCCCCAGCTTACACTGATCATTTTTGCTCATCGGCATGTGTTTAAATAATGCCAACCAAAACTAAATAATATTACTTTATGTTGATGTAGAAAGGTTCCAACACAAAGCTAAACTAATCTTAGGATGTCAAAGTCGTTATCATCAAGTTAGACACAACAGTTTTTTTTTTTTTTGCGACGGAGTCTCGCTGTCTCCCAGGCTGGAGTGCCGTGGCACCATCGCAGCTCGCTACAAGCTCCGCCTCCCGGGTTCACGCCATTCTCCTGCCTCAGCCTCCCGAGTAGCTGGGACTACAGGCGCCCGCCACCACGCCCAGCTAATATTTTGTATTTTTAGTAGAGACGGGATTTCACTGTGTTAGCCAATATAGTCTCGACCTCCTGACCTCGTGATCTGCCTGCCTCAGTCTCCCAAAGTGCTGGGCTTACAGGCGCGAGCCACCGACACAACAATTTCTTAAAAATCCAAAGATCAAAAACATCAGTGACCAATGCTATATAATTTTCATCTCACAATGAAGAAAAAAGTTATATGGAAAAAAAAAAAAAGGACAAATGGGAAACTATTTCAAAGAAACGGGTAGCTGCTTTCATGTCTAACTACACTGGGTTAACTACACTGACTTTAAGACTAGTCCTCCTGCCAAGTCTATAACTAATGTCTAACATCACAGATCATTAAAAAAATACCTGCAAACATTAGTGATGTCAGCACCAGAATAGCCCTCAATCTTCTCGGCTATATCTTCCAGTTGAATATCAGGATCTAATTCGACCTCACGAAGGTTGATCTTCAGAAGCTCGGCTCTTCCTTTTGCTGTTACAAGATTTTGGTGGTGTTGTTAGATGTTTTACTTTACAAATAATTTTGCTGAGAAATGACATATTAACATTCAGGGGGAAAAATGAGGCCAATGCAAAGAAGAGTCAATAACTGTGTATCCATTAGTATTATTACCAATTCACTGCATGACTCATGGAATCATTTAAATTCCTATGTGCCTCTGTAGCAGTAACTAAAAATTGAAAAAAACAAAAAACAAAAATCAAAAACAAAAACAAAAACCACCTGGGTTTTCTTTATAGACTGTGACGATATCTACTATGAGAACAAAGAATCTCAGATCCTTCACGAAAAATATAAATATCAGTTTTCAGGCACCGGAAACGCTTCTCAAAAAAAAAAAACAAAACAAAACTTAGCCTGGTGTTAGAAAATTAGACTGCATCAAGTGTAACTCCTATGAATTACTTTGTTCACCTGTTAGTATGACATGGATCTCCAGAACTCTTATCAGTAGTTTAAAGAACATTTCCTGAAAATCAGTAATTGGCACAAAAAGCTCATTAATGTATTTTTTACTTGGAGAGCCAGCCCACAGACATGTGCTGTTCCAGTATGATTTAAATGTGAACTGAATAAGTTCAAACATACTCAGAATTTTTAAAATAACCAATCACGCTTGACATTTCAGTAGTGCTTTTAGTAGCAAATATGCTTAGCACAGCACACTAAGATAAAGCATTACTAGTTTATCTGGCACTCTACTATTTCCTGAGATACAAAACGAAATTTAATTCTCTTCTACTTTTATTTTGAAAAATGCTAAATCTACAGAAAAAGAAAATCAATGAATACCCATTTGCCTTTCACTGAGATTCACCAATTGCTAACATTTTGCCATTATCACTCTAGCTGCCTCCTCATCTCTCCTTCCTCAACTTTTTGAATTGAGCGCTAGCTGTAGGCATCACAACACTTCAGCTTAAATTCCCCAACATGTATCTCCTAAGAAAAAAGGTAGACATAACATTTCTCACCCTTATCAGGAGATTTCATACTGGAACATTAGTGTCTAATACACAATTCAAAGCAAAGTCTCCCCATTTGTCCCAAGCCTTTATAACTTTTACAAACCATAACACATGGCATTCGGTTACCATGTCTCATTCATCTTCTTTCATCTAAAACAGTTTCCCAGTGTTTACTTTTTGGTTCATTTTGTTTTGTCTTTCATGAAATTGACAATTCTCCCCCAAATGATCTTATACAGCCAACACATTCCAATAAAGATCCTCCTAAAAGGTCTCTCTGTAGAAACTAATGGGCAGATACCAAAATGCCCACAGAAATGGAAAGAACCAAGAACAACCAAGATGCTCTGGAAGAGCAACAGCAAAGTGGAAAGCATTGCTCTATCAGATTTCAAGACTTACTACAAAGGTATAGGACTCAAAGCAGATTGACGCTCTTGTGGAAAGAGACAGATAGATCAACAGTACAGAACGGGGTGCCCAGCAGCAGACCGAAGCAGAACTATAGACACTTAATTTATGACAAAGCGGTTCAGGCCGCGAGGGGAAGGAGTGTCTTTTCAATTAATGATGCAAGAACAGCTGACTATCCACAGCGAAAAAAAATGAAATCAGGTCCTACATCATACTGTACCCAAAAATCAGTGCCAGATATATTACATCTAAACGTAAAGTTGTAAGTATTTTATAAGATAACATAGAAGAATATCTGAATGACCTCAGGGAAGCATTCTCAAGACATATATTTCAAAAAATCAACTAGGAAAAGACTGATAAACTGACCACATTAAAATGAGGAACTTCTATTCATCAAAAAGATCCTGTCAACACAGTGAAAACAGATGTTACAGAGTTTGAGAAGATATCTGTAACATACATAAGCAACCAAAGACTTGTATCAAGAATATTTCAGGAATTCCTAAAAATCAGCAAGAAAAAGACTACCCAAGAGCCAGAGTGCCTGGCTACGCACAGTGGGCAGACCCCAGTGCTTGCGTGTTCACGTACCCCTCACCGCTCTGTGCCTGGCTTGCCCTTGGCCGGCGTGGAATCAGGGCCGGTAGCTCTAGCCAAGCACAGCCTGCCAGGGCAAGTGGGCGGAACGCTGGGCTCAAGCAAAACTCCAGCAAAGGCGCCACCAAGGATCCTGCAACACAAGCACTTTGGAAGACACACTGAATTCATCTAATACTGCAGCCGTGCAGCACTACCTAGCAATTCACTCCTAGGATGGAATGCTCCATTCTGGCATGCTTACCACTATACATGTATGAAAATGTTCACAATAGTACTGCTCATAATAGCCTAAAGCAAGAAATAACTAAAAAGTCCACCAAATAATATGATGGATACATTTTGATATAATCATATAATAGATGGTATGGGTTAAACCATGTCCCTCAAAATTTTTAGGCAACTCCTAACCCCCAGTACTTCAGAATGTAACTGTATTTAGAGACAGGAGAGGTAATTAAGGTAAAATGAGCTCATATGGGTGGGCTCTAACCCAACATGACTGGTGTCCTTACAAGAAGAAGCTATTAGGATACAAATACCCCTAAGAGGAAGACCACATGAAGACTACGGGACAAGACGGCCACCTACAGACCAAGGAAAGAGACCCCAGAGTGCAACCACCCTGCCTACAGCTTCGTCTTATGCTTCTAGCTTCCAGTACTGTGAGAAAATTAACTTCTGTTGTTTAAGCCACCCAATCTTTGGTATTTGTTACGGCAGCCCTAGCAAACGAATATGACAGAATACCAATCACACAGCAACAAAAATGAATGAGGTGGCATCTATATGTGGTAACATGAATGAATCTTAAAATACATTGAACAAAAGAGGCAAGATACAAA
>NW_012101281.1:532500-573757 GCF_000951045.1 Mandrillus leucophaeus | reverse complement strand
AAATAAATTAAAAAAAAAAAAAAAGAATATGTGTGACAGGATATATAGGGCTTCTGTAAATCTGGTATGAAATGGATAAGGGTATATGTCTAGGGCTATGGCTGGCTAATAATTCAGACTGACCATCCCACTGAAAATAACTAGAAACACTGGATAAAAACATTAAAAACACCTTAAAAGCATGTAATGGTGCCAAGATAGTAAGGAATTGACAGGTCAAATTTCAGTGAAGGTGGCACTTTGGGAGGTCAGTGAACACCAAAGCCTCTGGCTCTTGCCCTGACACCTTTGCTGAACTTACCAAACTGACCGGCAGTTTTTGATACTTGCTAGGTAAGGGAGAGAGAAGCCCAATATCTATCCAGGTTGGAGAGGCTAATAGAACATTTCATAGTAAACCAGGACCCTAGAATCCCATACTCTCCAGGGGACTGCAAAGACTTACCTTGGTTTTCAGCTGGGAAGGCATTAAAAATATCCCTAAAAAATTATAACCACAGGGCTGGGCTTGGTGGCTCATGCCTGTAATCCCAGCACTTTAGGAGGCCAAGGTGTGCGGCTCACCTGAGGTCAGGAGTTCAAGACCAGCCTGGCCAATATGGCAAAACCCCATCTCTACTAAAAATGCAAAAATTAGCTGGGTGTGGTGGCGTGTGCTTGTAGTCCCAGCTACTCAGGAGGCTGAGGTAGGAGAATCGCTTGAACCCGGGAGGCAGAAGTTACTATGAACCATGATCATGCCCCTGCACTGTAGCCTAGTGCCTAGGGCAACAGAGCAAGACTCCCGTCTCAACACAAAACAAAACAAAGCAAAACAAAAGAAAGACAAGAAATTGTAACCATATGTCTACCTTTACTGGGATTCCCAGTTGCAACTTTCACCTAACCTGCGTGCCAGATAGATCTAGATTTTGTACGAATTGATGCTTATATGATTTGGGGGTGGGGACCTCATTAAAGCAAAAATATACAATTAAAATACAATAATTAAGTACAAATATGAACATTCATTTGGAAGAGAAGCCACAACACATTCCAAATTTTAAAAGCTCAAAAATATCACAAACATCACAATCTCCAGAAAAGTAACATATTTTATTAGTGGCTTGACAGCAATAGAACCCCTTTTTCTTCCTTTTTTGGCTACTTTGATAGCCTCTTTATATGACAATGATTTTGTAATGTAGCTTTCTATACAGAGAACATAAAGATGATTTAGTGTCTACTCTAGCATGGGTGATAGAAATTTATTATTGATGGCTTAGAAAAATTTCCTTAAGATTCATAACTCATTACTGGTAATGTCATGCACATTTTTAGGATTATTATCAAATTTGGGAAGTTCTCTTCTTATATGAGCTATAAAATTTCAGGTCACTTCAAGTTTTTGAGGGTAGTGACTCATCTTAAATATTCTTAAGGACCCCTCCCCCATTAACCAGTTTGTTGATGACATTAGTTTGTAGTGGCATATTATCAGTTTTATGTTATTTTAGTTGGTGCCAGTATTTTGTTTCAAATTGGCAATAAATTTAAGTCTTCTTAAATGTGTTTAGATATTTCACTTTTTCATTAATTGCATTTCAAGCTGCCCAAGAATTCATTTATTAATTTTATCTGAAATTTATGTCTTTCTCTCTGTTATTAACTGCTCTTGGTGTACTCTAAACATTTTTTTGACTATGGTTTTTGCTGAAATTTTTTGCTATTTTTCTTGATGTCAGAATAATTTTTATTGATTTCATCACTCATCTTTTATCACCTTTGTTGTGTATTTCATTAATGTTTTATCAAAATTCCGTTCCAGTTCTTTTGAAATAAATTTAAAGATGACAAAATCTACCCATTACATGGATCTAATTCAGGACTCTGTAATTTATCACTTGTTTTACTGAAACATTCCAAAATATTTTTCCAAATTGCAGTTAAAACGGCACATTTAAACTTTTTAAGTAAACTTTTTTGCACCTCATTTGTGTTTTATCTTCTGAATCTTTGAAAATGTATGAATCCTTAAAATGTTGCTCTATTTCTGATCCAAGATTGGACAGTTTTATATGAGCAAGGGGTCTCATTACATTTCTTAGATTATTTGAAGAAAACTCTATATTGGAGTGACATCACCAAGATGGTAAAATAGATGGTAACCCATTCATATCCCCCAACAACAAGAATTCTGCACCTATTCACAGTTAGTCATCCTACAGGAGCCCCAAGACTCAGGTGGGAGCTTGTGAAAACCCAGTGGAACCCAAGACTTTGGAGAGTCATTTTGAGAGTGTAGACTGACACCCATGTGACTGATCTACCCTGCTGTGCTTGCTTCTGGGTTCAAGCCTGAAAACAGCCTAGTCCCTCAAGGGTTTGGCCTACAGCCCTGTCTGGTCTTGAGTCTGCAACCAAAACTGTCTGTTACGGGATTCGGAAGAAATCACGCACACTAGTGCCTTGATGGAAAGGCTATTCTGCCTGCTGACATCAATCTTAGGAAGTGAACCTGCAAGTTGTCCTGAGGTGCTGCTCTAGCTTTTCCAAGCTGGAGTCCCACCTCAGTGCTGCTTGCACAAGAACCCAGAGGAACTCTTGCCCATATTGCACCAATGGGACACTGGACCTCCTTGATGGTCTTGCCAACCTCTATCCCACAGCAGATCCTGAAGGGGCCTGAGAGAGTCTCAGCTGCAGCCCCTTTTGTTACAGTTATGTAACTATCCCATCTGTGCTGACACCTGCTGGAAAATGCATATCTCCGTGGGCCAAGGAGATGGGTTCTCCAACCTTCATCCCACAGCAGATTTTAAGGGGGGCTAGTATCAGCTCTGGCTCCCCACTACTGCTATCAGGGCACTATCCCATCATCTGTATGGGGACTTGATGGGACATGTGCCCCTCTGAGCCCATGTAGCCCTCTAAGCAGGTCCTGGGCTTTCCAGTCTCAGTTTGGCCCCACAACAGATCCCTAGGAGGCCCAGTCTTAGCCCCATCCCATCCCAATTCAGTTGGGGAACTATCCTGTCTGTGCTGAGACCTGCTGGGAGATACATGCCCTTCTGGATGAATAAGATAGGTTTTCCAACCTCTGTCCCACAGTAGATCATAAGGGAGCTCAGCCTCAGTACCAGCCCCACTTGCTACAGTCAGGAAACTATCACATCTGTGTAGGGATCTACTGGAAGATATATGCCCATCTAAGGTAATGTGACAGGGGAGCCCAGCCTCCATCCCATAGCAAATCCCAAGGGGGCCAAGTCTTAGCTTGAGTCCTTTTTGTTGTAGTTGAGGAACTACTGTACTTGTGCAGGGAACAAATGGGTGACACGTACCTGTCTGAGCCAACAAGATGAACCCACCAACTTCCTCCCCACAGCAGATCCCACAGGTGCCCTGTCACGATTCCAGCTCCTCCTGCTGCTGTTGGGGACCTATCTCACCTGTGCAGAGATTTGCTGAGAGACACATACATCTGGGCCACTGGAACAGTCTTCTGGACTTAGGTCCCTGACCAGCATTCCCACACAGCCCCAGTACCCTCCTTGCATCTTCCTCAGGTCTCTCTGGGCTGGAAAGCTGCATTAACCTTAGAGCCCTCTAAACCTTGCAGCAAGTGCAGGTTTAGAGTGTTTTCTAGAGCTGAGATGGCTGCAGGGGTCATGAGCCTAGGGAATACAACAGTCAGTCGGCTTAGAATCCCTGGAAGGCCCTCTGCAGGAGGACAGGCACAAACAAAGCCAGAGTGCAAAGACTGAAATAACCACTGAATCCCTCAATGCATAGACATTGTCACACTTCCACAAGCGTCAAGATTTTTTAGGGAAATATGACCTCACCAAATGGACAAAATAAGGTGCCAGAGACCAGCCCTAAAGTAATGGATGTGTGTGATCCCACAGACAAGAAATTCAAAATGGCTGATTTAAGGAAGGTCAATGAACTCCAAGAAAATGAGAGAATCAATTCGGAAATTTATCAGATAAATTCAAGAGAGGTTGAAATTTTAAAAATCAAAGAGAAATCCTGGAGGTAAAAAATTCAATGAATAAAATGAAAAATGTGATAGAGGGCATCAGTAGCAGAGTTGATTAGGCAGAAGAAAGAATAAGTGAGCTCAAAGATAGACTATTTGAAAATAGAGGAGGAAAAAGAATGAGAAGCAATGAAGAAAGCTTACAGAATCTATGGAACAACATCAAAAGAGTAAATATTTGGGTTACTGGAATTGAAGAAGGAACTGAGAAAGACAAAGGGGTAGAAAGATTATTCAAAAAAATAAGAAAACTTTCCAAAGCCAACAATATAAATATCTAGGTACAGGAAAATCAAAGGTCACTAATCAGATTCAGCTGTAATAAGAATACCCCCAAGATATAATCAAACTCTCAAAGGTCAAAGACAAAGAGAAGATCTTGAAAGTGGCAAGAGAAAAAAAAAAAACAGAAACAAATTACATATAATAGAGACCAGATACACCTGGCAGCATACTTCTCAGCAGAAACCTTATAGGCCAGGAGAGGGGATGATATATTCTGAGTGTTGAAGTGGGAAATAAATCAACCAATAGTACTGTACCTAGCAAGGTTATTGTTCAGAAATGATGAAAAGATAAAGACTTTCCCAGACAAACAAAAGTTGAGGTAATTTATTGCTACCTGACCTGTTCAACAAGAAATGCTAAAGGGAGCTCTTCAAACTGAAAGAAAAGGACAATAATATGATTGTTATACTAAATATTATAACCATGGTGTTTAAACCACTTATATCTTTAGTAAGAATACTAAAAGACAAAACTATTAAAAAATTTAAGAGATAGGCAATATAAAAAAATTTAAAGTGTGACCTCAAAAATTCATAATGTGTGGGGAGAAGGGAGTTAATGTATACTTTTTTGGTTTGTTTCTTTTTTGTGATCAAAGTTAAGTTGGTATCAGGTTTAAATACATGTTAAAATATGGGATGTGTTTTTTGTAAGCCCCATGGAAACTACAAAGCAAAAACCTACAATGAATTCACCAAATGAAAAGCAACAAAATAAATCATACTACCAAACAAAATTTTAACCACAAAGGAACATGAAAGAAAGGCAGGAAGGAATTAGACAACTAGAAAACAAGTAACAAAATGTCAGCAGTAAGTCCTTACCTATCAATAACACTGAAAGTAAATGGAATAAATTCTGCAATTAAAAGATATAATGTGACTGCATGGATTGAAAAAAAACAAGACCCAGTGACATGCTGCCAAGAACAAACTCACTTCTATGAAGAAACACAGGAAGTGAAAGTGAAGGGATGGATAAAACTATTCCTTGCAAGTGGAAACCAAAAAGGAACAGGAGTAGCTATGCTTATGTAAAATAGACTTTAATTAAAGAACTGTAAGAAGAGAAAAACAAGGTTATTGTAGAATGATAACAAGGTCAACTTAGCAACAGGATATATGCACCCAACACTGGAGCACCCAAATATATAAACCAAATATTAATGGTTATAAATGAAGATATAGACTGCAGCAAAATAATCATAGGGAACTTCAATACCCCACTTTTGACAATGAACAGATTATCCAGGCAGAGAACCAACAAAGAAGCATGGGAGTTAAACTATATTCTACTAATAGACCGAATTGATCTAAGAAGACACTTACAGAACATTTCATTCAACTGATGCAGAATACACATTCTTCTTATCAGCACATGCAACATTTTCCAGGATTAACCATATGTTAGGACACAAAATAAGTCTCAGCAAATTCACAAAAGTAGAAATCATACCAAGTATCTTTTCTTATCACAACAGAATAAACCTAGAAATCAATAACAAGAGGAATGTTGGAAACTTACAAATACCTGGAAATAAACAACAAGCTCCTAAACAACCAATGGGTCAATGAAGAAATTAAGAAGAAAATTAAAAAAAATTATTGAGATAAATGGAAATGGAAGCACAACATACCAGAATCTATGAGATATAGTAAAATTGGTACTAAGATGAAGTGTATAGCAATAAATGCCCACATCGAAAAAATGGGAAGACTCCAAATAAACAACCTAATGATGCACCTCAAGGAATTGGAAAAGAACAAACCAAATCCCAAATTAGTAGACAAAAAGTAATAATAAATATCAGAACAGAAATAAGGAAATTTGAGTCTAAAAAAATACAGGTTAACAAAATGTAAAGTGGGTTTTTTGAAAATATAAATGACATTGACATACTTTTACCTAGACCATTTAATAAGAAAGAGAGTAGGCACAAAATAAAATCAGAGACAAACGGAAACATTGTAACTGATGCCACAGACATACAAAGATCATTAGAGACTACTATGAACAATTACATGCCAACACATTGGAAAACCTAGAAGAAATGGATAAATTCCTGAATACCACCTACCAAGGTGGAATAATGAAAGAATTAAAAACCTGAACAGATCATTAATGAGTAACAAGATAGAAGTAGTATTAAGAATCTTCCATCGGCTGGGCATGGTGGCTCACGCCTGTAATCCCAGCACTTTGGGAGGCTGAGGCAGGTGGATCACAAGGTCAGGAGAGTGAGACCATCCTGGCTAACATGGTGAAACCCCATCTCCACTAAAAATACAAAAAATTAGCTGGGCATGGTGGCGGGCACCTGTAGTCCCAGCCTCTTGGGAGGCTGAGGCAGGAGAATGGTGTGAACCCAGGAGGCGGAGCTTGCAGTGAGCTGACATTGCGCCAGCCTGGGAAACAGAGCTAGACTCCATCTCTTAAAAAAAAAAAAAAAAAAAATCTTCCATCAAAGGAAAGCCCACAACCGGACAGCTTCACTGCTGAATTCTACAAGACATTTAAAGGAGAATGAATACCAATTCTACTCAATTCTTCAGAAAATTGAAGAGGTGAACTACTTTCAAACTTATTATATGATACCAGCATTTCCCTGATACCAAAGCCAGAAAAGAACACAGCAACAATTTTCAGACCTCTGATGAGCATACATGTTCCTCAAGAAAACACCAGCAAACTGAATTCAACAACACGTTAAAAAGATCATTCACCATGATCAAGAGGAAATTATCCCATAGATGCAAAGATGGTTCAACATAAGCAAACAAACATGATACATTATCAACATAATCAAAAACAGATATCATATGGTCATTTCAATCATATTGAGAGAGCATTCAATATAATTCAACTTCCTTTTATAAGAACCCTCAATAAATTGGGTATGGAAGAAGCATACTTCAACAACATGATAAAGAACATATATGATAAGCCCACAGCTAATATCATACTAAATGGGGAAAAATTGAAAGCCTTTTCATTAATGCACATTTGGGTTGGTTCCAAGTCTTTGCTATTGTGAATAGTGCCACAGTAAACATATGTGTGCATGTGTCTTTATAGAATGAATTTATAATCCTTTGGGTATATACCCAGTATGGGATTGCTGGGTCAAATGGTATTTCTAGTTCTAGATCCTTGAGGAATTGCCACACTGTCTTCCACAATGATTGAACTAATTTACACACCCACCAACAGTGTAAAAGCTTTCCTATTTCTCCAGATTCTCTCCAGCATCTGTTGTTTTCTTTTTAAAGATTGCCATTCTAACTGGCGTGAGATGGTTTCTCATTGCGGTTTTGATTTGCATTTCTTTAATGACCAGTGATGATGAGCTTTTTTTCATATGTTTTTTGGCCCCATAAATGTCTTCTTTTGAAAAATGTCTGTTCATATCATTCACCCACTTTTTGATGGGTTTGTTTTCTTCTTGTAAATTTGTTTATGTTTCTTGTAGATTCTGGATATTAGCCCTTTGTCAGATGGATAGATTGCAAAATTTTTCTCCCATTCTGTAGGTTGCCTGTTCACTCTGATGATAATCTCCTTTGCTGAGCAGAAGCTCTTTAGTTTAATTAGATCTCATTTGTCAATTTTGCCTTTTGTTGCAATTGCTTTTGGTGTTTTAGTCATGAAGTCTTTGCCCATGTCTATGTCCTGAATGGTGTTGTCTAAGTTTTCTTCTAGGGTTTTTATGGTTTTAGGTTTTACGTTTAAGTCTTTAATCCATCTTAATTTTTGTATAAGGCATAAGGAAGGGGTCTAGATTCAGTTTTCTGCATATGGCTAGCCAGTTTTCCCAGCACCATTTATTAAATAGGCATCATTTCCTCATTGCTTGTTTTTGACAGGTTTGTCAAAGATCAGATGGTTGTAGATATGTGGCATTAATTCTGAGGCCTCTGTTCTGTTCCATTGGTCTATATATCTATTTTGGTAGCAGTAACAAGCTGTTTTGCTTACTGTAGCCTTGTAGTGTAGTTTGAAGTCAGGTAGCATGATGCCTCCAGCTTTGTTCTTTTTGCTTAGGATTGTCTTGGCTATATGGGCTGTTTTTTGGTTCCATATGAAATTTAAAGTATTTTTTTCCAGTTCTGTGAAGAAAGTCAATGGTAGCTTGATGGGAATAGCGTTGAATCTATAAATTACTTTGGGCAGTATGGCCATTTTCACAATATTGAGTCTTCCTATCCATAAGCATAGATTTTTTTTTTTTCCATTTGTTTGTGTCATCTCTTATTTCCTTGAGCAGTGTTTTGTCATTCTCCTTGAAGAGGTCCTTCATATCCCTTGTAAGTTGTATCCCCAGATATTTTATTCTCTTTGTAGCAATTGTGAGTGGGAGATTACTCATGATTTGGCTGTTTGTCTGTTATTGGTGTACAGGAATGCTTGTGATTTTTGCACTCTTATTTTGTATCCTGAGACTTTGCTGAAGTTCCTTATCAACTTAAGGAGTTTTTGGACTGAGATGATGGAGTTTTCTAAATATACAATCATGTAATCTGAAAACAGAGATAATTCAACTTCCCCTCTCTTTTTATTTAAATACCCTTTATTTCTTTCTCTTGCCTGACTGCACTGGCCAGAACTTCCAATATTATGTTGAATAGGAGTGGCAAGAGAGGGCATCCTTATTTTGTGACGGTTTTCAAAGGGAAAGCTTTTGCCCATTCAGTATGATATTGGCTGTGGGTTTGTCATGAATAGCTCTTATTATTTTGAAATATGTTCCATTAATACCTAGTTTATTGACTGTTTTTAGCATGAAGGGTGTTGAATTTTATCGATGGCCTTTTGTGCATCTATTGAGATAATCATGTGGTTTTTGTTACTCGTTCTTTGATGGATAATGTTTATTGATTTGCATATGTTGAACCATCCTTGCATCCCAGGGATGAAGCCAACTTGATCATGGTGGATAAGCTTTTTAATGTGCTGCTGGATTTGGTTTGCCAGTATTGTATTGAGGATTCTTACACAGATGTTCTTGAGGGGTATTGGCCTGAAATTTTTGTGTGTGTGTGTCTCTGCCAGGTTTTGGTATCAGGATGATGCTGGCCTCATAAAAAGAGTTAGGGAGGAGTCCCTCTTTTTCTATTGCTTGGAATAGTTTTAGAAGGAATGGTACCAGCTCCTCTTTGTACCCTTGTAGAATTCGGCTGTGAATCTGTCTGGTCCTGGGGTTTTTTTGGTTGGTAGGCTATTAACTACTGCCTTAATTTCAGAACTTGTTATTGGTCTATTCAGGGATTCAACTTCTTCCTGGTTCCTCTTGGGAGGGTGTATGTGTCCAGGAATTTATCCATTTCTTCTAGATTTTCTAGTTTATTTGCATAGAGGTGTTTATAGTATTCTCTGATGTTAGTTTTTATTTCTGTGGGATCAGTGGTGATATCCCCTTTATCATTTGTGTGTGTGTGTGTGTGTGTGTGTGAGCCGGAGCCTCACTTGTCACCCAGGCTGGAGTGCAGTGGCGCGATCTTGGCTCACTGCAAGCTCTGCCTCCCGGGTTCACACCATTCTCCTGCCTCAGCCTCCCGAGTAGCTGGGACTACAGGTGCCCACCACCACACCCGGCTAATTTTTTTTTTGTTTTTGTATTTTTTATAGAGATGGGGTTTCACCATGTTAACCAGGGTGGTCTCGATCTCCTGACCTCATTATCCACCCACCTTGGCCTCCCAAAGTGCTGGGATTACAGGCATAAGCCACCGCACCCAGCCCCTTTTATCATTTTTTATTGTGTCTATTTGATTCTTCTCTCTTTTCTTCATTATTCTGGTTAGTGTTCTATCTATTTTGTTAATCTTTTCAAAAAGCCACCTCCTACATTGATTTTTTAAAAAGGTTTCTTGTGTCTCTATCTCCTTCAGTTCTTCTCTGATCTTAGTCATTTCTTGTCTTCTGCTAGTTTTTGAATTTGTTTGCGCTTGCTACTCTAGTTCTTTTAATTGTGATGTTAGGGTGTGTGGATTTTAGATCTTTCCTCCTTTCTTGTGTGGGCATTTAGTGATATAAATTTTCCTTTTAACACTAGCTGTGTCTAGAGATTCTGGTACATTGTGTCTTTGTTCTCCTTGGTTTCAAAGAACTTTGTTATTTCTGCCTTAATTTCATTATTTATCCAGTAGGCATTCTGGAGCTGGTTGTTCAGTTTCCATGTAGTTGTGAGGTTTTGAGTGAGTTTCTTAATCCTGAGTTCTAATTTGATTGCAATGTGGTCTGAGAGACTGTTATGATTTCCATTTTTTTTCATTTGCTGAAGCGTGTTTTACTTCCAACTATGTGGTCAATTTTAGAATAAGTGCTATGTGGTGCTGAGAAGAATGTATATTCTGTTGATTTGGGGTGGAGAGTTCTGTAGATATCTATTAGGTCTGCTTGGTCCAGAGCTGAGTTCAAGTCCTGAATATCCTTGTTAATTTTCTCTCTTCCTGATCTAATATTGACATGAGGTGTTAAAGTCTCCCACTATTATTGTGTGGGAGTCTAAGTCTCCTTGTAGGTCTCTAAGTACTCGTTTTATGAATCTGGGTGCCCCCATATTGCGTGCATATATATTTAAGATAGCTCTTCATGTTGCATTGATCCCTTTACTATTATGTAATGCCCTTCTTTGTCTTTTTTGTTGGTTTAAAGTCTGTTTTATCAGAGACTGATTGCAGCCCCTGCTTCTTTTTGCTTTCCATTTGCTTGGTAGTCTTCCTCCATCCCTTTATTTTGAGACTATATGTGTCTTTGCACATGAGATGGGTCTCCTGAATATAGCACACTGATGCGTCTTGACTATGCAATTTGCCAGTTTGTGTCTTCTAATTGGAGCATTTATCCCATTTACATTTAAGGTTAATATTGTTATGTGTGAAGTTGATCCTGTCATTTTGATGCTGTTTATTTTTCCCATTAATTGATACAGTTTCTTCCTAGCATCAATGGTCTTTACATTTTGATATATTTTTGCAGTGACTGGTACTGGTTTTTCCTTTCCATATTTAGTGCTTCCTTCAGAAACTCTTGTAAGGCAGGCCTGGTGGTGACCAAATCCCTCAGCATTTGCTTGTTTGTAAAGGATCTTATTTCTCCTTCACTTATAAAGCTGAGTTTGACTGATATGAAATTCTGGGTTGAACATTCTTTCTTTTAAGAATGTTGAATATTGGCCCCCACTCTCTTCTGGCTCGTAGGGTTTCTGCAGAGAGATCTGCTGTTAGTCTGATGGGCTTCCCTTTGTGGGTAACCCGACCTTTCTCTCTGACTGCCCTTAACATTTTTTCCTTCATTTTAATCTTGATGAATCTTATGATTATGTGTCTTGGGGTTTCTCTTCTCGAGGAGCATTTTAGTGGTATTCTCTGTATTTCCTGAATTTGAATGTTGGTCTGTCTTGCTATGTTGTGGAAGTTCTCCTGGATAACATCCTGAAGTTTGTTTTCCCACTTGGTTCCATTCTTCCTGTCACTTTCAGGGACCCCAATCAATTGTAGGTTTGGTCATTTCACATAGTCCCATATTTCCTGGAGGCTTTGTTCATTCCTTTCCATTCATTTTTCTCTAATCTTGTCTTCATGCCTATTTCAGTAAGTTGATCTTCAATGTCTGATACCCTTTCTTCTGCTTGATCGATTCAGCTACTGATACTTGTGTATGCCTCATGAAGTTCTCATGCTGTGTTTTTCAGCTCCATCAGGTCATTTGTATTCTTCTTTAAACTGGTTATTCTAGTTAGCAGTTCTTGTAACCTTTTAACGTTTCTTAGCTTCCTTGCATTGGGTTAGAACATGCTCCTTTAGCTTGGAGGAGTTTGTTCTTACCCACCTTCTGAAGCCTACTTCTGTCAATTCTTCAAACTCATTCTCTGTCCAGTTTTTCCCCTTGCTGGCAAAGAGTTTTGATCCTTTGGAAGAGAAGAGGCATTCTGGTTTTTAGAATTTTCAGCATTTTTGCTCTGATTTTTCCTCATCTTTGTTGATTTGTCTACCTTTGGTTTTTGATGTTGGTGACCTTCGGGTGGGTTTTTTGAGTGGTCATCCTTTTTGTTGATGTTGATACTATTGCTTTTGTTAGTTTGCCTTCTAAAAGTCAGGCTGCTCTTCTGCAGATATGCTGGAGTTTGCTGGTGGTCCACTCCAGACCCTGTTTGCCTGGCTATCACCAGGGGATGCTGCAGAATAGTAAAGATTGCTGTCTGCTCCTTCCTCTAGAAGCTTCTTCCCAGAGGGGCACCTGTCACATGCCACCTAGAGATTTCCTGCATGAAGTGTCTGTAGTCCCCTGCTGGGAGGTGTCTCTCCATCAGGAGGCATGGGGCTCAGGGACCCACTTGAGGAGGCAGTCTGTCCCTTAGCAGAGCTTGAGTGCTGTGCTAGGAGATCTGCTCTCTTCAGAGCTGGCAGGCAGGAATGTTTACGTCTGCTGAAACTGTGCCCACAGCTGCTGCTTTCCCCAGGTGCTCTGTCCCAGGGAAATGGGAGTTTTATCTATAAGGCCCTGACTGGGTCTGCTGCCTTTCTTTCAGAGATGCCCTGCCCAGAGAGGAATAATCTAAACAGGCAGTCTGGCTACAGTGGCTTTGTGGTGCTGCAGTGGGTTCCGCCTAGTCTGAACTTCTCGATGGCTTTGTTTACCCTGTGAGGGGATAGCTGCCTACTCAAGCCTCAGTAATGGCAGACGCCCCTCCCCCACCAAGCTCGAGTGTCCCAGATCAACTTCAGACTGCTGTGCTGGCAGCTTGAATTTCAAGCCAGTGGATCTTAGCTTGTTGGTCTCCGTGGGGGTTGGATCCACTGAGCTAGACCACTTGGCTCCCTGGCTTCAGCCATCCTTCCAGAGGAGTGAACAGTTCTGTCTTGCTGGTGTTCCAGGCACCAGTGGGGTATGAAAAAAAACCCAAAAACTCCTGCAGCTAGCTCAGTGTCTGCCCAAATGACCTCCCAGCTTTGTGCTTGAAACCCAGGACCCAGGCTGTATAGGCGCCTGAGGGATTCTCCTGGTCTGTGGGTTGCAAAGACAGTGGGAAAAGCGTAGTATCTGGGCCAGATAGCTCCATCCCTCACGGCACAGTCCCTCACAGCTTCCCTTGGCTAGGGGAGGGAGTTCTCTGACCCCTTGCACTTCCCAGGTGAGGCAAAGCCCCACACTGCTCCTGCTTGCCCTCTGTGGGTTGCACCCACTGTCTAACCAGTCCCAGTGAGATGAGCCAGGTACCTCAGTTGGAAATGCAGAAATAACCCCCATTCTGCGTTGGTCTCACTGGGATCTGCAGACCAGAGCTGTTCCTATTTGGCCACCTTGCCTGGGCAACCATGCCTGGTGTTTGACTCCTGCATACCAATGCATTCCTGTAGCATAGATTATCCTTTTAAGTGTTCTACCTTCCAGCTGTGCCTGCTATTCATGTAATTAAATAATTCAAAGCTGAATGCTTTCTTTGCCTTATAGTTTGAATATATGACCTTTCAAACCTCATATTGAAACTTTATTCCTAGAATGGGTGTGGTGGCTCATATCTGTAATCCCAGCACTTTGGGAGGCCAAGGCGAGGAGGATCTCTTGAGGTCAGGAATGCAAGACCAGCCTAGGATAAAAAGTGAGATCCTGTATTTATAAAAAATAAAAGTAAAGGTGAAAAATATTTACAAAATTGATCCCCCTTGTTGGAGGTGGGGCCTAATGGAACACGTTTGGGTCATGGGGGTGGATCCCTCATGAATGGCTTAGTGCTGTTTTTGTGGTAATGAGAGAGTCCTCACTCTATTAGTTCCCACAAAATCTAGTTGTTAAAAAGAGCCTGGCACCTCCCTTCCTTCTTTCCTGCTTCCTTTCTTGCCATATGATCTCTGCACACCAGGTCCCCTTCACCCTCCATCATGAGTAGAAGCAGGCTGAAGCCCTTACCAGAAGCAAATGCTGGCACCATGCTTTCTGTACAGTCTGCAAAATCATGAGTCAAATAATCCTCTTTTCTTTATAAATTACCCAGCCTCAGGTATTCCTTAATGGCAACACAAATCGACTAAGACAGGGCTTAAGTCAGTAATCTAATGAAGCAGTAAGCTAAATTGAAAGAAAAACCATGTATAAAACTAAATCAGTCTCTAAAATACAACTTTCTGGCATTTAGCTGGCTATTTTGAAACTCTTTGTAAAAGGAATTCACATCTATAAAGGAAATCTTCATTTGTAAGGGCATCTGCCTCTCCACACCTAAAGTACTAGAAACTATTACAGTGGGGAAGACAGAAGACATTGGCTTAAAGTTTACATAACAAATCTTATTTTTGTTTAAGATATGTTTCCTGGAAATCTTGTCTTGACTGGACTTTTGTCTATGCCCTTCTTTGTCTCAGCAGATTGTGGCATTTAGAGCTAAGTTCTGTGCCTTTATGATGTAAATTTTTACCCAAGAGTCATGTCTTGGGAAGTATAAACATAGGGCTGTGTAGCTAACAATTGTTTACAGCAATGGAACAAGTAATTAAAAGATTGTGTTTGAACACAGGTAAATGAAGAATCTTATAGAGTTATTATGATCTGCTTTCATGTGTCTGCGTGTCTAGGTTTATATGTGTCATGCATATATGATATTTCACTACCAAAATATGGAAAGAAGCTCTAATAATTGGCTTAAAGAAAAGGTAAGCAATTAAATAACAGGAAAAATAGAAACTGAAATGCCTTTTAGTTCATGTGACTTTAGTAATCTTTGGTAAATATAACTAATTTTTAAGTTGTTAGTAAGATAAAGTAGAAATGTCTTCAGAGTTGTCAGAATTAAATATAATTCAGATATTTTCACTTAGGTCTACTTGTTGGACAGGTTTAGGCTATCTCTGCTGGATTTTCACAAGGTCATAAAACTGTTGCTTCTGTGATTTTTGATACTTGTCAGACTTGTCTGTGACTTAATGTCTTAGAGTCACTTGATTCAAGGCTTTAAACAAATGGCCATGGTAAGGCATGGGGACGTATGTCGAGTTCTTTCTGGCCCACCTGTGCCTCCTGGTTATGCTGGGAGAGGTTAGACATTATCTTCACAACTGTTTTCTCTGTTCTGAGCTCTACACTTAGTGTTTAAATTTAGGACTCAGATAAGTCCTGACCTTTATAGTCGTCCTTGGGTGCGACGTGGGTACTTGGGACCCATGGTGACTAGGGAAGAGATTAGGGAGGGTACCTGTGTCATAGTTTCAAAATTCTTTTTATTAATTAAAAATATTAAAGTCATGTTATGTTAAATTAAGTCATAGAAAATCATTAAATGTCTGAGTCATTTGTATGGTATGGAAAAGCTAAATATGGTTTGGGAAAGCTAAATATCTATAAATATTGGTGTAAAACAGTTCAAAATTACTTCCTTCTAGGTTTTTCGCTGAAAATTAGAGTTACTAAGAGTTAAAATTATAGTTAATATTTGTAATTAAAACTATCAGATATAAGAGAGACAATTCTATATACAGAGTGTGAGAAAGTAAGATGTGTTTTTGGTGAGGAAGTTTATCAAAAAGACATGAGGATGTGGTTTTTGCTAAAGGAAAAGTAATTGTATATAGTATAGAGGTTAATTAAAGGTCATTTCATAAGGATAAAGTATACATATACATAAAAGTAAATGGACAAAAGAGAATAGGTAAAAAGAAATGGAAAAACTATGGGACTCATCCCAACAGGGTGAGAATCTTTAGATGGTTGTTAAAAAATAGAATGAATAAAATAGAAATTGAAGGGATTAAAACAATAGTCTTAATAAAACACTGTTGAAGGTTGGGTGAACCAAAGGAAGCCCATCCTGGTTCCCCAATGTTAAAAGGCGCCAAACCAGTCTGCTGCATTTCTCCGAGGCTGGAGAAATTTTAAAAGCTGTAAGACAGAGATTATAATGAGAAAATTGACCCAGAATTTCTTATGTCAGTGCTGAGGCAGGTTAGTCAAGATAAAGATTCACAAAAGGGCCACGGTTACTTGGCTTAGCCCTCTGCTATGGGCCTAAAGCCTTTTGTACAAGAGAGAGTAAAATGATCTGGGAGTGGAGAGAAGTTTTTGAGACTAGAACATAAAAATGTAACGGTTGACAGGATTATAAAAGTTGGATTGTTTCAATAGGCTCTATATGTGGTAGCTATGTCTCCTTTATGTAAATTTTTTAGATAAAGGCTTGGCACCTTGTTTATATGAGTCTCTTACAAGGTTTTTGACCTTGAAGTAAGTAAAGAATTCAATTTCTGAACCAAAACGGAGCCTGAATAACTAAAGCAATTCTAAACAAAAATAATAAGGCTGGAAGCATCACATTACCTGACTTGAAATCATACAACATGTCTGTAGTAACCAAACCAACATGGTACTGGTATAAAAATAGACACATAGATCAGTGAAACAGAATAGAGAACTCAGAAATAAAGCCACATACTTATAACCAGCTGATCATTTGCAAAGTTGACAGAAACATGGACCAGGGAAAGGACATCCTATTCAATAAATGGTGCTGGGAAAATTAGCTTACCATAAGCAGAAGAATGAAACTGGACCCATCTCTTACCATATACAAAACTTAACTCAAGATGCATTACAGACTTAAATGTGAGTCCTCAAACTAAAAATTTTAGAAGAAAACATAGGAAAAAGTCTTTTGGACATTGGCTTAGGCAAATAATTCATGACTGAAACCTGAAAAGCAAATGCAACAAAAACAAAAACAAACAAATGTAACTTCATTAGACTAAAAAGCTTCTGTGTAGCAAATAAAATAATTAACAGAATATAAAGACAACTTTCAGAATGGGAGAAAATATTTGAAAACTAAGCACCCAACAAAAGAGTAGTATCCAGGATCTACAAGGAACTCAAACAACTCAACAGGAAAAAATAAACACGTAAACCCCATTAAAAAGTGGGCAAAGAACATGAACAGATATTTTCAAAAGAGGACATACAAATGGCCAAGAAGCATACAAAAAAAAGTCGACATCACTAATTATTAGAGAAACACAAATGAAAACCACAGTAAGATGCCATCTCATATCAGTCAGAATGGCTATTATTAAAAAGTCAAAAAACAACAAATGTTGGTGAAGATGTGGAGAAAAGGGAATGTTTACACACTGCTGGTGGAAATGTAGATTAGTCCAGCCTCTGTGGAAAACAATATGGAGATTTCTCAAAGAACTAAAAATAGAACTACCACTCAATCCAGCAGTCTCACTATTGCGTATCTACCCAAAGAAAAAGAAATTATACCAAAAAGATGCCTGTACTCATATATTTATCATAGCACTAAACACAATAGCAAAGATATGGAGTCAACCTATGTGTCCATCAATGGAGGACTGAAGAAAATATTATATATAAAAAATATATAATACATATATAATATATATACAAAATATATATAATACATATATATTATATATACATACACGCCCCCCCATATTATACTGCTCAGCCACAAAAAGAATGAAATAATGTCTTTTGCAACAGCATGGATGAAACTGGAGGCCATTATCCTCAGTGAAATAACTTAGAAATAGTCAAATACCACATGTTCTCACTTATAAATGAGAGCTAAATAATGCATACCCATGGACATAGAGAGTGGGATAACAGACACTAGAGACTTGGAAGACTGGGAGGGTGAGGGGGGGTGAGGAATGAGAAATTACCTAATGGGTACACTGTACACTATTCAGATGATGGATTATGTTAAAAGCCTAGATTTCACCACTGCACAGTATTTCAATGCAATAAACTGCATTTGTATCCCCCAAATCTGTATAAACAAAGAATGTCACTTTCTGACAGGCCCAGGAACCTCAAGATATTTCTGGACCTCAAGAAGAGGGAATTTGTTCAGTTCATACAATTATAAGCACAGTTTGATGATACATCCTTGACTTGGCTTCCCAGTCTCAAGGCTTTTGAAAGTCTAATCTAAAATCCTTATGAAATTTCAGCAAAGCCAACACAAAAAAGTTTCATATGGTCAATCACTATTCTTGCTGCACTTTATGCAAATCATCAGGCCAAATAATAATAATAATAATTATTATTATTTTTGAGATGGAGTCTTACTCTGTCACCAGTCTGGGATTCTGTGGTAATCTCGGCTCACTGCAACCTCCAACACCCTGGTTCAAGTGATTCTCCTCCCTCAGCCTCCTGAGTAGTTGGGATTACAGGCACATGCCACCACCCCCAGCTAACTTTTGTATTTTCAGTAGAGATGGGGTTTCACCATGTTGGTCAGGATGGTCTCGATCACCTGACCTCATGATCCACCTGTAATCAGGCCAAATTATTTTAGAAAAAAATTGGTTTATGATTTCTCTTTGGTAGAAAAGGGGGGCTGGAGAAGGAAAAATTATGTTTCAGAACAAAACTATAGCATACCAGTTATTAGATTTCAGCCCTAACCATTAATTTTGAGTTTTTATTGTTTTCCTACAGTTTAAACTGACTCCTGAATTATTTCCTCGCTATAAGAAGAAAAAATAATCAAGCTTTAATTTTCTTCATGATATTTTCAGTTGGCTCCCCAATAGAACAGGTTCTTTTAAAAATTCTGAGGTATGAATAGCTGCCCATAATTTTACCCTAAAAACTTGCTATATAAAGGATACTTTCTAAGGGACAGGTGCTGGACCCACCATCTCTCGGCCACCAAAGACATTGCTGTTGTTTATAAGTCCCTAAGAAATGTTTCTTTCTGAGGAACTGGATTTGTCAGCCTCTTTCTTTAGCCTCTCAGCTACTTCAGACTTTGGGGGTAGGCTTGCATATACCTGCTCACAATGAAACTTTCCCACTAAAATCTGGAACAAAACAAGAATTCCCACATTTACCACTTTTATTCAACATAGTTCCGGAAGTCACAGCTAGAGCAATTAGGCAAGAGAAAGAAATAAAGGCATCCAAGTTGTAAAGAAAGAAGTCAAATTATTTTTATTCCAGGTGACATGATCTTGTATTTAGAAAAACCTAAAGCCTCCACCAAAATAAACTCTTAGAACAGCTAAATGAATTCATTAACATTGCAGGATACAAAATTAACATAAAAATCAATAGCATTTCTATATTCTAACAATGATCAATCTGAAAAATAAATCAAGAAAGCAATCTCATTTACAGTAGCTATGAAAGAAAAAATTTACCCAGGAATAAATTTAACCAAAGAGATGAAAGATCCCTTGAAGGGAAACTATAAAAAACTTATGAAAGAAATTGAAGGGAACACAAAAATTGGAAAGATATCCCATGCTCATGGATTGAAAGAATATTGTTAAAATGTCTACACTACCCAAAGGAATCAACATATTCAATTCAATCCCTATCAAAATACCAATGATACCTTCATGAAAATAGGAAAAAATCCTAAAATTTGAAAGAAATTACAAAAGACCTTGAATAGCTAAAGTAAACCTGTGTAAAAAGAATAAAGGTGGAAGAACCACACTCTCTGATTTCAAATTATACTACAAAGCTGTTATAACCAAAACAGCATGACACTGGCATAAAAACAGAAACATAGACCAATGGAACAGAATAGAGAACCTAGAAATAAATCCATGCACTTAGAGCCAATTCATTTTTGATGAAGGTGCCTGGAACATACATTGGGAAAAAGACAGTCATTTTAGTAAATGTTGCTGGAAAACTGGATAGCCACATAAAGAAGACTGAAACTAGATCCCTATCTTTCCCCATGTACAAAAATCAACTCAAAATGAATTAAATACTTAAATGTAAGACTTGAAACTATGAAACTACTAGAAGGAAACATTGGGGAAATGCTATAAGACATTGGTCTGGCCAATTTTTTTTTATGAGACCTCAAAGGCACAGACAACAAAAAGCAGAAATAGACAAATATGATTAAATCAAGCTAAAAAGTTTCTGCACACTGAAGGAAACAAAAAGTGAATGGACCTACAGACTGGAAGAAAATATTTGCAAAGCATCCATCTGACAAGGGATTAATCACCAAAATATGTAAGGGACTCAAGTCAATAGCAAAAAAACAAATAATTTGATTTAAAAAATGGGCAAAAGACCTGAATAGATATTTCTCAAAAGAAGACATAGAAATGGCTGACAGGTATATATAAAAATGTTCATCATCACTAATCATTAGGAAAATGTAAATCAAAACCACAATGAGATATCACCTCATCCTATTTAGAATGATTATTATCCAAAAGACAAAAAATATTAAACACTGATGAGGAGAAAGGAATGTTCAGGTGAGAATGTACAGTAGTACAGTCATGAAAAACAGTAGGGCAGTTACTCAAAAAATTAAACATAGAACTACCGTATGATCCAGCATTCCCACTGCTGGGTATATGTCCAAAAGAAATGAAATGAATATAATGAAGAGATATCTGCACTCCTATGCTTATTGCAGCACTATTCACAACAGTTAAGATGTGAAATCTGCCTGTGTCCATCAACAGATGGATGTATTAAAAATGTGGTACATATACACAGTGGAATATTAGCCATAGAAAGAATGAAATCCCATCATTTGTGGCAACATTGTGGGAACTGGAGGGCATTATGTTAAGTGAAATAAGTCAGGCACAGAAAGACAAATAGTACTTTTTCTCACTCATATGGGGAGCTAAAAAAGTGGAGTTCATGGAGGTGGAGAGTGGACTGGTGGTTACTAGAAGCTGGGAAGGGAGTAGGGGGATCAAGAGAAGTTGGTTGATGAGTGTACAAAAATATTGTTAGACGGAAGGAGTAAGGTATAATATTCAGTAGTATAGTAGAGAGATTGTAGTTAACACTAATTTTTTGTATATTTCAAAAGAGATAGAAGAATTATGTTTCCAACACAAAGAAAAATGTTTAAGGTGATGGATATATTATTTACCATGATTTGATCATTACATGCTGTATACATGTATCAGAAAATTACATGTACCCTTGAAATAGATACAACTGTATCAATAAAAATACATAAAATAAATAAAGAAAAAATAAAAAAACTCCACATTAGCACTTATATTTAAAATACTCCACCTAAAGGACAACTTGAAAAGGAAAAGTGTAACTGTTTCAAAATACCAAAGCAGTGAGTGATTTTAGGAACTCTGGGAGGCAGCTTTTTATCAGGTAAGACTAAGGGAATGCTGCTGGTAGATGTAGTAAGGCGCTTCAGCCCTGCACTCAGTGTTCCTATGTATTTATCTGTGGTTATTATTCAACAGCAGGTTATGTCTCTATAAAACTTGTTTCAAGTTATTAATTAAACTAAAATTTTCAGTTGACGTAAAAGTTATAAACCATGTTGTTTTTTTGCTATGTTCTTTATCCTTAAATAGAGTTTAATTCCCCACTTACTAGTGTTTGTCCTATATGGTGACAAATCTACAATAATGTAACAGTATTTGCTGTGTGGTTTATAATATAAAGTTATGGAAATATAACTATTTTATATACATTTCTATTATTTTTATTAAGTATTCATAAACGGTTTTATTTATTTATTTTTGAGACAGAGTCTTGCTCTGTTGCCCAGGCTGGAGTGCAGTGATGCAATCTCAGCTCACTGCAACCTCTGCCTGCCAGGTTAAAGTGATTCTCCTGCCTCAGCTTCCCACGTAGCTGGGACTACAGGTGTGTGCCACCATCCCTGGCTAATTTTTGTATTTTTAGTAGAGACAGGGTTTCACCATGTTGGCCAGGCCGGTCTTGAACTCCTGACCTCAAGTGATCCATCCACCTGGGCCTCCCAAAGTGCTGGGATTACAGGTGTGAGGTGCCATGCCCAGCCTATAAACTGTTTTAGATAAGTTATGCCTGTTCATTTGGCATTTTGCAGGTGCTCATGCAAAAAATATATCAAATCCAGCAGGTAGATGATTTCAGTGACATTTCTATTATTTGAAGAATATTGTTATTATAAAAATATTGTTTTCATAATCACCTCTGAAAACTGTCATTTAAGCATTAAACATAATTTAACATTTTAATACCTGCACTACACTTTAGACCACTTAAAAATAATAAATGTTCTATATTTTCTGTTTGTCATTTTTCTTCTTCACCCTAAGATTTTGTTACATTATTTTCCTTAGGTGCTTCACAGTTTTGGATACTAACTTAAATGGTACTTAAAAATTTTTTTGTAGCCTCTTTTTCATTGCTGTGTTGAAACACAATAGATTTTTTGTCTGGTATTATATCTGCTAAATTCCAGTTCAAATAATTTGTCTGTAGATTAGTATAAATCATCTCTATGTATCATGTCATCTATGATAATTACAGATTTGTTTTCTTTTTCTACCCGCATGGTTTAATTTTTATTCTTGTCTTGCTGGCTATGACTTCAGTACAATGTTGAATTGGCGGTAATAGACAACTTGGTCTTCTTCCTGACCTCGGGGGAAACAAGTTCAATATTTCCCCACAAAGTATGATGTGTGCTGTAAAATGTTTACCTTATAATTGTTCAACCTATTGACATTCTGAGATGGAAGTGTCTGCAGGGTCCCAGAACTAGAAGAGGAGGCAAAGAATACGGCTGCTATCCAGGAGTGAGGGGTGATGGGCACTTTCATGGGGTCAGGAAGAACAAAAAACCTGACACTGGAGTAAATGGGTCAGTGGGGGTGTTGAAAGATGATAGAAGGGAAAGCAGGCAGTGAGAGGCAGGGACAGGGACTGTTGGGTTACTCTCACCAATCCCAGGATGGTCTTTGCAGGAAACCTCGATGCCTGGACAGGAGTTCCTACATCTGTGCAGAGGATACAGAGATAGGGTGATTAGCACAAGGGGCCATTCCTGATTTCTGCCCACATCAGATTCTGAATCTGTCCTGTTTATCTTCAATTATACCAAATGTGAAATGATCATTGAACTTTCTTTGGGGTTGCCAGGCCGACTTTCCTGGCAGATAGTGGGAGGTAGACGACTGCACATCCCAAATTGTAAACAACTGAGCACCCTTCTCTATGGGCAAAAGGGTTTCAGAGATCCAAGAACCATTCTAACCATTGGGAGTAAAGGAGACTAGTATATACCTTTTGTTTTCTTTAGACTTATTTTGTTTTAGAGTTTTAGAATATGTTTTTGTTTTTATTTTCTTGTAAGATGTTAAGACATTTTAGACAAGGCTAAAATCCCTCTGACACATCCTCCTGGATCCCTTTCCCCTCTCACTCTACTCCACAGAGGAAACCACAAAACCACAATCATTAGTTTGTTGTATCTCCTTCCAGATGTTTCAGTGAATTTGTACTCATATGACTACAGAAAATACATAGTGTTATTGTGTGTGTGTGTAATACTATCACATTAAAGTTACATTTTCCCTGTTTACCTTTTGGAGTGTCAGTTTCCTCACAAGGTATTTTTAGAGAAAATGTTGCAAGAACCACAGTGAAACACTTTTCTCTGGAAACGTTTGTCAGGGATGGTAATGAACAAGGAGGTGGAAGATGCTAATACCATTGAAACTCAAGACTAAGACAATTGAAAAAGGCTTAATTCATAGTGGGAACTGCATGGTAGAGAAAAGAAAAACAGCTCTCCTGAATTTCATCCATCCTTGCCCAATTCCCACAGGACACCCACACATCTTAGCAACAAGGAGTGCAAGTGAGGGCTCAGGTTGGCATCAAAATGGCTATTGTTTCCTCTCCTTAAGATAAAATCTGAATGAAGAGGCTAAATGAGTTTCCTTTAAGCATGAAAAGGCTCTTGTTCCATTGCGATAGGACTGCTGCAAAGATGAGGGATGAATATGAGGTGTGTGTTTTAAGGACTCTGCTTCCAATTATTCTCATTCCTTTATTGTTGAGAAGCAGTGTCTGTATTAGAAGGATCAGGGACTGAATACTCTTCAGAAATTCATTATATTCAGCAGCCACTTTTTAACCTTTGCCTGTGAGTGATTTTTGTAAAGCACTCATAGTGGACGATTTTTAAATTCTAAAGGTGAATGAAATGGCATTGTCAAAGCGGTAATGTCTATGGTGATGAGAACACTAGTGTCTGGAAATTGAGTTCTTCAAGGGAGGGATATCATGGGAAGAGTTAGAAAGAATTGTGTCTTGATTTCCAATATATTAATTTATTCAAAGAGCTTCATCTACTTATATATAGGAATCACAGAATATTAGATTCAAAAAGACATTAGAAATAATCCAGCTATTGAAATAAATTTCATGGAGATAACGAGAGAGGCAGACAGACTACATGAACAGTCCAAGGTCACACAGCTGGTTCGTGGAAAAAACAAGAAAAATCCAGGCTTCTTGAACTGAGATGGGTGCAACGGGTACTCTCTGCAGTGTGCTGCCTCCTTAATTTGGCCATGTATCGATCCATGGATTGATTAAAGAATTCCCATAGAATGAAACTTTTGAGAGATGGTATGGGGTAGAGGAAGAGACATTAATTATGGGATTAGATGCTTGAATTTGAATTGTGAATCTGTCACCTGTGACTGTAGGTAAATTCCTTTACTGGCTAACCTTAGTTTGACTACCTGAAATCTTATCTTGCAGGTGTCTTGGAAGAACTAAATAGAACTCCAGGAAAGTGCCAACACAGAGCCCAGCACACTGAAGGCTCTTGAAAAACTACAGTTTCCATCTTCTCTGTTTAAAAAGGTGTCAAAAGGGAAGAAATAAAAGAACAGAAAAAAACAAATGAAACGTAGAAGTATAGTCATGTGCAGCATAGCGACAATTTGTTCAGTGACAGGACTGCATATAGGACAGTGGTCCCATAAGATTATAATACTGTTTTTTAATTGGACTTTTTCTATATTTAGATACACAAATACTTACCATTGTGTTACAATTGCCTACGGTATTCAGTATAGTAACATGCTGTACAAGTTTGCAGCCTAGAAGCAACAGGTCATAACATATAGCCTAAGGATGCAGCAGGCTATACCATTTAGGTTTGTGTTAAGTTCACCCTATGAAGTTCGTGTAATGAAAAATCACCTAATCATGTTTCTCAGAACATATCCCTATCATTAAGTGATGCATGACTTCGATTCTTATTGGAAATATCTCTGATCTTGGGATATCTATATTTTTCTCCTTTTTTTCTTCCTTTCCTAATCTAATTGAAGTCACCAACGATAACTCCAGTTGTGCCTCATCTGTAAAGTGACTTTGTGAACTTTGGCTTGCCAGGGAAGGCTGTGAGGGGTCTAATTTTATACAATGACCCAAGAAATGGTGAAGAAAGCTCTAGAACTTGTGTTTGGGCCCTGATTCACTTAGATTCAGGGATTCAGCAGGAGAGAAGGTAAAGGTCACCTCTGATTTCTTAGGAACTGCTCTCAGTGCACAGGAAACTCATTTTGAAAATGCAGAAAAAAGTTACTGTGTTTTTCCCGAGGGTGATTATTTGTTGTGGGTATAGAGGTGTGGTTTGTGTGCTACTTGCTGGGGACATCAAAATGCCCCCAATTGATCCCAGCTCCTGCAGTTTCAATACCATGTTTAAACCTGCCCTCTACTAGCTCTTTGGGAGTCAAGGATAAGCAAGCTGCATTCTCACATTTGGAGAAAATGGTCTCAATCCTTGATAGAAGGGCTGTGAGAAACCAAGCTAGAAAATCAATATGAAAAAAAGTAACAGAAATAAAGACTTATGCCTCCATCTCTACTCCTGTGACCCTGATAGAAATGTGAAGGAAATGTAAATATGCTTTCATTTAGAGAAGGGGACTTTCATTTAGAGAAGCTGCCTGAACTAGCGGCACTGTGGTGGGACCAGATGCTAGAAAGGACCCACAGCACTTAACTCTGAACGCTGTTCTGAAGAAAGTGGCAAAACCTCAAGACATTCCAGGAAGGAGAGATGGTTCAGGCCATGAACTATGGGGAGAAGGTGTCCCTCAGATTATAGTCTGGAAGCAACATGTCAGGTGAAGGTAGCAGCAGCAGACGCATTTTCACTGATTTCAAGACTTTCTCTGCAAATGAGGGTGGATGGACCTGAAAGGAAGCTTGAGAATTCCCAGGGGGCTTGACCAGGAGGCTGGGGAGGGAGAGGTTGGCGCACAGATTCCCTGGCAGATGAACAGCAGATGGCAGAAACAAGGGACTTCTGCAGATTTGGGGTTTCTCTCTCAGCATTGAAGTGAGGCACAGCCATGAATGGGGTTTACAGAAAGCCCACAATGAATGTTACATAGAACTGGGGTGCCGTCCCATCACAGCGTGGGGCACAAAAGGGCCACAGGCAGGTACAATTGCACTGGGAAGAGTCTGGCCCTACTGGCTCTGGCACCTTCCTATAAGCATCAGTGCATACTCAGAAGAGGCACAGGAGTTGCTGGGGTGAGAGTTATGACCAGTAGGGTGGAGGTAGGGGGTACCCATGACCATTCCTCTGGGGAAGTATCCCTCTGGTTTCAGAAGAATGTTCAAAAGTGTTCCCTAGTTTTTTAGCAATAGCTGTGGGGCTTTTGAATTGATTCTTCATACACTTGAATCAAATGTTCCATACCTTCTATCCTGAGGTGTAGACCGTGTCCCGGGGTTGGAATCTGCCAAACAAAGATGAGAATACCACAGGGGACATGAAGGCAGAGTGGAGAGAATCAACAGGCATTGGCCATGATGTTAATGATGATAAAAGAGAGAAGAAAACTTGGCCAGAATCTGTTTTTACATGGCAGAAATAGTAACTGATAGCAAACTGGTACCAAAGCTCCTGGGAAGTCTGCCAGGGGAAAAGTTGTATTTGCACAGTGAAGAAAGGTACCTGTCCTCAAAGTAACACGGAAATAGTTTAACATGGATACTCATGGGCCAGCTCAGAGGAGTGGAAAGCCCCAGGCACCTTCCTCAGATAGCTTAAATGCCTCGTGCCTAGGGGCGTGCTCCCTTTATTTGATTGGAGCTGTCTCCTTGGTCTTCTCCGCCACCTTGCTGTCCCATTAGCTTTGGCTCCTTCAAGCAAATGGGTTCTTCTGGGGTCTTTATCTCTTATGCGCTTCCCACACTGTGGGCTGGCCAGCCCTTCCCTCAATCTGATCCTACCTGTAATCTAGTGGAACTAATAGATATTTCTGGCTTGTGGTTTAAGGCTGTAGGAGTATGTGTTTACCTTTAAATATTTAAATGGGTTTTGCCTCCCTTATACTTTTCTCTGTTCTGGATAGGGAGAAATTGTCAAATATATAGGCACATTGAAGGAGAAAAAGTCCACTGTACGCTTATATTTGGAAAGCACCAATTAATATTTGGAAAACACCAATTATAAAAAACAAAAAACTACCTTTGCAGAGAGCAACCTAGTGGGGAAAAATAATAATGATATTCAGCTAATTCTAGCTTTTTCCAATTGTTTTAGTCACTCTGTACTTCTTATTCTGTAGCTTTGCTACTGTTTTTCATTTGCTTTTTGACTTTCCACCTCTTTAGTTGCCGTTTTGTTTTTCTGTTCCTTGTTCTGTTTGAACTATTGTTCTTATGTATAATTACAGTGTAAACCAGAAGTTCAGATAACATTAAGAAAGCCCCTATTAATATGCATTTGTACCACAAAAAGTAATGAGCACATTTGTATGACAAATGAAAATGTGTTATCTTGCAGAATAGTGAACATGAAGGTTAGGCAATGTGAAGACTCAATGATGTTTTCCCAAGTTCAAGGATTGCATTTGGGAACTATATTTCCCCTGGGTTAGAGGTGGGTATTAAGTAGAAAGAGAATTTGAAGCTGATAAAAGAATTACTAACACTGCCGTTTGTTTTACAAATTTCAATTAAAGGATTTAATATGATGGTTAAACTATAAATTACATGTAGTAAAGGTACAAGATGGGCATTTCCCTTAATATTCCTGCCTAATGCCAGGGGGCATTAATCCCTGAGTCACTGGGTGGTCTCAAACTCAAACTAAATCCTGGTATTTATGATTCCCAGTTAAACAATACTGTGCATCAGACAGCAGAATCGAATAAAGTAATTTTTTTCTTTAGAGCCTAGAATTTGATATGATCCCATTGCACTTGGAACATTTAACAGATCTAGAATGAATCAAATGTTTGGATAAACAGTTTATCTTTCATTTACTTGACAATTGCAAGTGAAGTATGATTTGATTTTGTTGGGTTTCCAAGTCAATATCAAGGAACATTTAAGGAAAAAGAGCATCAAGACATGAATGTATCAACTTATAAAAGTTGAAGTTATCAACTTATAAAAGCTTAACAAAATCAGTTTTGCAGAATTTATATAGAGAGTTCCATGATATTTCCAATCAGGTGAAAAGGGCTTATCATTTTCTATCACAAAACTTAACATACTTTCTCTAGTGCTTTGCATTTTTAATTTACACTCTGTTAAAGGGCTAACTCCAAGTTGATTTGTGTGTATGTATACATGTGTTTATATATATACACACACACACATATATACACACATGCACATATATATGTATATAATAAAGACTTTTGAATCAAGCGTTCCGTGTCTTCAGTTACTTGAGGTCCAGATAGTGTTCTGGTGATAGGAATATAATACGGAATATAATTCTATAGAGAAGAAATGAATGCAGGGTGGAGATGATGCAGACGTCAACTATGATATTAATGACCATGAAATCGAAAAGATCAGAATCTGAAAGAGTTTTAGCTAAGAGGCACAGAATCGGCTTCTACATGGAGTTTGTGAAGCTATGAAAATTTGCTAGTGGTTTATTCAACATAAATGGTAGCAGGCAACAACCTGATAAGAATACTTCTCCACCTAAAATTCTTCCACAGATGCCACTGCTTTTAGGATCAAGTTCTTTATAGTCATTTTTTGGCCTTGGAAGTTTGGCTACTTTTTATGCCCTGGCCTCTTGCTCTTCCTGCTCCAGCCACATTGTTTTAATTGTATCGATATCTACTTTCTGCTCCTCAGAACTCTGCACAAAACTTGCTGCCTCAACCCACCCAATTCCCTGAGCTCACTTGCTCCTGCTCGGTTTCCAGTTTTGCAGGGAAGTCTTTCCTGTCCCAAGAACTAAGTTAGGGATTCTTGTTATATGCTCTCATAACACCCTCTGTCACTAGCATTGTAGTCAGTTACTACTTTGTTATTTATTTAATGTTGGTCTCCCTCTTTAGACTGGTATTTCCATGAGTAGGGACCATTATCTGTCTTGCTTAAAAGCATGTTGCATGGCCCATAAGAAAAAAAGTTAATTGCATGAATACACGAACAAGGCGGAAACTTGGTATTGTGGGTTTGTGTGCATATCCCCAAAAATATGTTGAAGTCCTTAATCCCCAGTACCTGTGAATGCGACCTTAACTTGGAAATAGGATCTTTACAGATATAATCAAGTTAAAGTGAGGCCATTAGGGTAGGCCCTAATCCGACTGGTGTCCTTATAGGAGGAAAATGCCACAGGAAGACAGAGACACATGCAAGAAACTGCATAGGATGACAGAGGCAGAGGCTGGGATGATTCTTCTATAAGCCGAGAACACCATGGATTGATGGCCTCCACCAGAAGCTAGGAAGAGAAAAGGAAGGATTCTAGTGAGTCCTAGAGGGAGCATGGCCCTGCTCACATCTTGATTTCAGCCCTGTAGTCTCTAGAGCTGTGAGAGAGTAAGTGATCGTTGTTTAAAGCTACCCAGTTTAAAATACTCTGTTAGGGCAGTCCTAGAAAATGAATACCTCTGGTCATCAGAGCTGGGGCCGAAGATTACAATAGAACCAGCAGCAGTGGCACTGACTTCTAGATTGAAGGGCAGTGGTGCTCAAAGTCATGTTTACTCTTGGCAGAGCCTGAGAAAGGACACTCATGAGGAAAGCTAACAGTTAGCACTTAATGGTAGTTACATATACCAACATCATGTAAACACTATACTTGCATTATTTTATTTATCCCTGGGGATATCTCATGCGTTAGATTCTATTATCCTTATTTTATAGATGAAGAAACTGGAAATCAGTGAGGTTAAGAAATGGCAAGGCCTGTATTTGAACACAGGCGAGGATAGATAGCAGGAAAAGACATCCTAGAAAATGCCAGTTTGTATACAGTTACTCAGTTCCCAAAAATATTAAGAATTCATATGGGTCAGACTTTCACAGGCTGCTGCTGTGTAGACATCCAGCCTATTTCAAAGCTGTTTTTGACATATGGGTATATACTTTCTATTTTTAAGTTTGTTTTTGACAATACTGTCAATCAGCTTATAGGTTTCATAACACCCTAGGCAATGCAATGTGATGTTGTCATCATATGCAAAATTTTTGTTTTATAGCCACCTCATTAAAACTCAGAGGTACTTATGACATTCTAGTGCTGAGTCCTTCTATTATAGGTTCTTTTTCTTCTGCTTCCAAAGTAGGTCAACTAGTAGCCCAGGCTCAGAGAAGGAAAATGCAGAGGCATCAAAAGCTGGAAAGAATCTTGATGGGGAAAGATATCATTAATTCTCTCTCCAATAGAGAATTGCATCTCTCAAAGATGAAATCAATTCCTGGAGTTCTCAAGAGAAAGAGATTCCATAGAGTCTGTGTGCAGAGTGAATGAGATATTGAAAACAGAGCAAGGGAGTCTGTTAGCAAGTCCCAGCTTCAAACCTGAATCTCCCACAATCACCCCAAGTTGCTAACTCTCCATTTCCTCACCTGTGAAATGCAACCGAGAGTTGCTTACTTGCTGCCAGAGTTTTTGTGAGACAAAAGTTGAGAGTATGTAGAGGAAGGTGTCAGGGCAATTTCACTAAAAAAGCTCTATGAGGAGAGTGTCTTTTCTTCATTTTAGAAACATATTTATTATTGAGTCCCAGGCATCTTTACCCTTTGCTTTTCTGGCTTTAGAACAAGTTTTGTACCTTGCATCATCTCTACTGCTCTTTTGCATCTTTTTCAGTTTTCAATTGCTATATAGCAGGCAGAAGCTCAAAGTGCGCAGAACATTGATACCCTCTGCTGTGCACGCCAGGTAAGGCACACATGCACACTTTAAGAGAAATGCTGTTTAGAGGAACTTTGTATGCTCTTTATTTGATAGTGGTTTACTAGATCCATAGGTTAATTTTGGTAGTTTTGGGCATGTCAATAATTCCCACAGCTCATTTTTCTTCTCTCGATCTACTTCTCAGACTTCTCTTTTACTTTAACTTGATTTTGGAAATTTCCTTTTTCTTGTTATGATAATCTCAAATATGAATAGTATTATCCCCAAATGTAGATAATCCTCTAAAAATACTGTGATGTTTGCCTTTTAGAGAAGTGTTCATTATACAGATTACAGGTCCAAATAACATTACCATTGATCCCAAGGAGTGACCTCTGAAAACTCTGTCCAAAATTGTATAAGAATGTCAACACATAAGTACTAAAGGTTAATGGTGGTAATAATAATAAGATTCGAGACAATTCATTGAGGCTACATTATGTGCCAGGCACTGGGTTCTGTATTACCATAGGCATTCTCAAAGGATTTTACTGTCCTTACTCTGCAGAGAAGGCTGAGGTTCTCATAAACTAAGAAAACTGCAGAAAAACAATTGAAGGAATTTAGGTTCAGGCACTTGAAAGTCCATGCTTTATCCTCTGCTCCTGACTGCCTCCTAAGGATGTTATAGTTCATTAAGGATCCAACAGCCTTTTTTTTTGGAGCCTGCATGCATACAGGATCAGGGCATCAGAACACGGTGGAATCTTCTTCCTAATATCAGTGAAAATCTGCTTCTTTGCCCTTTACAGTCACTGATACATCCATCTGTTCACAGTAAATTTCTTAATCACCTCTGGCAGTGTGATTCTGACTCCTTAAGTATTTTGTCCCTGCCCCACATGGGGAATGCATATTGTTAAAGCATCTGCTCACCCACTTCCTCCAGGTAGGTAAACTCCAAGGCAGAGAATTCACTGGAGGGTTTTTAGCAATATCTACCCTTTCTGGTTGCAAGGGAAATTGCCATCTGTCAGTGGTCGTGGACTATCCTTCACTGACCTCTTGCATTTAATTTCCTGGACTGAATGTTCCCATCCTTACCCATCCCATTTACTCTGGTGATTTCTGGCCTCTCCTTACATAGATGGTTAAGAAATTGTAATTCCTCCAGGAAGGACTAAGGCTATGCTTTTCAGCAAGGCAAATAATATATGCTACAATAATATGACTTTGGTTTTCTAAAGGGCTGTTATGTTATTTGTGCTTCTTGTAATATTTTCTTTGAATGTACTTATAATAGGGCATGGGCCATCTGAAATCTAGTCTTCAAAAGTGTAGGTAAGAAATCTCTCTCTGGTCATTCCCTTTACTGCCCTGGAAGCTCAGCATTTTTGTATGAATAGATAAATTAGAAAGATGTAATTGTACCTTCACATAATGGGCTGGCTTTTTATGATGGTTGACTTTTACTTTGAAGAATTGAATTTAGATGAATATGCCTTATGATCTGCTCTGCAAATGCATGCTTTCCCTCTTCTTAGAAAAGTTACCAAGATGATCATTGCTCAGTTGCATGGGCATTTCTCATTTTAGAGAAATTTTAGCATTTTAGCACAGATTTGGTTAATAGCATCCTGTACACAAAAGCACAATCGAAAGATGGTCAATGTACATAATATCAGATTTTCTGACACGCACTAATGGAAAAGTTTCATGAGCAATAAAAATCAGCACAATTAACACATGTGTGAAAACATGGCACTCGACGAATCTCTGCCTTTATTTTCTCCAGGGTAGTTGAGCCTGGTGATATTTTCATTATTCGGTAGGCTAGGAAAGTCAGTCTTACCAACTTTCCCTCTCCAACTTAGAATCTGTTGCTCCCCTCTTCATTTTCAATTCTATGAAATTTCCCCTCCATATTATTTTAAGATTTAAGCATCCAGATGGATATCAAATTCCTTCCTCACACCTGGCTTCCCGAGCAAACAATGAGTTTTTGATTTTTTACTGGGCATGAGCCATCTCCCCTGGCCTGCTTTTTGTAACACACAATACTTTTTCCCTCCCTGGTTTTAATGGTTTCTTTAAGAGTCTCAGAATTGGTAGCTCTTGAATATCATTTACCCAAGTACCCTTAAGGTTTCAGTGGAGAAGAAACTGAGAGAAATAGAAAAACACAGTCCCATATTTCTATTCATCTTCAGCCAACCTTATCACACTGCCCTTTCAAGGATGGCTTTGCAATTAATATGGGTGCCAGAGAGGCTAGCAGTACCACTGGCTGCCCAAGCAAGTCACCTTACTGCTTTTATACTGTTAATAAGACATAAGTGTGGCTAATAGCAGCATTTTCATATTGTGTTAATGCAACACAATTTCTGAATATGATATAAATCTTACCTAATTAGTCACTTTTAAAATGCCTTCAAACCTGTTTTTAAGGGGAATCTGATGCACTGAAAAGAGAATCAGGAGCCAGAGACCTGGAATTACTTCATTTCCCAAGAGGCTTCAGATACCCCTATTTGGGACATTTGAGTATAAAAGTTCTCAAGTATTTTTTACCCCAGTAGAACAGTACCTCAGACACCTACTATCATCATTCCCTTCCATCCATTAGCTAGAAAAACAATACACATCACCTGGAGTTTTTCTCCAACTTAAGGTACTCATAATTTCTGATACTTTTTTCATAGTATAACATATGAAAAAGCCTGAAAGAGAGCCAGGGATGGTGTCAATTATGAAGGAGGTTAGCTAGAGGCTGGAGTTTCTAATGGCTCACAGTGACCACTCAAGCTCTTTAGCCAAAAATACTATACATCGCTTAGCCATTTTGCCTTCCTCCCTCCTGTCTCTGCCCTCCGCATGTATTTCAATAGTCTATTTCTTCCTTTCTCTATAGTTGTTTTATTTCTCATGGGCCTCAGATATTGAGAGATGAGGTAATCATCCCTCAGTTCGTAATTCATTAGCATAAATTGTTTTATCTTTTTGTCCTTTATTACCTATAATACATTCATTTATCTACCTTTTATAGGCACCCACCATAGATCATTTAATGCCTATACTTAGATAAGTACCAGTGAAAAACAAAGTTTTATTTGGCAAATGCATCTTTTAAATTTATATAAATTGTATTTTGTTTCAGAATTTAGTTTATTTACTCAACCCTTTTTTAAAATTATACTTTAGGTTCTAGGGTACATGTGCACAACGTGCAGGTTTGTTACATAGGTATACACGTGCCATGTTGGTTTGCTGCCCCCATCAACTCATCATTTAGATATTTCTCCTAATGCTATTCCTCCCCCAGCCTCCCACCCTATGACAGGCCCTGGTGTGTGATGTTCCTCGCCCTGTGTCCTAGTGTTCTCATTGTTCAATTCCCATTTAGGAGTGAGAACATGCAGTGTTTGGTTTTCTGTCCTTGTAATAGCTTGCTGAGAACGATGGTTTCCAGGATTCATCCATGTCCCTGCAAAGGACATGAACTCATCCTTTTTTATGGCTGCATAGTATTCCATGGTGTATATGTGCCACATTTTCTTAATCCAGTCTATCATTGGTGGACATTTGAGTTGGTTCCAAATCTTTGCTATTGTGAATAATGCTGCAATAAATACACATGTGCACGTGTCTTCATAGTAACATGATTTATAATCTGCTGGGTATATATCCAGTAACAGGATTGCTGGGTCAAATGGTATTTCTAGTTCTAGATCCTTGAGGAATCGCCACGCTGTCTTCCACAATGGTTGAACTAATTTTCACTCCCATCAAAAGTGTAAAAGCCTTCCTATTTCTCCACATCCTCTCCAGCATCAGTCGTTTCCTGACTTTTTAATGATCATCATTCTAACTGGCATGAGATGGTATCTCATTGTGGTTTTGATTTGCATTATTCTGATGACCAGTGATGATGAGCATTTTTTCATGTGTCTGTTGGCTGCATAAATGTCTTCTTTTGAGAAGTATCTGTTCATATCCTTTGCCCACTTTTAATGGGGTTGTTTTTTTCTTGTAAATTTGTTTAAGTTCTTTGTAGATTCTGGATATTTGTCAGGTGGGTAGATTGCAAAAATTCTCTCCCATTCTGTAGGTTGTCTGTTCACTCTGATGGTAGTTTCTTTTGCAGTGCAGAAGCTCTTTAATTAGCTCCCTTTTCTCTATTTTGGCTTTTGTTGCCATTGCTTTTGGTGTTTTAGTCATGAAGTCTTTGCCCATGCCTATGTCCTGAATGGTATTACCTAGGTTTTCTTCTAGGGTTTTTATGATTTTAGGTCTTACATTTAAATCTTTAATCCATCTTGAATTAATTTTTGTATAAGGGGTAAGGAAGAGATCTAGTTTCAGCTTTCTACATATGGCTAGCCAGTTTTCCCAGCACCATTTATTAAATAGGGAATCCCTTCCCCATTTCTTGTTTCTGTTAGGTTTGTCAAAGATCAGATGATTGTAGATATGTGGTGTTATTTCTGAGGCCTCTATTCTGTTCCATTGGTCTATATGTCTGTCTTGGTACCAGTACTGTGCTGTTTTGATTACTGTAGCCTTGTAGTATAGTTTGAAGTCAGGTAGCGTGATGCCTCCAGCTTTGTTCTTTTTGCTTAGGATTGTCTTGGTAATGTGGGGTCTTTTTTGGTTCCATGTGAACTTTAAAGTAGTTTTTCCCAATTCTGTGAAGAAAGTCAATGGTAGCTTGATGGGGATGGCATTGAATCTATAGATTACCTTGGGCAGTATGGTCATTTTCATGATATTGTTTCTTCATATCCACGAGCATGGAACGTTCTTCCATTTGTTTGTGTCCTCTTTTACTTCCTTGAGCAGTGGTCTGTTGTTATCCTTGAAGAGGTCCTTCACATCCCTTGTAAAGTTGGATTCCTAGATATTTTGTTCTCTTTGTAGCAATGGTGAATGGGAGTTCACTCATTATTTGATTCTCTTTTTGTCTGTTATTGGTGTGTAGGAATGCTTGTGATTTTTGCACGTTGATTTTGTATCCTGAGACTTTGCTGAAGTTGCTTATCCGCTTAAGGAGTTTTTGAGCTGAGATGATGGGGTTTTCTAAATATACAATCATGTCATCTGCAAACAGGGACAATTTGACTTCCTCTTTTTCTAATTGAATACCCTTTATTTCTTCCTCTTGCCTGATTGCTCTAGCCAGAACTTCTGGCACTATGTTGAATGGGAGTGGTGAGAGAGGGCATCCTTGTCTTGTGCCACTTTTCAAAGGGAATGCTTCCAGTTTTTGCCCATTCAGTATGATATTGGCTGTGGGTTTGTCACAAATAGCTGTTATTATTTTGAGATACGTTCCATCGGTACCTAGTTTATTGAGAGTTTTTAGCATAAAGGGCTGCTGAATTTTGTCGAAGGCCTTTTCTGCATCTATTGAGATAATCATGTGGTTTTTGTTGTTGGTTCTGTTTATGTGATGGATTACCTTGATTGATTTGCCTATGTTGAACCGGCCTTGCAACCCAGGGATGAAGCCAACTTGATCGTGGTGGATAAGCTTTTTGATGTGCTGCTGGATTCGGTTTGCCAGTATTTTCACATAGATGTTCATTAGGGATATTGGTCTAAAATTCTCTTTTTTTGTTGTATTTCTGCCAGGCTTTGGTATTAGGATGATGTTGGTTTCATAAAATGAGTTAGGGAGGAGTCCTTCTTTTTCTATTGATTGGAATAGTTTCAGAAAGAATGGTACCAGCTCTTCTTTGTACCTCTGGTAGAATTTGACTGTGAATCCGTCTGGTCCTGGACTTTTTTTGGTTACTCAACCCTACTTTTAAAAAGATTTAATAATATTGTTGTTTGTAAACCTCTAGCTTCTTCTCACTGCTATATTCGTCATCTATGAAATGTCTGTGCTGCATTTTAGTTATTCATTATTTTAGTGATGGCCTCTAGGTTGCTGACTTTAGTACCATAAGTATTGTAATGAATATCATTATACATGTTTAATTATGTTCCTATGTGAGTTTTCCTATGAACAAGTAAAATGGCTGAGGTTGTAGGGTATGAATACTTTTAATTTTGCCAAGTTTTGGCATTTTTTTCCTTCAAAAATGTTTTAAGTGATATCTGCACCCCCATGTGTATTGCAGCACTATTCACAACAGCCATGATATGGAATCAACCTAAGTGGCCATCAACAGGGGAATGGATATACACACAAAGGCATGCTATTCAGCCATAAAAAATGAATTCCTGTCATTCATAGCAAAATGGGTGAGTCCAGTGGACATTTTGGTAAATGAAGTAAATCAGGCACAGAAAAATACTGCATATTCTTACTCACATATGGATGTTACAAAAGTTGAGAGTGCAGTAGACAGAATTGTGGTTATTAGAGGCTGGGTAGGGTAGGGTGGAACGAAGTATATGGAGAGTCTGGTTAATGAATACAAAATTACAGCTAGATGGAAGGAAGCAGCTCTCGTGTGTTATAGCACTGCAGAGTAAATGTAATTAACAATAATTTACTGTATTTTTTAAATAGCTAGAAGAAGGGAATGTTCCCAACACACAGAAATGATAAATGTTTGAGGTGATGGATATGACTTGATTATTATACATTATATATGTATCGACTATTACTCTGTAACCCAAACTATATACAATTATTACATGTCAAGTAAGCACACAAAATAAAAATCTTCTTTAACAAAACTGCATAAAGGTTCTTATTTATCCAAATTTTTGCTACTGCTTGGTATTATGTGAATATCAGCTCAAAGTCGAGAATCTTACAATCTAAGGCAGGTCCAGGTGAGTGTGAGTCTTCCTGGATAGAGTTCTTTAAGTACAACTCCTGAGTGCAATTCTTCTTGCTCTGTGAAATTAAATAGACAAGCTGTTCATCCCCTACATACCTGACAATCAAGATGTCACAGGCACAGGGCAACCTCTGAAGGTATTCCTGTTCAAAAAAGGAGGCACAAAGAGTCAAGGGGAGCAAGATGGCTGACCAGAGATACCTGTGTTCATTTCCTCCAACACAATGAATAAATAGCTAAGATTTGCCTGGAGAATTAAAGGGAGAGCACTGAGTGTAGTGGGGGAGTAGAGAGACTCCTGTGACTATTAGAAGCTGAGGAGGACAGCATGGGGATATCCAGTCTCTGCAGCCCTGTCTCAGATTGGCCCAGAGTCAGGACGGACTTCCGCTTGTGGGGAAAATGTTAGCAGATCCTTACCAGCCCCACTGCCACTATAAACACCTACAGTCCTTACTACAGAAAAACCTCACAGTCTTGCAAGCCCCAAGCCCAGCTTGGGGAGCTGCCAGGAATTCACACAGCTGCATTGCCCTAGATCAGGAACACAAGATATGCACTCCCAACCCATCATATACCTTCTGTGAGCCAAGCTGCTGCAGCATGGCACCATCCTGAGACCAGAGCCAACTCTGGAATGCACCTTTCTCTGGGAACCAGTAGCTACTGTACCCCTCCAGCACTGGGCTCCATCTTCATTCCATTCAGCCCTGTGGCTGAATGCCACAACTCCAGCTGCATGGAACCTGAGACTAGGATTCATTGTGACTCTGGTCCTGCAAAGCAGAGAAGAAAAGAACCCATTGCCTAAACTTCCAGCCAGTGGGACAGTCTATCAGTCCTGCCCAGGGCAACCCTGCTCTTGAGTTAGACAAACCACTCTGCACGCTCTCCAAAGTGAGAGAGGTCCCTTAGAAACAGATCTATGGTACTTTCACCAGACATGCCCCTTGCTGTGCAAAGGCCCTACACCTGCAATCAGCGTCTGAGAAATGCTTCTGTGAGTCGCCCCCAGCAGACATACCCTCAGGCCAACTGAGTAGCCTTGTGCCCATATTCTGAGCCTGAGAAACAGCCCTCTGGGCTGCCCCTAGTGGGCACGCACCCTCTTCCCCCACCCAGTCAAAGTAATAGCCCCATGGCCCCAACCCCAGCGAGCCAGACCCCTAGTTGACCGATCCACATTCTGCACACCTATGTTTACAACCTGAGAAACATCTTTGTGTGCCTAGCTCTGGCAAAGCTGTGCCACCACCATCACAAACTCTCAGCCTAGGCCACTGAGACACTCACAAATATCACTAACATGGACCACAGCTGAAGAAATTACATGGAGACTATACTACTGTGTTTACCTAGAACCAAGCCAATGCACCCCACTGAATGGACACCTCAAGACTCACCTGTATCAATAATTCTTTCCCCATGAAACCTACTTCATAAAATTAGAAAAAAAAACTGTGCCATTAGATGTGTAGAAATAATGTAGGGACACATCAAACATAAAAAAGCAAAGAAACATTACACCTCCAAATAAACATAATAATTCTTCAGTAATAGACCTTCATCATAAGGAAATATACCAAAGGCCAGAAAAGGAATTCAAACCCTTAAGGAGACCCAATGGTATGTAAGAGAATATTGCTAGGCAATTCAATGAAACCAGGAAAGTATTTCCTAATTTGAATGAGAAATTGAACAAAGAGATAAAAGCCACAAGTCACAAAGAACTAAACAGAAGTCCTAGAGTTGAAGAATTCAATTAAGGAAATAAAATATAAAATTGAGAGCTTCAACAGTGGAGTAGACAAAGCAAAGATGGAATTTCTAAACTTGAAGACAAGTCTTTTGAAGTAACACAGATAAATAAAAATTTATAAAAAAGAATTTAGAAAGCCTACAAGATTTATGAAACACAATTATACAAACAAATGTTCACATTAGGGGCACTCCTGAGGAAGAGGAGAAAGGAAAGGTCTAAAAAAAAAATGCATTTAATAAAACAATAGCTGAAAAATTCCCAAGTTTTGTGGGTGAGATGGACATGCAGATACAGGAATTGCAAAGAACCCAGAGTGAATCCAAACAGATACTCTCCAAGGCACATTATAGTCCAATTATCAAAAGTCAAAGATAAAAACTTCTACAAACAGCAAGTGAAAATGCATCAAGTCACATATAAGGAAATTCCCATTAGACTAACAGTGGATTTCTCACAGAAACCTCATAGACCAGGAGGGGCTGGAATGACATATTCAAAATATTGAAAGAAAAAAAAAAAAACTGGCAGCCAAGAATATCACACCCAGGAAAGCTATCCTTCAGGAATGAAGGAGAAATAAAATATTTTACAAACAAGCAAAAACTAAAATAATTCATTACCAAGAGACTGGCGTTATGAGAAATGCTCAAGGCAGTCTTGCATCTGGAAGGAAAAGATGATAACCACCATTATGAAAATATGCAAAACTACAAAATTCACTGGAAGAGCAAATACACAATGGAGAAAGAGAAAGGAATTAAACATTTTCACTATAGAAAACCACCCAATTGCAAAAACAAACAGTAAAAGAAGTAACAAAAGATGTACAAAAAAGTTCGGAGCAAGATGGCCGAATAGGAACAGCTCCAGTCTCCAGCTCCCAGTGCAAGCAACACAGAAGACAGGTGATTTCTGCATTTTCAACTGAGGTACTGGGTTCATCTCACTAGGGAGTGCCAGACAATCGGTGCTGGTCAGCTGCTGCAGCACGACCAGCGAGAGCTGAAGCAGGGCGAGGCATCGCCTCACCTGGGAAGTGCAAGGGGGAAAGGAATCCCTTTTCCTAGCCAGGGGAACTGAGACACACAACACCTGGAAAATCGGGTAGCTCCCACCCCAATACTGCACTTTACCAAGGGTCTTAGCAAACGGGCACACCAGATTACATCCCACACCTGGCCGGGAGAGTCCCGCGCCCACAGAGCCTCCCTCCTTGCTAGCATAGCAGTCTGCGATCTAACGGCAAGGCAGCAGCGAGGCTGGGAGAGGGGCGCCCGCCATTGCTGAGGCTTAAGTAGGTAAACAAAGCCGCTAGGAAGCTCGAACTGGGTGGAGCTCACAGCAGCTCAAGGAGGCCTGCCTATCTCTGTAGACTCCACCCCTGGGGACAGGGCACAGCTAAACAACAACAACAACAACAAAGCAGCAGAAACCTCTGCAGACGCAAACGACTCTGTCTGACAGCTTTGAAGAGAGCAGTGGATCTCCCA
>NW_012101281.1:493638-526840 GCF_000951045.1 Mandrillus leucophaeus | reverse complement strand
GAGTTGATGGGTGCAGCACACCAACATGGCACAAGTATACATATGTAACAAACCTGCACGTTATGCACATGTACCCTAGAACTTAAAGTATAATAATAATTAAAAAAAAAAGTTGTACAAAAAAAAGGATCCCCAAGAAATGACAAAAGTAAGTCCTCATCTATCAATAATAACCTTGAATCAAAATAAAATAAATTCATTAAAAATATAAACTGGGTGAATGTATAAAAAATGAAGACATAACTATATGTAACCTACAAGAAACTCACCTTACCTCTAAAGACACACAGAGTCTGAAAGTGAAGGGATGGTAAAATGTATTTCATGTAAACAGAAACCAAAAGTAAGCAGTAATAGCTCTACTTATATCACACAAAATGCACTTCAAGTCAAAAGTTGTAAGTGATAAGGAGACTGTATTCTTATAATAAGCCAATCAATTCAGAAAAAGAATATAACAATTGTAAATATATGTGCCTCCAACATTGCATCCCCCAGAGGTATACTGGGGTCTGGCTCACCCTTGAGAGTTATTGGGGTCTATTGATCTAAAGGGAGAGATAGACCCCAATATATAGCAAATATTATTTGATCTAAAGGGAGAAATAGACCCCAATACAAAAATAGCTGGGACTTCAACACCCTATTTGCAGCATTTGACAGATCGTTTACACAGAAAATCAACAAAGAAACATCAAGTTTAAACTACACCATAAATGAAATGGAACTAAAAGATATTTACAGAACATTTCATCCAACACCTGTAGAACACACATTCTTTTCATTAGCACATGGAACATTCTCTGCGGTTCACTGTATGTTAGGACAAGAAACAAGTTGCAAAAACTTTTTAAAATTTCAAAATCAGATCAAGTATCCTATTTAACCACAATGAAACAAAACTGGATGTAAACAATAAGAGGAACACATGAAACTATACAAATATATAGAAATTAAACAGCATGCTTCTGAATGACCAATGGGTGAAAGAAGGAATCAAGAATGAAATTAAAAACTTCTTCAGGCAGGACACGGTGGCTCACACCTGTAATCCCAGTGCTTTGGGAGTCCAAGGCAGACGGATCACCTGAGGTCAGGAGTTCGAGACCAGTCTGACCAACATGGACAAACCCCATCTCTACTAAAAAATACAAAATTAGCTGGGCATGGTGGCACATGCCTGTAATTCCAGCTACTCAGGAGGCTGAGGCAGGAGAATTGCTTGAACTCGGGAGACGGAGGTTGCAGTGAGCGGAGATGGCACCATTGTACTCCAATCTGGGCAACATGAGTGAAATTCTGTCTCAAAAAAACCCCAAAAAACAAAAAACAAAAAACAAAAAACAAACAAACAAAAAACAAACTTGAAACCAATGAAAATAGAAACACAACATGTGAAAACCTACGGCACACAGCAAAATAATTACTAAGAGGCAAGTGTGGAGCAATAAATGCCTACATCAAAAAACTAGAAATATGTTCAATATACAACCTGATGATGCATCTCAAGAAACTAGAAAAGAACACACCAAACCCCAAATTTGTAGAAGAATAAATATTAGAACAGAAATAAACAAAATTTAACTAAAAAGTACAAAAGATCAACAAAACAAAAAGTTGGTTATTTGAAGTGATAAACAAAATTGACAAACCATTAGCTAGACTAAGAAAGGAAGTGAGGAGACCCAAATAAATAGAAGTAAAAAGAGCATACACCACAATGGATACCACAGAAATACAGAGGATTGTTAGAGACTATGAATAACTATATGCCAATAAATTCAAAAACCTAGAGGGAATAGATACATTCCTGGTTACGTACAACCTATCAAGACTGAACTAAGAAGAAAGAGAAAACCTGAAAGACAATATAAGTAATTAAATTGAATCAGTAATAAAAAGTCTTTCAAAAAAGAAAAGTTCAAGACTGGATGGTTTCACCACTGAATACTATCAAACCTTTAAATAATATCGATTCTTCTCAAAGAAATCCAAGGAATGGAAACAGAGGGAACTGTTCCTAATTCATTCCATAAGGTAAACATAACTCTGATGTGAAAACCAGACAAGGATACCACACAAAAATAAAAATATAGGCAAATATTGCTGATGAACATGAACATAATATTTTCTCAACAAAATATTAGTAAACTAAATGTAACAATACATCAAAAAGATAACAGATAATGATCAAATGAGATTTGTCCTAGGAATGCAAGAATGGTTCAACATATGCATATCAATAAATGTGATATATCACATCAACAGAATGAAAGACAAAAACCATATGATCACCTCAATAGATGCAGTAAAAGCATTTGGAAAAATTCAACATCCCTTCATAGTAAAAATTCTCCATAAGTTACATATAGAAGGAAGGCACCTCAACACAATAAATGCCATATATGACAAACCCACAGCTAACATCCTGTAGGAACTGGATGAAGAGAACGATGCCCGCTCTTGCTACTTTTATTCAACATGGTACTAGAAGTCCTAGCAAGAACAATTAGATAAGGGAAAGAAATAACAGGCATCCAAATTAGAAAGTAAAAAGTCAAATTGTTCCTGTTTGCAGACAATATGATTTTACATATAGAAAATCCAAACAACTCTATCGAAAATATTTTAAAATTGATGAATGAATTTAGTAAAGATAAAAAATTAAAATATAAAATCAGTAGCATTGCTTTTCATGAACAACAAAATAGCTAAAAAAGAAATCAAGACGATAATGCCATTTACAATAGCTACAAAAAATGAAATACCTAGGAATAAATTTAAGAACTGAAAGGCTTCTATAAGGAAAACTACAAAACACTGACAAAAGAATTAAAGAGGATAAAAACAAATGGAACAACATCCCATACTCATGGCTCCAAAAATATTGTTAAAACGACCATAGCACCTAAAGCAATCTACAAATTAAACACAATCCCTATCAAAACACCAATTACTTTCTTCACAGAATTAGAAAAGTCTTAAATTTGTATAAAACCAACCAACCAACCAACCAACCAAACAAATGGAGTAGCCAAAGCAATCCTGAGCAAAAGCAGAGTTGACACTACAAGACTTCAAAATGTACTACAAAGCTGTAGTAAACAAAACAGCATGGTAGTGGCATAAAAACAGATGCATAGGCCAACAGAGGAAAATAGAGAATTGCAAAATTAATTCACATATATAGAGCCAACTGGGTTTTGATAAACACCAACAACACTTATTGGGGAAAGGCGAGTCTCATCAATAAATCATACTGGGAAAACTGAATATCCATGTGCAGAAAAATGAGACTAGACCCCCAAGTGTAATCCTATACAATAATTAACTCAAAATGGATCAAAGACCTAAAGGTAAGACGTGAAACTATTAGATTACTAGATGAAAATGTAGGTGAAACATTTCAGGAAATTGGTCTGGGAAAATAGTTTATGAATAAGACCTGAAAGCATAGGCAAGAAAAGCAAAAGTAAACAAATGGGATTATATGAAACTTAAAAGCTTCCACATAGCAAAGGAATCAACGAACAGAGTGAAAAGATAATCTACAGAATAGGAAAAATATTTGAAAACTATGCATCTGACAGGGGATTAATAATACACAATGAACTCAAACATTTCAACAGCAAGAAACAAACAATCCCATTAACAATGGGCAAATGATCTCAATAGATATTTCTCAAAAGAATATATACAAATGGCCAATGAATATATGAAAAAATACTCAACATCATTAATCATCAGGGAAATGCCAATCAAAACCACAATGAGCTATCATCTTACCCCAGTTAGGATGGCTGTTGTCAAAAAGACAAAAAAAATAACAAATGCTCGTGAGGGTACAGAGAAAGGAGGAATGTTTCTACACTGCTAGTGGGAATGTAAACTAGTATAGCCACTTGGAGAACAGTAGGGAGGTTTTAAAAAAATCTACAAATAGAACTACCATATGATCAGTAATCTCACTACTAGGCATTTATCCAAAGGAATGAAAATCAGTATATCAAAGAAGCATCTGCAACATCATGTTTGTGGTGGCACTATTCATAATAGCCAAGATGTAGAATCAACCTAGATGTCCAACAGCAAATGAATGGATAAAGAAAATGTGGGTTATATGCACAATGGAATACTATTCGGCTATAAAAAATAATGAAATTCTGTCATTCACTGCAACATGGGTAAAACTGGAGTTCGCTTTGTTAAGTTAAACAAATCAAACACAGAAAGACAAATATCACATACTGTTATTCTTATGTGGAAGCTAATAAAAGTTGAGATCAGAGAAGAAAAGATGATACTAAAGGCTGAAAAGGGTATGGGGAAGGGAATGAAAGGAAGAGATTGTTCAAAGGGTTCAAAATTACAACACAATAGCTGGAATAAGTTCTAATGTTCTACATCCTAGTAAGATGACTATAGTTAGCAATAATATATTATGTGCTTTTAATTAGCTAGAGGGGAAGATATTGAATGTTCAACACAAAGAAATAAGTGTGTTTGATGATGATATGCAACTTACCCTGATCTGATCACTATACATTATATATATAGAAATATCCCTATGTACCTCATAAATATATACAATAACTATATGTCAATTATAAAAATAAAAGGAAAAAGAATCTTTCAATATTTTAACTTTTATTTTAGATTCAGGGGTGCATGTGCACCCTAGGTAAAATTGTGACTCAGAGGTTTGGTGTACAGAGTATTTCATACACCAAAACTCCTAGTTTTTTTCTGAACCTCTTACTTCTCCTACCCTTGACTCTCAAGTAGACCCCAGTATCTGTTCTTCTACAATTTCTGCCCACGTGTTCTCATTATTCAGCTCCTCTTATAAGTGAAAACATGTGGCGTTTGGTTTTCTGTTCCTTTGTTAGTTTGCTAAGGTAATGGCCTCCAGTTCCATCCACATCTCTGCAAAGAACATGATCTTGTTCTTTTTATGGCTGCATAATATTCAATGGTGTATATGTACCACATTTTCTTTATCCTGTTGACTGTTGATGGGCATTTAGATTTATTCCATGTCTTTGCCATTGTGAATAGTGCTCCAATGAACATACATGTGCATATGTCTTTATGGTAGAACCATTTATAATCCTTTGGGTATATACCCAGTAGTGGGATTGCTGTGTTGAACGCTAGTTCTGTTTTTAGTTATTTGAGGAATTGCCACACTGCTTTCCACAATGGTTGAACAAATTTACACTCTCACCAGCAGTTTATAAGCATTCCTTTTCTCTGCAACCTCACCAGCATGTTATTTTTTGACTTTTTAATAATAGCCATTCTGACTGGTGTGGATGGTATCTTGTTGTGTTTTGACTTGCATTTCTCTAATGATTATTACTGAGTATTTAAAAAATATGGTTGTTGGCCACATTTATGTCTTCCTCTGAAAGGTGTCTGTTTATGTCCTTTGCCCACTTTATTATAATTTATGTTCTTAGATACATTTCCAGAATGTGTAGATTTGTTACATAGGTATACATGTGCCATGGTGGTTTGAAAACCTGTCATCTAGGTTTTAAGCCCCACATGCATTAGGTATTTGTCATAATGCTCTCCTTCCCCTTCCCCCCTACCCCTTGACAGGCCCTGGTGTGTGATGTTCCCCTCCCTGTGTCTGTGTGTTCTCGTTGTTCAACTCCCACTTATGAGTGAGAACATGCAGTGTTTGGTTTTCTGTTCCAGTGTCAGTTTGCCAAGAATGATAGTTTCCAGGTTCATCCATGTCCCTGCAAAGGACATTAACTCATTCCTTTTTATGGCTGCATAGGATTCCATGGTGTATATGTGCCACAGTTTTTTTATCCAGTCTATCATTGATAGGCATTTGGGTTGGTTCCAAGTCTTTGCTTTGGTGAATAGTGTTGCAATAAACATACGTGTGCATGTGTTTTTACAGAGTGATTTAGAATCCTCTGGGTATATACCCAGGAATGGGATTGCTGGGTCAAATGGTATTTCTGGTTCTAGATCCTTGAGGAATCGTCACACTGTCTTCCACAATGGTTGAACTAATCAAGACTCCCACCAACAGTGTAAAAGCATTCCTATTTCTCCACATCCTCTCCAGCATCTGTGGTTTTCTGACTTCTTAATGATTGTCATTGTAACTGGTGTGAGATGGTATCTCATTTTGGTTTTGATTTGCATTTCACTAATGAACAGGGATGATGAGTTTTTTCATGTTTGTTGGCTCGATAAAAGTCCTCTGAGAAGTGTCTGTTCATATCCTTCACTCACTTTCTGATGGGGTTGTTTTTTTCCTGTAAATTTAAGTTCCTTGTAGATTCTGGATATTAGACGTTTGTCAGATGGATGGACCGCAAAATTTTTCTCCCATTCTGTAGGCTGCCTCTTCACTCTGATAATAGTTTCTCTTGCTCTGCAGAAGCTCTTTACTTTAATTAGGTCCCATTTATCAATTTTGGCTTTTGTTGCAATTGCTTTTAGTGTTTTAGTCATGAAGTCTTTGCCCATGTATATGTCCTGAATGGTATTGCCTAGGTTTTCTTCTAGGGTTTTTATGGTTTTAGGTCTTACATTTAAATCTCGAGTCTACCTTGAGTTAATTGCCAATATCCTGAATGGTACTGCCTAAGTTTTCTTCTAGGGTTTTTATGGTTTTAGGTTTTATGTTTAAGTCTTCAATCTGTCTTGAGTTAATTTTTATATAAGGTATAAAGAAGGGGTCCAGTGTCAGTTTTCTGCATATGGCTAGCCAGTTTTCCCAACACCATTTATTACATAGGGAATCCTTTCCCCATTTCTTGTTTTTGTCAGATTTGTCAATGATCAGATGGTTGTAGATGTGTGGTGTTATTTCTGAGGCCTCTGTTCTGTTCCATTGGTCTATACATCTGTTTTGGTACCAGTAACATGCTGTTTTGCTTACTCTATTCTTGTAGTATAGTTTGAAGTCAGGTAGCGTGATGCCTCCGGCTTTGTTCTTTTTGCTTAGAATTGTCTTGGCTATACTGGCTCTTTTTTGGTTCCATATGAAATTTAAAGTAGTTTTTTCTAGTTCTGTGAAGAAAATCAGTGGTAGCTTGATGGGAATAGCATTGAATCTATAAATTACTTTGGACAGTATGGCCATTTTCACGGTATTGATTCTTCCTATCTATGAGCGTGGAATGTTTTTCCATTTGTTTTGTGTCCTATCTTATTTCCTTGAGCAGTGGTTTGTCCTTCTTCTTGAAGAGGTCCTTCATGTCCCTTGTAAGTTGTATTCCTAGGTATTTAATTCTCTTTGTAGCAGTTGTAAATGGGAGTTCACTCATGATTTGGCTCTCTGCTTGTCTATTATTTGTTTATAGGGATGCTTGTGATTTTTGTACATTGGTTTTGTATCCTGAGACTTTGCTGAAGTTGCTGATCATCTTAAGGAGTTTTTGGACTGATTTGATGGGGTTTTCTAAATATACAATCATGTCATCTGCAAACAGAGACAATTTGACATCCTCTCTTCCTATTTGAATACCTTTCTTTGTTTCTCTTGCCTGATTGCCCTGACCAGAACTTCCAATACTGTGTTGAATAGGAGTGGTGAGAGAGGGCATCCTTGTCTTGTGCCACTTTTCAAAGGGAATGCTTCCAGCTTTTGCCCATTCAGTATGATGTTGGCTATGGGTTTGTCATAAATAGCTCTTATTACTGAGATGTATTCCATCAGTACCTAGTTGATTGAGAGCTTTTAGCAGGAAGGCTTGTTGAATTTTATCAAAGGCCTTTTCTGCATCTATTGACATAATCATGTGGTTTTTGTCATTGGTTTCGTTTATGTGATGGATTACATTGATTGATTTCCATATGTTGAACCAGGCTTGCATCCCAGGGAGGAAGCCAACTTGATCGTGGTGGAGAATCTTTTTGATGTGCTGCTGGATTTGGTTTGCCAGTATTTTATTGAGGATTTTCACATCGATGTTCATCAGGGATATTGGCCTGAAATTTTCTTTTCTTTGTTGCATCTCTGCCAGGCTTTGGCGTCAGGAAGATGCCTGCCTCATAAAAGGAATTAGGGAGGAGTCCCTCTTTTTCTATTGTTTGGAATAGTTTCAGAAGGAATAGTACCAGCTCCTCTTTTTAGCTCTCGTAGAATTTGGCTGTCAATCCATCTATTCCTGGGCTTTTTTTGGTTGGTAGCTTTGCCCACTTTTTAATGGAGTTGTTTTTTGCTTGTACGTTTAATTTCCTTGTAGATTCTGGATATTAGACCTTTGTCAGATGTATAGATTGCAAATATTTTCTCCCATTCTGTAGGTTACCTATTCTGTTGATAGTCTCTTTTGCTATACAGAAGCTCTTTAGTTTAATTAGCTCCCCTTTGCCAAGTTTTGTTTTTGTTGTAATTGCTTTAGACATTTTTGTCAAGAAATCTTTGCCAGTTCCTATCTCCAAAATGGTATTTCCTAGGTTATCTCCCAAGGTTTCATAGTTCTAGGTCTTACATTTAGGTCTTTAATCCATCTTGGCTGAATTTTTTTTTCATGTGGTATAAGGAAGTGGTTCACTTTCAGTTGTCTGCATATAGCTAACCAGTTATCCCAGCACCATATATTGATGTTTCCCATTGCTTTTGTCAGCTTTGTCAAAGATAAGATAGTTATAAGTGTGGCTTTATTTCTGTGTTCTCTATACTGTTCCATTGATCAATGTGTTTAGTTTTGTATCAGTACCATGCTGTTTTGGTTACAGACCTTGTTTGCAGCTGAATAGTTTCTCCACATGTGTCTTGTTTATTTTTGGTGTACTAAGACTTCTTTTCATTTTCTACTGTCTCTGTTCTCCTCAGTCCAAGTTGGTAATGTTTCTGCATATATAATTCTCTTGAAAACTTTGTAGGTCTCCTGTGCATCTTTCTGGAGTTCATCCCATTAGACAAAAGCATATCTATAGGTCTCTTCAAGATGACCACTTTTCTCCTTTGGGCTTCTAATGAGGGACAACACTCTTAATCTTCTTAGAAGCTCTATTGTTTGATTTAAAGCATCTGAGAGTCACACTCTTGCAACCATAAGGGAGCTTTAAAAATAAATCTGACCCAATGACACTTTGAGGCACCATTTTCCATTTTTAGAAGGTCTTAACAAAGAACTTTATGCTCATACCCTCGGCTTCACTTTAAACTGTGTTTTCTTGAGGATTTCCTAGATTTGAACTTTGCTTTTGGCCATTTCTTAATTCTAGTATTAATCGCCATCTGAAGAGGCTGGGAATCTTCGTAACTCACAAGTTCTAATTGTTTTAGCAAATCACTCTTAGATTTTACCATAAATAGTATTTATGTGGCATTTTCATCATTTTGGCTGGAAATTTCCTTAGCTAGATCATCCAGGTCACTAGGTACCTTTTGTACCTTCCACATTACTTCTGGCAACTGTCGCTAAACTTTCTACCACTATTTAACAAGAATCTTTTTTCCTCAAATTTCCAATAAGATTTTCCTCATTTTCTTTTGAATCCTCACCAACAACCTCTTCTAAGTTAAAAATTCAACAAACAGTCTGATTAAGGCAATTTAGATTTTCACCAATGCTCTCTTTAAAGCCCTTTATCCATCCAGGTGCTGCTCACTTCCTCCCCAACATTTTAGAGTTTTGTTATGGTATATCCCACTTTTAGTACCAAACTGTATTTTTTTATTGCTGCCTAAAAAATTATTCCTAAACATAGTAGGTTAAAACAAAAAAACATTATCTTACATTATCAAGTCAGGAACCTGAGAACAGCTTATCTGGGTGATTCTGCCTCAGGGTCTCTCACAATGCTGCAGGTAAGCTATTGGTCAGAGTTGCAATCATTTCAAGACTGAACAGCCTAGAAAATCTTGCTAAACTTACTCATATAGTTATTGGTATGCCTCAGGTCCTCACTGACTCCTGGCTGGAGGCTGCAATTCCTTGCTGACTTCCCCAGAGGGCTGCTGCTGACATTGCTGTCTGTTTTCCCCAGAGCTCCCCTATCTGCTATATAGGGATAGAGATAAAAGAGAAAGCGCCGAAAATATAAATCATAGTGTTTTATAATCCTACCTTTTACAATCATAGTGTTTTATAATCACTTCCGCCATAAGCTACTGGTTACACAAACCAACGACGATACACTGTGAGTAAGAGTTATATAAGGTTGTGCATACCAGGAGGTACGAGTCTTTGGGGAATAGAGCTACCACAATGACTCAATTTTCTTAACACTGTTATTAAACAATTCATTGCTTCTCTATTGATTCTTAGTTATCTCTAGGATATAGAAAAATTTTATATGATTTCTGGATTTTTTATTCTGTTCCATTTGTCTCATACTATACTTGTGACCTTTTGATATGTTTTAGCTGAAAGAACAAGAAGAAAGTAAATGGTTAAACAATAGGTCTATAGTTCTGTCTCTCACAAAGGGATTTCCCTGGGAAAAAAGGAAGACAAGGCAATTCAGTCAAATCTCCTTGTAAATATGCTAATGACAGATATCCGGATACACAATTAGTAATATTTGCTAGTGGGAGAGTTCAGCAGGATATACCATTATCTAAGATTATTTCTGGTAAACCAGCCTGGGATCTATGGATTTATGGGGCATAGCTTTCTGGAAAATTTCACATAAGCTGAGTAATTCCCTATCAGATGAACAAATGTTTTCTGCCAATTTGGCAAATAGATGATCAAACTGAGAGGCTTGCTCTGATTTAGTTTGTTTTTTCCTCCAAGAAGATTTCATGGATGAGGCCGTCATCTTCCACAGGGGACACATCGTGTGTGTTTGTCTCTCTTTTTGTCATATTAGCAGCCATTGGCAATCAGTGTTAGATTAATTCCTTAGGAGTTGCAAAACGGTGGGATCCTATTATTCCTTCATTTATTAGCTATAATAGAATATCATAAAGAGAAACTTCCCTTCATCTACTATTTGATAATCCATTGGTATAGTTCTTACAGGGAAGGCAGGATAAATGCTTTAGTTTTTCCTTTATTAATACACAAATGATAAATTTGTTTGCTATCTTCAGTGTTGACCTATTATAGTATTATAAAATCATAGATTTAAACATGTCTTATGTATTTTAATACATTGTAGTTATTACTCTTATTGGTGTTGACATTGTACTATACCATATTTGGCAAGTGGAAACGTCATTGAATTGGCTCTTGAGCCCTTTAGACGTAATTCTAATATTCCTTGATAGCTTCCTTATTATCAGGCATGACAACATATTCTAGGTTTATCTTACACATTTCTGCCCAGATTGGAAAACAGCTATTTTTTAAGGATTCTTGGTTTCCTTTAGAGGGAATTGATGTTTAGAACCAGTGCTTTGAATGTTAAGGTTCTTTATTTTTCTCCTAAAACTAATAAGCAATTTTATTGATAATAAGATTGCAGGATACCAGGCTGATTAAAAAAAGTTTTCTTGTATACAAGCAATGAACAATTTGAATTTGAAATTGAAATCATACCAATCACATTAGCTACAAAAAAGTATAAATTTTATGAAATGTTTCAAGAGCTACATGAAGAAAACTACAAAACTCTAGTAAAAGAAATACAAGAAATACGAGAAAATCCAAATAAAAGATATTCCATATACAAGGACAGGAAGACTCAATATTGTTAAGACGTCAATTCTTCCTAACTAGATCTATAGAGATTCGATGAAATCCCGATTAAAATCTCAACAAGCTATTTTTTGGTTATTGACAAACAGATTCCAAAATTTATATGAAAAGTCAAAAGACCCAGAATAGAAAACGAAATATTAAAGGAGAAAAACAAAGTCAGAAGACTGATGTGTTGAACCTCAAGACTTATCACAAAGCTATAGCAGTCAAGAGAGTGTGGTATTGGGGAAAGAATAGAAAAGTAGACAAATGGAACAGAATAGGGAGCACAGAAATAGGCGTAACAGGTACAATCAACTGATCCTGGACAAAGGAGAAAGGCAACCCAATGGAGAAAAATCATTTTTTCAACAAATGATGCTGGAACAACCAATAAAAAGATTCTAAACACAGACCTTACATTTTCACAAAAATCAACTCAAAATGGATCACAGACATATATACAAAATGCAAAACTACAAAATTCCTAAAAGACAACATAGGAGAAACCGAAGGTAACTTTGGCAATGACCTTTCTTTTTTTTTTTTTTTCTTTTTTTTGAGACAGAGTCTCGCTCTGTCGCCCAGGCTGGAGTACAGTGGCCGGATCTCAGCTCACTGCAAGCTCCGCCTCCCGGGTTTATGCCATTCCCCAGCCTCAGCCTCCCGAGTAGCTGGGACTACAGGCGCCCGCCACCTCGCCCGGCTAGTTTTTTTTTTGTATTTTTTAGTAGAGACGGGGTTTCACCGTGTTAGCCAGGATGGTCTCGATCTCCTGACCTCGTGATCCGCCCGTCTCGGCCTCCCAAAGTGCTGGGATTACAGGCTTGAGCCACCGCGCCCGGCCGGCAATGACCTTTCTTTAAATCACATTTTATCGCAGTTTATTTGTAGAAGCAATTAGAAATCAGAATACTGAAAAATGCTTTGTTATACATAAAAATTTCCTTTTCAATTACAAGGTGATGCCTATGCCTGGAGAAGGCATTTTTTGTTCTTACAATTTCTAGATATGAAGATAACTGGATTAAAACTATTACAAATGGAATATTGATTTCTTTCAGGTATTATTGGTTAAATTAGTGAAATTCAAAGTGGAAAAATATGCTAGATATCTATTAAAATGGTAATTTCAGCTATGGTAGCTAATTACTCTTTTAGTAGGCATTTTAAGAGTCTTTCATAATGTATAGAAATTGAAAGGCTATTAAATCATTTATTTTTTAAAAATTTCAACTTTTATTTTGGATTCAGGAGGTATATGTGCAGGTTTGTCACATGCTTATATGGTGTGATGTTGAGGTTTGGGGTAAGAATGATCTCTGGTAGGCCAGGTACAGTGGGTCACGCCTGTAATCCCAGCACTCTGGGAAGCTGAGGCGGGTGACTCACCTAAGGTCAGGAGTTCGAGACCAGCCTGGCCAACATAGCAAAACCCCGTCTGTACTAAAAATACTTAGCCAGGCATGGTGGCATGTGCGTGTAGTCCCAATTACTCAGGAGGCTGAGGCACAAGAATCACTTGAACCCAGGAGGCGGAGGTTGCAGTGAGCCAAGATCATGCCACTGCACTCCAGCCATGGTGAAGACACTCCATCTCAAAAAAAAAAAAGATCCCTGGTAGTGGGCATAGTACTCACTAGGTATAAGCTGTAGTTTTTCAGCCTCTACCCCCTCCCCCAAGTAGTCTCCAGCATCTACTGTTCTCACCTTTATGTCCATGTGTACTCAATGTTTAGGTCCCACTTAGAAACGAGAACATGCAGTATTTGGTTTTCTTCCTGTGTTAATTTACTTAGGATAATGGCTTCCAGCTGTAGCCATATTGCTGCAAAAGACATGATTTCATTTTTTTATGGCTTTACAGTATTTCATAGTGTGTATGTACTACATTTTTCTGTATCCAAACCACTATCAATGTGCAACTAGGTTGATTCCATGTCTTTGCTGTTGTGAATAGTGCTGTGATGAACATACAAGTTCATGTATCTTTTTGGAAGAATGATTTGTTTTCCTTTGGGTATATACTGAGTAATGTAATTGCTGAATTGAACGGTAGTTCTTACCAAATTACTTTCCACATTGGCCAAACTAATTTGTGAATGCCAATATTCTTACTGTTACCAGTTTCTCCACAGTTTTGCCAACAAGTTCATTGTCAATTTTTGAGAAACTTCTTTTTTGATAAATAGTGTCTTGGCATAATTTTAGTTTATTTATTTATTTTTTAACTATGAGCAAGATCGAGCATCATTTCATATGTCTAAGGCCATTTCCTTTTTTCTGTGAATAATCTGTTCATTTCACTAGCCCATTATAAAACGAAGTTATTGGGATTTTTTCTCTATTTTTAGAAGTTATTTATACCAGTCATTCTCAATGTATTATCCAGGGATCCCTGTGGTTAACCAAGACTATTTATGTGGTTGCAGAAGTCAAACATCTTTTCATAATACTAAGATAGTATCTGTCTTTTCATTGTCATTATCTCATGACTGTTCAGTGGAATTTTCCACAGGTTACATGACATGTAGTATTGCAACAGGTTGAACACAGGAATAGCTATCTTTTATTAAGCCATTTTTAGAAACTGAAAAAACGTAAAGCAGTAACAATCCTCCCACTCTCACTTTTTACATAATTAAATTTATTGATTTGAGTTTCATAGAATTTTGGACTTCTTGCCAGTAACACTAAGTGCAAGAGGATAATAAAAAAACACTTTTGAGATCAGCCCCAATGGGTTACCTATAATCCCAACACTTTGGGAGGCCGAGGTGGGAAGACTGCTTTACCTCAGGAATTTGAGACCAGCCTGGACAATATAGTGAGACCTCATCTCAACAAAAAAATTAAGGCCGGATGCAGTGACTCACGCCTGTAATCCCAGCATTTTGGGAGGCCAAGGTGGGTGGATCAAGAGGTCAGGAGATCGAGACCATCCTGGCTAATATGATGAAACCCCTTCTCTACTAAAAATACAAAAAATTAGCCGGGCGTGGTGGTGGGCACGTGTAGTCCCAGCTGCTTGGGAGGCTGGGGCAGGAGAATGGCGTGAACCTGGAAGGTGGAGCTTGCAGAGAGCCAATATCGCACTACTGCACTCCAGCCTGGACAACAGAGTGAGACTCCGTCTCGAAGAAAAAAAAAATTAAAAAATTAGCTGGGTGTGGTACTGCATGCCTGTGGTCCCAGCTACTCAGGAGGCTGAGATGGGAGGATTGCTTGAGCCCAGGAGGTTGAGGCTACTGTGAGCTGTGATTGCACCACTGCCCTCCAGCCTGGGTGACAGAGTGAGACCCTACCTTAAGAAACAAAAAAAGAAAAAAAGAAGAAAATAAATGCTCTTAACTGTTCAGGAAAAAAAATGAATTAGTGTCATATATCCTGTTAAACTATCAGAGTGAGAAATGATATTTTTTTGACTCAAGTCCCCAGGAAGTTAAATATGCAAAGATCCTCCCAAAAGCCACTTAGATTGGAGCAAGGTGGCAGTGGGGAAAGGGTTACCTGATACCATCAGTATCCTTGCTAAATTTGAAGCAAACAGGGCAATGTACAGGGTGCAGGTGAGTAGAGGTGGTCTGGGGGCGTGGATACCTCCCTCTTCACGGCCAATAGGCTCTGCTGAGTGTTTATGACATGGTTTTTGGTAGTCATATCATGCTGTTGACTTTCACTTACCCTTTATTTTTGAACTTTGCATATTTAGATCTTATGGATATCTAGGGAAAGCCAATTTGGCCACTACCAGGATGCAGACATGTTCAGGGGATGAGAATTCACCTCTCTATTAAGGTAAGTGTGTACAGGAATGAGTGGGGATCCTGGCTGCTTTTGTGTCCTAGTGACATATGTAGTTCATACTCTAATTTCATACTATGAACTCCAGAGCTGCTTCCCTAAGCTATTAGAAGATCTGTGCAGGGAGGCCACTGCTGTGAAAATATTGGATTGCTTCTGGAAACCTGCTTTTCCAGAACCTGCTCCCTGTAAGGTTAGCTTCATTCTTATGGAAAATAGCAGTTACACATTAAAGATTTTCGGCAGTCCCAAGCCGAGAACACACACTATAACGGAATTGTGGGAAACAAGCAAAAACAGTTATCAGTTACTGTAGTAATCAAACATTATTGCGTGAAAGCTTGGGAACAACCTTGCGAAGCCAAATAGATGGGCTTCAGGACGCATTCCACAGCTGTATCCTCACTTCTCATCATTTCTTTTCCCAGGGCTTAGGAGAGAGCAAACTAATCTGCATACCAGTCTGTCATCTTCATTACCTAGGAGATAAACCAATTCTCCAAGGGTTTCTTTACCTCCAGCCACCCATCCTCCCCTGCAGTTTAATTTGCATTTGTGTTACTCATTTGGTTGTTATTTATAAAGTGGCAGAGATTAGGTTTCAGAGTAAAGTTGGATTTGGTGCTAGAGTTCATAACTACTTTTTTAAAACTAAAATTTCCTTAATAAGCCAAAAGGAGGAGGAATTGCTCCTGGTAGGATGCTGACTAGGTCTTAGGATGAAACATTCTTTCTGCACAATTCTTGATTGTGGTTGTTACTCTCCAGTCTTTGGCTACTGGTGCTGAAGCCAGGAGCCTCACTTTGGAAGTACAGTTACAAAATGATAAAAGGTGAGCAAGTATTGCTAGAGCTATTTGTTTCTATTAAAATGGAAGGGGAAGTTTTGCAATCTGGCTGCCGCCATAGAAGATATGGTTTGGATGTTTGTCCCCTCCAAATCTCATGCTGAAATGTGATTCCTAATGTTGGAGGTAAAGCCTGGTGTGAGGTGATTGCATCATGGCGGCAGATGCCTTGTGAACGGCTTAGCACCATCCCTTGGTGATAAGTGAATTTTTGTCCAGCTCATGTGAAATCTGATTGTTTAAAAGAGTCACAGACTCTCTGTCTCTGGCTCTTACTCTCACCATGTGATGCACCTGCTCCTCCTTCGCCTTCTGCCATGACTGGAAGTTCCCTGACGCTCTTGCCAGGAGCAGATACTGGAGGCATGCTTGTACAGCCTGCAGTACCGTGAGCCAATTAAGTCTCATTTCTTTATAAATTACCCAACCTCAGGTATTTCTTTACAGCAATGCAAGAATGGACTAACGCCGGAAAGAAGAATCTTGGTCAAGTCAACTAGGACTTGTCCTTAGTTTTGTGCTTCTCAGTGTCGCCCAAGTTAAAAGATAGATTTATAAACCAGATCTCAATGTACTGATTTACAGTGAAGGGATTCTCTTTTATGAATCCTGGAACAATTAAGCCCATTGTCCTGAGCACTGTTTTCTGAAATATAGCTCCACCCAGGGAAGGAGTCAGTAGTTGGAGCCTGGTGAATTAGATTCCAGATACACGGATTAGACTACTCTTGCAGGAGTTAGGCAAAGCACAGAAAGGACCTCTTCCACTGATAGGGATTCTAGATTTGCCTTCATAGCAATCTGGAAGCAATGCTCACCTGCACTTGCATTTCGACTCTCCTCCATTTAGTCTTTACTTCACCATGCACCATGCCCAGCTAATTTTTAATTTTTTTGTAGAGATGGGGTCTTGCCACATTGCCCAGGCTGGTCTCTTTTAATAATCATGCAACCTCAAAGAATAGTTTTCAGCTTCACCATTAGTATCATCACTCTTATGTCCTTCTAGGTTTGTATTCTTAGAGGTTGAAAGTCCATAGTTAAGTACTTAGACAAGGAGACCTGGCTGACCTGTTCTACCATAGGCGATCTGTAGGCCTTGAGACCATTATCATTACCTTTCTATATCTTTAGTTTCTGCATCTATAAATGGGTGTATTAGTAACTATCTTATCTCATGGAGCTATAATGGGGTTGTAAGAAATAATTCCAGTGAAGTTCTAAGTATGTGTGGTAGGCAGCCTCTATGGTGGTCCCAGTGAGTCTCACCTCCTGGTATTCACGTCCTTATGTGGTCCCCTCTACCAGTAAATAGGGCTGATGGGGCTAATTAAGACATACATTATATCCTTAGTGAAGAATAAAGTGGCACTGCTGTCAGCATTATTCACTGAGGAAGTGAGCCTGGCAATACAGATATCAGCAAACCGAAGGGGAACTTAGAATTTGACTGTTCTAGTCCCTTCACCCAAACTGTTCTTTAAAAAAACAGTTCTTCAAAATGCTCTCCAAAACTATCTTTCAGGTTCAAAGAAGTTTGGAGAATATTTAACACTAAACTATCCTTTTAGAGAGGCACCATGAACCCTTCTCTGATAAATATTTATTTTCATTTTTTTCACTTCTTGTTTTTTGAGACAAGATCTCACTGTGTTGTCCAGGCTGGAGTGTGGTGGTGCAAACACAGCTCACCGCAGACTTGACGTCCCGGGCTAAGTGATACTCCTCCTTCAGCTTCCTGAGTACCTGGGACCATACACCACCACAGCAGGCTTTTTTTTTTTTTTTTTTTTGGAGGGACAGGGTCTTGCCATGTTGCCCAGGCTGGTTTCAAACTCCTGGGCTCAAGTAATCCTCCCATCTTGGCCTCCCAAAGTGCTGGGATTACAGGTATGAGCCACAGCTTCTGGCCCTGATTTTTTTTTTAATTATTATAAAAGCAATACAGGCTCATGTACGGGGGCTGACAAAAAACCCCAACAAACTCAAAGGAGAGTTTTCTAAAGACATCTTTAGAAGACTTCAATTTCTAATTGCCAAATTCCACTCAGGAATAGAAAGCAGCTGGGAAGATCCACATCAGATTCTTTGTATTCCACACACAGCCCCAAGCTGTTTGTCTAACAATGTGGGCTTTGGAGCTAGTCAGCCTGGAGCCTCCTGTTTCTTCCACTTGCTTTTAGTTAAAAGATAATTTCTCTGTAACTCAGTGTCCTTATTAGCACAACTGGGAAAATAACAATACTAACATAAGAGAATATTGTGAGAATTTAACGAAATAACAGGCAAGGCTTTTTTTTTTTTTTTTTTTCTATACCCTCTGGCAGATTAATATAAGGTCCCACTCACTGACATTCTTTCAATCACGGCTTTTTTTTTTTTTTTTTTTTAACTATTAGACCTATTTCTGTAACGATGTATAGATTTATCTGTTTCTGACCATTGCAAAAAATAAAACCCTACTTTTATAACAAATAACAGTGTAGTGACTTTTAAAATATAATTTTGAGAGGAAAAGGTCTTTTAAAGCATGGTATGAAACTTGGAAAACATAAAATAATGATTGCTCAATTTCACTACATGCAAATTAGCATTTATGAACAAGAACAAACCTCACTAATAATGTTAGAAGACAAACGGCAAAATGGAAAATTGTTGTGTATAGAAAAAGCTCCCATTTCTTTAAAGCATGAAGAACTTTTCCAACTAAATAGATTAACCCAGTAGAAAAGCACAAACTAAGTACTGTACTTCGGACACACACACACTTTGCCAATTTGCAAATGAGAGTCACGAGACATGATCCTTTTCCTATGAAATCGGCATGTTTTAGAAGAGTGTTAGTGAATGTACAGGGTTACTAAGTATGTATAAGAAAATGGAGGCCTGTCATGGTGGCTCATGCCTGTAATCGCAGCACTTTGGGAGGCCAAGGCTGGTGGATCACCTGAGGTCAGGAGTTCAAGGCCAACCTGGCCAACATGGTGAAACCCTGTCTCTATTTAAAACACAAAAATTAGCCAGGAATGGTGGCACATGCCTGTAATCCCAGCTACTTGGGAGGCTGAGGCAGAAGAATTGCTTGAACTCAGGAGGCAGAGGTTGCAGAGAGGTGAGATCACGCCACTATACCCCAGCCTGGGCAACAGAGTGAGACTCTGTCTCAGGAAAAAGAAAAAAAAAAAGAAAATGGAAATATTAATGTACTATTTGTGGAGGTAAACTGGTGTAACTTTTGTTGTATCATATAAAATGTGAATTCGAATTAAGATTTTTAAAAAAGGCATACCACTTGAACTAAGAATTGCACTTTCAAGGTGGTCTACCAATATGCTTTTGCACATGCACAAAGATTTATGTGTAACCATGTGGCAGTGTTTTTTGTACTTGCAAAGTTACTGGACACAGAATGTGCAAAGCTCTAAAAAAGTTTTGTAGTAGAGAAATCTTTAATTTTTTTTTTTTGAGACGGAGTCTCGCTGTTGCCCAGGCTGGAGTACAGTGGCACGATCTTGGCTCACTGTAAGCTCCGCCTCCCAGGTTCATGCCATTCTCCTGCCTCAGCCTACCAAGTATCTGGGACTACAGGCGCCTGCCACCAAGCCTGGCTAATTTTTTGTATTTTTAGTAGAGACGGGGTTTCAGTGTGTTAGCCAGGATGGTCTCGATCTCCTGACCTCGTGATCCATTCCGGCCTCCCAAAGTGCTGGGATTACAGGCGTGAGCCACCGCGCCTTTTTTTTTTTTTTTTTTTTTTTTTTTTTAAACTAGCACTTACTAAACTTTGGCTTTCGAATCCTGCTTTAAGAATAACACCAGCTACAATCCATAGAAAGTAGAATTCTCTAAAAAGCACTGTAGAAAATGCTGTTCTTGTAAAAACTTTCCAACCATTAATTACCTGGAGCTGTGGCTTTAAGAATTACAAGCAGGAAGGTACTCAAAGACCAAAGGACTCAGCACAGAGTCAAAAAACACCTGTGGTCTTTGTTTCTTGAAGTTCTTTTCCTAGAAGCGGTTTTTGTTGTTTTCTTGTTTTTTTACCCTGGTTGAAAATGGGTGACTTTAAAATTTGCATGAGAAAAGAACAAAGGAGTTCTGCTTCCTTAAAGGCTGTAGACATTAGCAAAACTGAATGTGCCTTCTACCCTAATAAAAAGTCATGTTATCTACAAGGTCCTATTTTTTCGTGAGGCCATCAGGGAGCTGAGGTCCAAAGGCAACCAGGTAGACAGAATATCCAAAGAAGAACAAGGAAAGAGGCACATGAGCTCTTTCAGTTTTGGCAGCTCATGGTGGGAAGAGGGGGCCAACACAGAATTGGGTAAAAAGAAAATAAAGCTAAAACAAATACTACATCTTAAAGGCTGAATATGAACCAGCACAGCAGTTTAGAAACCCTGGGTGTCCCAGACATGAGAGATGACTCCTGTTACTCACCAGCTCTTTTCCAGGGACTCCCTCACAAAGATGAGGTAGGACAGTGACCTGGAATGGTGTCCCTCAGAGGCGAGGGGCCTGCCATCCTCAGAAGCAAGACGTGAAGCTGCTGGTGGAGGGGAGGAAGCCCTTCAGCTCCCAGCATCCAGGCTGAAGTCCACCACTGCTGGGCGAGCAGAGCGAGCCAAAATTGTCTACACCTGGGGGAAATGAGTTGTCTACACCTGGGGGACTTACGGAGCACTTTCTCCTGCCTTTTGGGAGCAGGAGAGGAGCAAGAACGCTGAGAAAGGCCCGCTTATGTGGCCCAGGTGCCCCAGGTCAGCCCGGGTCTGAGGCTGCACCTGAAGAAACATGCCTGCTTCCACCAGCAACCCAGCACCAGGTAGCCAGCACCAGTGGGCTAGCTCTGGGCAGGTGCAGAGAGGAGAGCAGCAGGGACCACTGAAGGCTGAGGGTGGGGCATGAAGAGCAGGCAGCAGCGGCTCACCACTAGAGGAATTCAGATCCATGTGGTACTGAAGGTAACCTATACCCCAAGCCCCACCTCTGCTCAGCTTACTCACCAGACTGACTCAGTTCCTACCTCCCATTCCGCAGACTGGACACAACTGAGGAAAGAAATGTGAACATTGGAGTCAGGCTGATAGAAACGGTCCAAACTGGAACCCAGTGAGAAACAAGGGTAAAAAAAAGGCCAAGGGCTCTCCCTGAATGTTAGCTCGGAATCTAAGAATGTAACATGATTCTATGAAATCATATTGATAAATCTGCCTTGATATTGTTTCCTGGTTTCTTGGACCTGTTAACATAGTGAAGGATGCTGTCAGATCACTGTCTGGTGCATAGTGCTCCTAACACATGATGAGAGGAATTACAAGCTTCCAATATGACAATGACACTGGAAATTCCTTAAAGACAAAACAGAACCTAGTGTAGTGATTGCACAGAGGAAGAGTTTGGTAACTTTACCTCTAATCTTTGCTGTGAATTAAGTCCTCGGTGAAGAAAGGCTGGATTTTCACCAAATGTGTCTTTTTATATCATTCCCCTTTTAAATTTGTATATTAAATGGTTCTACCCTACACAGAGGATATGCTTACATTTTCCTTTATTAGACTGTTTATTCCAGATGCTATGACCATTTCTGCCTTTGTTTCCCCTAACTGCTGAGTAGGAGGAGAGAGAAGAAATTATGCATTTTGTAAGTGAAGAAACTAAGGCTGAAGGAGGTTGTGAATATTTTACGTTAAGGAGAGACAGGGAAAAAAAATCCTCTAATGTGTTGTATTTGACTAAACTATGAGGCTGCTCAATTTTTTATCTTAGCAACTTATCAGTTTTCCCAGGGTCAATGACTACTTGCAAAAAACAGTAAGTCTATATTTGCCCAAGGAAAAGATCTGATCTGAATACCAGAATACCACTGGTACATGTAGAGATATGGGTCTCCTGTTTATAGTTGATATTTCTACATTAAGATGAAACAGCTGCCAATTCAAAACTGCAGCCCTCCAGCAAAGCCCCACGGCATTATAAAAAAGCATATACTCTTGGCACTTTCCAGCTGTCAGCCTCACTGCTCACCTTTCGTCTTGCATTTTATTATAGATATTTTGACCAGGATTTTATAATGTGGAGCAAGAGAGGAATTCATCCGTCCCCTGTCATAAAACACCATCTCCACTGAGAAAACAGGGAAATTGGAGCAGAAGCTTGGTGTCTGAAAATATGATTTTGCCTGGAGAGGATCCAAGCCTGTCATCTTTGCAGGCAGCCTGGCATAGTGGTTAGCTTTAGTGAGCTGCAACTTGAGATTGAGATAAAATCTAGTCCAAACTAACATTCTTTAAGTCTCTCATAAGGTGAGGAGTATGGGGTGTGGGACAGGAATGAGATTGCCTGAGGGATCTAAGTGGTTGCCACAGAGGAGAGGGATGAGACGATGCTGTGCAGAGAACCAAGCAGGTATTGCAGACCTTGGCCCTGCACACCCGACCTCTGAATAATATTGTTTGTTTGTTTTTTTCCAGAAACTGTAACCTAAAGTCCTAGGGTTTGGGGTATGCACTATGAAAAACTATCCACTTGTAACTGTTGCACTGTGAATTCTTTGTCATCTCAAAATGTTCTAGGAAGAAGCTCAGCCCTGGAAACATAAAAACGAGTTTTCTCCAGAGATAGCTGAGTTGGAGATAAACTTTGGCAAACTCTCCTCAGTACCCTACTAAAACCCTTGCCCAGGGAGGAGCTTATTTTCCATTTGGTTTGTACTTGTGACGTATGTAAAAGCATGATCAGTACCTGCACCTGCACTGCCTTTACTCCACTGCTACATATGATGAGCCAGCTAACCAGCCCAGGAAAATTCCTGTTTTCACCATTGTTCGGGGAGGAGCTGTTTCGGGAACTATCCTGGATGTCTTCCTTACTTGTTGCAAATATTAAAATCTCCTCGTTACATCCTCCTTTGTTGTGGTCATTGGACTGTCACCTGCCAGGTGATTGAACCCACCCATTGTGTGGGTAACGAAAATAGTAGCTTTCATATTTTCTGTTTTATCTATATTGCTAAAATTAAATTGTCCTCTAGATATGGATACCTACCAATAAGGGCCAATGGCTGGGGTAGAATTGGGTGAGTTCTACATAATTTTTCAACCAAATCTCCATTACAAATGCTGTCTCTTCTTTATCAGGTCTGTTATTCTGCCCTTTGGAAATCTCCTTCTATGGGTAGGGCTTTTTCCAGTTCTGCACGTGGGTTGCACTTGCAGATAACACTTGATGTTTATGGCAGAGGAAGAAGGTTTTGCCTGTCTCTTCTCCGGTGCTATTTGCTTAGGAATCTGGCTGTGACATGTACCCCTGGAGAGCCCCCGCTGTGCTGTCTTGGGAGCCTCCTGAAGGCTTGGGAGATAGATCCTTGGCTCTCGCTTCTTTGCAGATTCATACGACTGGCCAGCCTTTAGTCTCTTGCTTCTCACTCAAATCCAGTGATCTAGTTTCTGCATCACAGATTTTAAATATGGCTGTTCTCCAAATATATACGATTATAATTCAAAACACATACAAATGCCATGTTAAGAGAATGCAGTTTTTTTGAAAGATAAAAAGCAGATAAATCATGTATGTATCTTATGGTTGCAATAATAGCTACACTAATGTTTATGTCAAACCTCAAAGGAGAACAAATAGCTTAACCAATGGTGTGTAACAAAGAACTCCCACTGTGAAATACAATAGGACTTGTTAGTTCATCATGTAGCATACCTGGAAAAAATGGATTTTTGAATAATCTGGGATAAGCTGACCTATTTTTTTATGTAAGAGGAGAATAGAAGTTGCTTTGAATTTAACGTGCCTTACTACCGAAAACCTGTAAAGTTTTACTTTAAGGACGTAAAGTCTCAGTAATGAGAAGGTATTTTGGTATATTTATAACCTCCAATTGCAATAGGTCAATTATGTGTATGTTACACATTATGTATGTGTGTGTGTGTTGTGTGTTAATACATTATATGTGAGTGTGCTATATGTATATGTTTGAAAAAGAGATTATTGTTTACCTGATGGGATAATTCAATTGAGTTGAATCATAAAACTTTATTTTTATACTCTAGGTATTTCAAAATCACCATTTTAAATGTGAAAATATAAATGTTGGAGAGACTGTAAACCTCATTTTATGGATTCATTTAATTTTGAATATGAGTGATTTATTTTCTTTGAGTCAATATTTTAGAAGAATAAAATTATGAAATCTTAAAGAGAAAAAATTTTACCCTTCTTTTCTTGCAACTGAGGGTACACATTCCAAAGGACAGTCTTGGTAATATAAAGCTGGGCTCACAAAAGAATGTCTTCAAACACTTGTTAATCACCTCAGGAGAGGAAGCGGTGACATCCACATTTTTTTGTTGTTGTTTTTCACCGATGAGCACATGGATGAAAGGTAATAGCTGGTCCTCACTTGAAATGGTACGTCACGTGCATGCTCGTTAAATTTATGATAACTGAATTTACTAAGAACTATAGTTTATGAATGGAATCCAAAATTTTGCTATTGGATAACCTCTAAAAAGACAATGCAGTGGGTTTTTATTGCCCCAGAATTCCAATGGTTGCTTTCAAATCCTACAGATTGGTTGAACACATAATGTAAAAACAATTTCTGGGTTAGTAAGCCAGCCAAGGGACACTGAATATCCAATGATTAATGTTCTCAATGCCTGCTCACAGATATAGCTCAGCCTCTTTTAGTCAAAATGGAGCTGACACTGTGCCCTCCCAGGAAAGAATCCTAATGCTATATTAGTAACTTTCAATCAAGTTAATGAAAAGCTTGCCATTTTGGAGGATAATCCTTGGCATGGGCCTTTAGTATTCTCTGCATTTTAAAAGTTTAAAATAATTTTACTGAGTAATGTCCTGTAGTCATCAGTCTAGATCAGCTTTTCCAGTTACTACATGCTCTTTTAAAATTGGAATTCAAATATTCTTTTATTTCAGGAGAAGTATTTTTGAACTATACATTTAAATATGTTATATTTCTTTTTTATTTTTAGCCACTGGAGGGGGGCTGAGGACCTAGTAAAATTCTAAGCTATTGTTTTTAACTGATCATAAATGAGCATCTTTCTAGCATCCTCATCTGTGGGCGTCTGAAGGTATCCACTCTTTACATCTGATTCTGAATACTATTGATTCCCTTTCATAAACTACCAGGGCAACCTAAATTCCAGGGAGCGGGTATTGATCTACTTTGGAATAATTATACTGCCTATCATGACCAATTCTAATTTTGCTTTTTATTTGCTGCATACCCAGGACAGGAGATACACAGGGCTTCCGAGACAGAGCTATAGAGCTGCTGACTAAAAATTATTGAATATCATCTCTGAAATTATTAACTGTAACAGAGCTATTCTTCTTGAGAAGTTCTTCCTAAAAGGTTTAGGATCTCACAAAACTGGATCTAGCTGCTCCTCTTTTCCACAGCTCCCAACATACTCAGTGTATGTAGCACCTCACTCCTAGCCAGTGGTGTGCTGGCAAGTAATGTTTAATAACTGGCTCTCTGGGAGAAAAACCAAATTAAAACAAAAACAAAAATCCCTCCCTTATAGCACCTGCCAATTTCTGTGGTATAAATACTTTCATCCTGGCTGATTTCAAGCTACAACTGTGATGTCACTGAACATGGAGTTGGGAAGAGATCCTTGCAATCAGGTGTGAGCTTACTCCAGCACACCATTACTCCTTGTCTAAAAGTTTCACTTTTAACCTCTGCTTTCCTGCTGCAAGTGCTGGAAAACTGTTGAACTTGAAGTGATTCAAACTCAGTTTTCCTAGGTCTAACTCTGTGAACTTGATCAGCTGGAGTGGAGGAAGCTGACTTTGGTTGTTACTATGTGGTGGCATATATGCTTCCAACATTATATAGCAGAAACTTTAGCTGAATACACTTCCCCAGTTACTACAAGCAAGATGAGTCTAGAGTTAGTCCCAATTACTCTTACTAGTTGAATCCGGTGGTACTCAATTGAGAGTGATTTTCCTGCTCAGATAACATTTGGCAATGTCTGGAGACATTTTGAATGTCACAACTGGGGAGACAATGGTATGGTATATACTGAGTAGGGGCCAGAGTATAACATCCTATAATGCACAGGGCAATCTGCACAACAAAGAATTATCTGGCCCAAAATGCCAATAGTGCTGAGGTTGAAAAAGCCTGGTTTAGTCAGATCCAGGCATGCCACAGAAATAGTGTACATTGCAGCCTTCATCCCACAACTTCTTGTTGGGATTTACCACCATGTACCCCACATAAGGAACATTCAATCCAGATATACCCAGTTCTGTTATATCTTGCAAATAAGATTTTATTGGAATGCAAACAAGATTTTATTCATGGAAGTATTTGGGTACTGATGTTCAGCACAGCCTGCCTTGGCTTGCCCAATGTTGTTATTTGAAACTCTGCCAGTACTTTAACCCTCCAGTCCTAGTGAAGGTGCTCAGAGATGCTGCCAGATGGGCATTAACCATCTAATTAATCGTTAACCATTAGAGGGTTGTGTGGGAGGTGCCAGCTGGCTTTGGGCTGGAAGACCTTTGATCTCTTTTTCCATTTGAAGCAAGGCATCTGCATCTTCTCTAACACCAGGATAGTTCCCTGGGTTTGTCCATCTGGCCATTATGTGTGTCCAGATGTGAAGTTTGGAGAAAGGCCTGCCAAAGTGTTTTTACTATCTTTATAGTGGCAGCATTTTGTGACATGTGGGGAAAGCACTATTAAATTGACTTTCTTTAATTCTGTGTAGAGATTCTTTAATTCTAGCAGAGAATTAAGGCAGAGATCAAGATGAAGACACTTCAGTCTTTGATGATGTCGTGTAACTCCTGACTTGATCTATATGGAAGCCATCTCTACCTCTGCACTGATACAAATACACAGGACAATACCTCAAATAACTAGAGTGGCTTTGAGTTAAATTTTTCTTACATACTACCAAATGCATGGACAATGGCGTACATGTATCTGTAAAGCTTGTATTTTTGTGGATTTCCAGTAGATGACAGAGTGAGTTCCCATAACCCTTCCTGTCCTTTGTGAAAACATCTAGCAAGTAAGATAAAAGATAAAAAATGGTTAATAGCTGTTAAACATCTCCATGAACAAGAAGCAGACAGTGGACTTTCTGTTTACTTATAGATAAACATAATGGAAAATGGATAAATCTCCATGGGCTAGAAGCACCAGCTTTCAAATGGGTTCTGAAGCTGAAGGCCTACTGGAGTTTGGGAATGGAAACAGAATGTGACAGCAAGGATATTACCCTTATAGGAAATAAAAATAAAAGTGTAGGAGATGAATAAAAAATAGCACATGTGTGACACAGGAGTGGAGCCAGAGACCATATGAAATGGGGGTGGGATGAGGAATGGGGTCTGGGCCCCAAGGATGATTGAAGACTGAAAGAATCTTCAGTTGCATTCAGAACCTGAAGCTGCTAGAGAACTTTCATCAAGGATGGCTGGATTGAACAGGAACAGCTGGAAAACCAGGAAATAGACCAAGCCTAGTGCTGGCCTCAGGCCACAGATCTTTGCTATCCTGTCTCAGGATTCCTGAGATCACTACTGGCCTGTATTTAGGCATCTGCAATTCCATGAAACAGGTAAGGGTGAACACAGAAAGAAGATATTCACATTTTAAAACCTTCACTCAATGTGAATTTGCATATGAAATTTTCAAATAATATGAAGAAACATAACGAATATATTTAACAAATTCAACAAGCCTGAAAATTGTCTCCCAAGAAAATGAAAATTTTTTAAATTCTGAAAAATTACTTTTAAAACATCTTCTTTAAGACAGTATACATTATTCAAATGTTTAATCTGAGATATACAATTCATAGAATAGAAGGTTATGCAACAAAAATGGGTTGATACAAATTACATAAAAATGTATGTATAAAGATTTCAAAGTATAGAAATGTGCAAAACTCAGAGGAAACCATGAAATCACTTGTGTTTTTAATTCAAGTGGTTATCCTCAAATACCAAGGAATACTCTTATATTTTTTAATTTTAACTTTGAAAATGTTTAATTTTTGTGACTACATAGTAGATGTATATATTTATGGGTTACATGAGTTATTTTGATATAGGCATGCAATGTGTAATAATCACATCAGGGTAAATGGAGTAGCCAGCACCTCAAGCATTTATCCTTTGTGTTACAAACAATCCAATTGTATTATTTTAGTTATTTTTAAATGTACAATTAAATTACTTTATAGTCATCCTGTTATGTTAGCAAATACTGGGTCTTATTCATTCCTATTATTTTTTGTAACCATTAACCCTGTCCGCTTCCTTCCTAACCCCCCACTACCCTTCCCAGCCTTTGGTGACCATCCTTCTATTCTCTATCTTCATGAGTTCAGTTATTTTAATTTTTAGCTCCCACAAATAAGTGAGAACATTTGAAGTTTGTCTTTCTGTGCCTGGCTTATTTTACTTAACATAATGAACTCCAGTTCCATCTGTGTTGTTGCAAATGACAGTATCTCATTCTTTTTTGTAGCTGAATAGTACTTCATTGTGTATATCTACTACATTTTCTTTATCCATTAATTTGTTGATGAACATCTAGGTTACTTTCAAATCTTAGCTATTGTGAATAGTGCTGCAATAAACATGAGAGTACAGATCTCTCTTCAATATACTAGTTTCTTTTGGGCATATATCTAGGAGTGGTATTGCTGGATTATATGGTAGCTCTATTTTTAGTATTTTGAGGAACCTCCAAACTGTTTTCCATAGTGGTTGTACTAACTAGCTTATATTTCCACCTACAGTGTACATGAGAATTTCCTTTTCTCCACATCCTCATCAGCATTTGTTATTGCCTGACTCTTGGATAAAAGCCATTTTAATTGGGGTGAGATGATATCTCATGGTGGTTTTGATTTGGATTTCTCTAATGATCAGTGATGTTGACTACCTTTTCATATATCTGTTGGCCATTTGTATGTCTTCTTTTGGCCATTTGTGTGTTTCCAGTGTTCTGGAGAGTTTCCCTAGTACTTTCTCGTAATAGTTTCATAGCTTTCAGTCTTAGATATAAGTCTTTAATCCATTTTGATTTTTGGATATGTTGAGGTATAAGGGTCTAGTTTCATTCTTTTACATATAAATATCCACTTTTCCCCATGGCATTTATTAAAGAGGCTGTCCTTTCCCCAAGGTGTGTTCTTGGCACCTTTGTCAAAAATGGGTTTACTATAGATGGATGGATTTATCTCTGGGTTCTCTATTGTGTTTCACTCATCTATGTTTCAGTTTTTATGCCAGTACCATGTGTTTTTGTTTACTGTAGCTCTGTAGTATACTTTCAAGTCAGGTCCAGTGACTCTTTCAGTTTTGTTCATTTTGCTCAGTATAGCTTTGGATATTCTGGGTCTTTGGCAGTTCCACATAAATTTTAGAATTGTTTTTTTCTATTTCTGTGGAGAATGTCATTGATATTTTAAATCTGTAGATTGCTTTAGGTAGTATGGACATTTTAGTAATGTTGATTCTTCAAATCCATGAATATGAGATATCTTTCCATTTTTTGTGTCTTCTTCAGTTTCTTACATCAATGTTTTATAGTTTTCATTGCAGACATCTTTCATTTCTTTGGTCAGTTCTTACATATTTTATCTTATTTGCACCTACGGTAAATGGGATTGCTTTCTTGATTCCTTTTTCAGATTGTTTGCCATTGGTGTGTAGAAATGCTACTGATTTTTGTATGTTGATTTTATATCCTGCAACTTTCCTAAATTTTGAAGTTCTAGTAGTTTTTTTGTAGAGTCTAGGTTTTTTCCAAATATAAGATCATATCATATGCAAACAAGGATAATTTGACTTCTTTCTTTCTAATTTGGATTCCCTTTGTTTCTTTCTCTTGTCTGATTGCTCTAGCTAGGACTTCCAGTACTATGTTGAGTAACAGTGGTGAAGGTGGGCATACTTGTTGTGTTATCAATCTTACAGGAAAGACTTTCAGTTTCTCCCCATTTAGTGTGATACTAGCTATAGGTCTGTTGATATGGCTTTTATTATGTTGATGTATGTTCCTTCCATACACAATTTTTATTAGGGTTTTCGTCATGAAAGGATGTTGAATTTTATAAAATGCTTTTTCAACATCAATTGAAATGATCATATGATTTTTATGTTTCATTCTGTTGATATGATGTATCAGATTAATTGGTTTGCCTATGTTGACCGTTCTTGCATCCATGGGATAAATCCCACTTAGTCATGATGAATGACTTTTTAATATGTTGTTGAATTTGGTTTGCTAGTATTTTGTTAAGGACTTTTGCATCAACACTCATCAGTCATATTGGCTACAGTTTTCTTTTTTTGATGTGCCTCTGTCTGGTTATGGTATAGGGTAATGCCGGCCTCATAGAATGAGTTTGGAAGTATTCCCTCCTCCTCTATTTTTCAGAATAGTTTGAGTATTATTGGTATTAGTTCTTTAAATGTTTGGCTGAATTCAGCAATGAAGCCATCAGGTTCTGGGCTCTTCTTTTCTGGGACACTTTTTATTATAGCTTTGATCTTGTTACTTGCTATGAATCTATTCAGGTTTTGGATTTCTTCATGCATGGTTCAATCTTGGTAGATTGTATGTGTATAGGAATTTATCCTTCTACTAGATTTCTCAATGTATTAGTCTGCAGTTGCTCATGGTAGCCAATAATAATCCTTTGAATTTCTGCAGTATTAGAATTTCTGCAGTATTAGTTGTACTGTCTCCTTTCTTCATCTTTGATTTTATTTGAGCCTTCTCTCTTTTTCTCTTAGTCTTGCCAAGGTTTCGTCAATTTAGTTTCTCTCTTTAAAAAAAAAAAAATATTTGTTTCATTTATCTTTTGTATTATTTTATTTATTTCAAATGCTCAGAGCTGGACATGGTAGCTCATGCGTATAATCTCAATGCTTTCAGAGGCTGAGGTGGGAGTATCACTGGAGGCCAGGAGTTCTAGATCAGCCTGGGGAACATAGCAAGACTCCCATCTTCACACACACACACACACACACACACACACACACACACACCCCCTAGCTAAGTGGTCCTTAAGTAATATTTATTTTTAAAAATACATTACTGGAATCAAGTTATTCATGTTTTTATTTATAATACTTATTTATAAGATGTAAGGTCAGTCCATGATTGTCTTTTATTACCTTCCTCTATCAGTTGTTTTTTTTTGTATTAGGGTTACATGAAACTTCTAGAGTAGAATAGACTAGAATTTCTTAAACCATGTGCTTTTTCAGAGATAAGGGAGTTTTTAAAATTACTTATTCCACTTTCTTAAATAATTTCTGGATTACTGAAGATTTTATGCTTTTCTTGAAATATAAAATGTTATTTTTGTTAAAAATTTTCTATTTATTTATTTCCAAACTTTTAGTTACTCACAATATTATGCTATGTTTTTATATCTCACATACGTATATCTAGTTAAATACTTTTCAAATTTGTAATATAATTTATTTTTTACTGATATCTCTTTCGTCATTTATTATACTTACCACATATTTATTTTATTAACGTTTTCAAAAACATTTTTCATGTAATTGGGGAAATTTGAATATTTACAGTATATTAGTTGATTTACAGAATTATCCTTAATTAGTTTAGCCATATTTTAGTATTGTGGTTATGTAGGAGAATATCTTTTTGACCAAGAGATGTAAGCCTAAGTAGTGAAGAAAGAAATATCACAATGTATTGCAGAGCGAGAGACAGAGAGCAATAGAGAGCAAGAGATTGAGAGAGCAAGAGAGCAAAAACGAGAGAGTGAACAAGTGAGGCAAATATTTACAGAGTTCAATGAAGAATCCAAACTTGTGTGTACTGAATTTGCAAGTCACTGGTACAATCTTATACTCCTATGACATTTATAGAAATCAAGTGTTTAATGCTGAGTGCAGTGGTACCTACCTTTAATCCTAGCACTACAGGAGGCTGAGATGGGAGGATCACTTGAGCCCAGGGGTTCATGACCAGCGTGGGCAACATAGCAAAGACCCTGTCTGTACAAAATAATAATAAATAAATTAGCTAAGGGTGGTGGCATGTGTTTGTAGTTCCAGCTACTCCGGAGCCTGAGGCAGGAGGATTGCTTGAAACCAGGAGTTCAAGACTAGCCTGGATAACATGGCAAGACTCTGTCTCTATAAAATAAATTAAACAATTAGCCAGGCATGATGTTGCATGTCTATAATCCTAGCTACTTGAGAGAGTCTCTTGAGCCCAGGAGGTTGAGGCTGCATTTAGCTGTCATTGTGCCACTGCACTCCAGCTTGGGTGACAGAGCAAGAGCCTCTCTCTAAAGTGTTTTAAAAGGTGTTTAATATTAACTCAATGAATTCATTAAGGTAATCTTAAATTATCATTAAGGTAATCTTTGGCTATTAGCAATGACTCCAAATAACAGTGATTTCAATTAGATAGTTTCATTTCTTCTCCATGTAAGTGACATCCAGGGGTTAGTAATTTAGGGCCATTCTGGTTGCTTTCCTATTGCTCCTATCTTCTTGCTTTATCACTTTCAACATCAGCCTTATACTGGACCATGGCTGCTTTGGCTTCAGTATTCACATCCACATCCCAGGCAGTGTGATGGAGGAATAGGCAAAATTGGATGTGCCCTACTTTTAGGATTCTTCTTGAATACAATTCTGCTTAGATCCAATGCATAGCTCTTAGTCATACGGCCAAATGTGCCTACAGAAAAAGCTGACAAGTGTAATATTAATTGTCATATAAAATGTATACCCAGTCAATAATCAGGTTTTATTACTAAGAATGATGATGAGAACTGATACTGACACAAAAACTAGCAGTTTTCTTCCAAGATTATAATGGGAATTTGAGGAATAGCTTTTATAATTTCCTGTTTGCTGTCA
>NW_012101281.1:486537-488893 GCF_000951045.1 Mandrillus leucophaeus | reverse complement strand
AGTGATCACATGGAGAGAGGAGGAGGGGGGAGTGGGAGGTGCCAGCCTCTTTTCAACAACCAATTCCCACTGCAGCTATGGAGAAAGAACTCACTCACTCTTCAAATCCCATGAAGGGCATTAAGCTATTCACGAAGAATCCATTCCCATGATCCAAACGCTTATTAGGCTCCACCTCCAACCCTGGGGATAAAATTTCAACATGAGGTTTGGAGGTGTCAAATATTCAAGCCATAGTTCACCCTGCTACTCTAGCACTGGATCCTAAGCCTCCTAACTTCCAGTTTAGATGCAAGTACCTTGGTGATTACTTTCCTAGCCTGCAGATCATGATGCTTAATACTAGTTGGGATAGGAGAATTCCTATGGACATAACTAGAGGTAGTTGTGTCTTATTCAAACATAAATTTGTGGATAAATCAGAAATCCCTTAAACGATATTTAGGTATCTGCACTTTCTAGCCTAATATAATTTCCAACTGTAATCATCACTAGCATCACTTATTCCTTTGCTAGATTTATACTATATCACTTGTTCTACATAAAACACACACTGCTTTTTCTTCCTTGTAAGTTTGTACTTCCAGTAACGTTTTCTGAAGTGTGTGCCAAATGGCTTCCACTTCAATGTTTTCTTTGAATCCACAAGCTGGTGAAGGAAATGGGTCTTGGTGCCCCATCAAAATTACAATCTAGATATTCTAAGGACACATTATAGTGAGTGGGATAGGAGGGAAAGAAGGTTCCAGTTAGAGGGTTTCTCAGGCTTCCAGGTCTCTGCTAGTTCTAGATACTGCTCAGTCATGATTAAAAATAGACAACTCCAAATGTCCTCTTGGCTGAGTTCATTAGCTAGAAGGAGTAGCAAGACGGAGTATGTAAGCAATCATAGTGGAAACGTGGTATGGTAGGCTGAATAATAACCTTAAAATATGTCTGCGTCCCAATTTCTAGAATCTATGAATGTTATATTATTTGGCAAAAGGGACTTTGCAGATATGATTAAATTAAGGATCTTGAATAGGGAGGTTATCCTGGATTATTATGGAATCACAACGATCCTTATCAGGGTGAAGCTGGGGGAGTCAGAGTCAGGGGAGAAGGCAATGTGGTGATGGAAACAGAGACTGGAGTGATGTACGTTGAAGACGGAGGAAGGGGTCACCTGCCAAGAAACACAGGCAGCCAGTGGAAGCTAGAAAAGTAACAACAAACATTGTCCTTGGACCCTCCAGGGAGGCTGACAGCCTTGTTTTAGCCTTGTGAGAGTATGCTAAACTTCTGACTTCCAGGAATGTAAGATAATAAATATGAGTTGTTTTAAATCCCCAGTTTTGTGCTACAGTTGATCCTTGAACAACATGAGTTTGAACTGTGTGGGTCTGTTTATGAGGATTTTTTTCAACCAAACATGAATCCTAAATATGCTATTCAGGAGATGAAAAGCCTGTATTTATGGAGAGAGACTTTTTGTACATGCAGTTTTGGCCAACTGTGGGACCTGAGAATGTGTGGATTTTGGTATACGTGGGGATCCTGGAACTAATCCCCATGTATACCAAAGGCCAACTGTAATTTCTTACAGTGGCAACGGGACACTAACACGTTTGATTGGAACAAAAATGGTGTCTGCAGCAAAAGCAGTACCCTAGACTAGAAATACATTGAGGGAAAAGCAATTTTTCTTTAAATGATGAAACCCTGATCACTTGGGTATTGATTATTGTTCTCTTTGCTTTGACTTAGAATTTAGGGCCTTTGGTGATATTGAGAAGATAATCATCACAGCTGTCCTTACAGTAGCAGCTTCTTGTTGAGTTCCTAAAGCACTACCACAGGCTGGCTTGTGTGAGCACACTATATTTCACATTGTCCCCATAAACTAGATCCTTTTGCTTCTGTTTCAAAATGAGGAATTGAGGCATATAGAAGTAAGGTAACTTGACAAAGGCTTTACAGTTAATAAAGGGCAACACATAAATTCTCATCCATTCTTACACTGAAAACCTTTGAACATCTTTACAAAAGACTGGTTTTAAAAGTATCTGTTAATACAATTTGTTTTATGGAACTTTCTTCCATATAGATAGATCTACAGGAGGTGACAGCTTGCTGTACTCATCACATTTATGATACACACTTGTGTTCCTACAGTGCTTTGGCAGGTATCTGGGCCAGGGATATGAGTGAATCAAGCCCACTTTCCTCTCTGCACCAGAGAGTAGGCATGTTCCATGGCAGAGGCATCGAAACAGTTGATTCCCAAGGCTGGAAGGTGAAACTCAGCTGTCATGCCTTTTGATGTTCTGCTCTTGGACTTTCCAAGAACTCTAGGTAGCAATATGGTAAGACAGAC
>NW_012101281.1:481929-484997 GCF_000951045.1 Mandrillus leucophaeus | reverse complement strand
CTGGACTCAAGCAATCTTCTTGCCTCAGGTTCCAGAGTAGCTAGAACTACAGGCACATGACACCACCCTTGGCTAATTTATTTATTATTCTCTTTTACAGACGGGGTCTTGCTATGTTTCCCAGGTTGGTCTTGAACTTCTGGGCTCAAGTGATCCTCTCACCTCGGCCTTCTAAAGTGCTAGGATTAAACGTAGGCACCACTGCACCATTAAAAGTCATGGGAAAAACTGCAATTACCTTTGCACAAACCTAATAGAAGCCACATAGAATCCCCGCTGTCTCGCAAATTGTCAAAAATCTGATGATTACAAAAAGGACCGTTTTTGATATTATAACAGGGTGTTTAGTTGCCTTTCCATCTGTTTCTCTAATTCTATTGTTTTATTTTATTTTACTTCTTTAACTTCATTTGTCACTTTCCTCCCTAGAGAGTCCTTTCTAGTCTTTTTTTGTATTCATTTTCCTCATTGGCTCCTGGAAGGCGCTCCTATGCTGAATTTTATTCCACTCTTGTAGCATGCCACAACACGGCATCCACTTGGCAACACTTTGTTCTGACTTTTTAGATTATGTCAATATCAGCATCCTCAATGCTTCCCTTCCTAATACAGAACTAAGTATTTTATGTCTGCTTTAAGTCATTAGTGGTTTTTTTCCCCACTTCCTAGGATAAAAGTGAATAGTTTATAGTGAGGAAAAATGTGATCTATTATATCAACAGCTACTGCACTATTATCATCAGATAAAATACATTCTAAGTCAGACTCACAGCTGAAGAGAAAAAATTTTCACCAAAGATTAGTAAGGATTTAGCAGTCCAGAACCACGGTGTAGTGTGGCTGTGTGTTACAGGCATTTGTTTCAGCTTATGCCACACTGGGATGCAGGTTTCTGTCACTTCTAGGATGCCATTCACCCCATTTCCTTTGTTCTCACTGATGAATTGCTGTGGTAATGAAATAGTGGTGTTACCAATGATTAGCTCGGAGAAGGTATCGGAAGCCCTGGTAATGTTTAAGTTGTTTCCAGGTGTTTTGCTATAACTTCTGGATATCATAGTGTCTATGCTTTAAAAAAATGCCTTAGAGTCAACTCACAGGGGAAACTTAAAATTAATTAATTTCAATTTTTTGTATTAACAGTAAAACCACTATTTGTATAGCACAATGTACTTTTTCAAAGTGTTCTTATGCCTAGTCTCATGTTTCATGCTTTCAGAAACTTATATGGCACTGTCACCATTTGACAAGGAAAACAATGGTCAAGGAGGTGAAGTAATTTATCCACAGAGTGACTATATATCTTGGTTTGTGCCTGTTTTCCTGGTATTAGAGCTCCTGTTTATTCTCATATGTGGCCAAATGTAGACAATAAATAAGTTACCTGTCTTAGTCCATTTGGTTGTTACCAAGGAATATCTGAGGCTGGGTGATTTATCAGGAAAAGATGTTTATTTGGCTCACAGTTCTGCAGACTGTACAAGAAGCATAGCACCAGCGTGTGCTTCTGGGGAGGACCTTAGGTTGTTTCCGGTCATGGCAGAAGGCAGAGGGGAGCTGGTGTGTGTAGTGATCACATGGAGAGAGGAGGAGGGGGGAGTGGGAGGTGCCAGCCTCTTTTCAACAACCAATTCCCACTGCAGCTATGGAGAAAGAACTCACTCACTCTTCAAATCCCATGAAGGGCATTAAGCTATTCACGAAGAATCCATTCCCATGATCCAAACGCTTATTAGGCTCCACCTCCAACCCTGGGGATAAAATTTCAACATGAGGTTTGGAGGTGTCAAATATTCAAGCCATAGTTCACCCTGCTACTCTAGCACTGGATCCTAAGCCTCCTAACTTCCAGTTTAGATGCAAGTACCTTGGTGATTACTTTCCTAGCCTGCAGATCATGATGCTTAATACTAGTTGGGATAGGAGAATTCCTATGGACATAACTAGAGGTAGTTGTGTCTTATTCAAACATAAATTTGTGGATAAATCAGAAATCCCTTAAACGATATTTAGGTATCTGCACTTTCTAGCCTAATATAATTTCCAACTGTAATCATCACTAGCATCACTTATTCCTTTGCTAGATTTATACTATATCACTTGTTCTACATAAAACACACACTGCTTTTTCTTCCTTGTAAGTTTGTACTTCCAGTAACGTTTTCTGAAGTGTGTGCCAAATGGCTTCCACTTCAATGTTTTCTTTGAATCCACAAGCTGGTGAAGGAAATGGGTCTTGGTGCCCCATCAAAATTACAATCTAGATATTCTAAGGACACATTATAGTGAGTGGGATAGGAGGGAAAGAAGGTTCCAGTTAGAGGGTTTCTCAGGCTTCCAGGTCTCTGCTAGTTCTAGATACTGCTCAGTCATGATTAAAAATAGACAACTCCAAATGTCCTCTTGGCTGAGTTCATTAGCTAGAAGGAGTAGCAAGACGGAGTATGTAAGCAATCATAGTGGAAACGTGGTATGGTAGGCTGAATAATAACCTTAAAATATGTCTGCGTCCCAATTTCTAGAATCTATGAATGTTATATTATTTGGCAAAAGGGACTTTGCAGATATGATTAAATTAAGGATCTTGAATAGGGAGGTTATCCTGGATTATTATGGAATCACAACGATCCTTATCAGGGTGAAGCTGGGGGAGTCAGAGTCAGGGGAGAAGGCAATGTGGTGATGGAAACAGAGACTGGAGTGATGTACGTTGAAGACGGAGGAAGGGGTCACCTGCCAAGAAACACAGGCAGCCAGTGGAAGCTAGAAAAGTAACAACAAACATTGTCCTTGGACCCTCCAGGGAGGCTGACAGCCTTGTTTTAGCCTTGTGAGAGTATGCTAAACTTCTGACTTCCAGGAATGTAAGATAATAAATATGAGTTGTTTTAAATCCCCAGTTTTGTGCTACAGTTGATCCTTGAACAACATGAGTTTGAACTGTGTGGGTCTGTTTATGAGGATTTTTTTCAACCAAACATGAATCCTAAATATGCTATTCAGGAGATGAAAAGCCTGTATTTATGGAGAGAGACTTTTTGTACATGCAGTTTTGGCCAACTGTGGGA
>NW_012101281.1:454346-481314 GCF_000951045.1 Mandrillus leucophaeus | reverse complement strand
TTTCCTCTCTGCACCAGAGAGTAGGCATATTCCATGGCAGAGGCATCGAAACAGTTGATTCCCAAGGCTGGAAGGTGAAACTCAGCTGTCATGCCTTTTGATGTTCTGCTCTTGGACTTTCCAAGAACTCTAGGTAGCAATATGGTAAGACAGACGTACAACCAGTTCTGGCCTGGGGAAAGGGAAATGTCTTCCTCCCCTAATGAGGCCGAAAGGGCTGGTGAATTTGGCCAGCTCTGCAGGGAATATGCAGAGAAGACTATTTAGCACTCAAAATTCTGATTGGGAAGGGCATAGTTAGTGTGAGGAGAGTCATTCTAGAAAGTTTAATGAAGAAACTGAGCTGAGAGGTTACAAATTTGGAAGAAATATAGTTATTCTCTGTCTTTAATTATTCAATAGAAGACGTTAAGAGCAGTAGGGACCTGGAGGGTCCTTTCCCCTGTATGCATCCTGAGCCTAGGCAAGTCTTCTGAGCTCCTTTGATGGTTTTGGACAGAGGTGGCTCTCAGCTTGGCATCCTAATTCCAGGCCATTGCTGTTCCCAAAGTGCTATGACTCATGCTATGAGAAGGTTTTGTCTTGGAGAAGAGGAGCCTTTCCAGATGGGTAAGGAAAGCATGAAGAAGGGCCCACAGTCCAGGATTACCCTCATGTTTCTCAAGGACCTGTGGAATGGGTGTATTGGAAAGTCATGAGAAGTGAGCTTATCTAAACGGGGTAGGGCTCCTCTCACTGGAAGCATCATGCATTTGTTTTTCATCATTTCTGTGCCTAAATGTCTCCAGAATAGTACATTCATTATTTTATGCCCTGCTTCTGGAAGACTAGCATCATTTTATACCAATGTAGTGCTTTATAATGGAAGTGAGTTGGAATGTATCCAACTAATAATAATAACTGTAATTTATAAGGGCCTGGCTGTATGGGCCTGGCACTCTGTGCTGTCCATATATCATCTAACGATACCCTCAAAATAACTCTGAATTAGATAATGTTACCTCTTTTTTTTTTGGGGGGGAAAGTTGGGTTCCTTTTATTTTCCAAACCACCCCTTTTTTTTTTCTAAGCATGTAATATCATTTGCTTAGGATAACGTGACAAGGATGTAGCAAAAGTAAGATGTAGGCTGGGCGCAGGGGCTCACAGCTGTTTAATCCCAGTGCTTTGGGAGGTTGAGTCAGGAGGATCATTTAAGGCCAGGAGTTCCAGACTAGCCTGGGCAACATAGTAAGACCCTTTCTCTATACAAAAGAAAAAAAAAATAAAAAATGGCCAGGCATGGTGGTGTGCACCTGTAGTCTTGGCTACTCTGGAGACGGGTAGGAGGATACCTTGAACTCAGTAGTTTGAGACTGCAGTGAACCATGATTGTGCCACTATACTCCAACCTGGGTAACAAGGTGAGACCCCATCTCTAAAAAAAAGTAAGATGTGGACATGGGTTACTAGTTGCTAAGTGTGCTGTTTTCATCAATACATAAACTCAAGACAAAAGCAGCAGAGCAGCAGGCAAGTATGGGCTCTGGCTTTGGAGGATCCAGGCTTAAATGTCAGATCCACGATTTCCCAGCAGCAGACCTGGGCAAGCTCATTCACCTTTCTGAGTCCCAATTTGCTAATCGTTAAAATATCAGTGGGTTGTGGGAAGGATTAAGGCATTAATCCCATAAGGCATTTAAAGTGACTGGCACAAGGTATGTGCTTAATAAAGGTGAGCTCTTCAACTTCACCATCACCTATTTTTACTCTTACATCTGAGTACAACTTTGAGTCTAACTCAGGGTGAAATAATTCCATTAAGAAATGACTCAAAAACGACCTGGAAAAGATTGCTTTGTATTTCCAAGACTTCTTGGAATAATTTTTTAGGTCTTAGTTGTCTCTTTCAACAGCAACAGGCTTGCTTACATGGTCTTTTAAAAATATAATTTGATCTCAACCAGGTGTGAAGTAAATGTTTATACCTACCTCTCTTGTGCACTTCATTTCTGAAATACAATTTTCAGATGGAAAATTTTGGGAAAATCTTCTTAGATCTGAATTATAACAAAGGCAGCCCAAGAGGCAAGGATACTTATGTTGGTTAAACTCAGATTTGCCAAGTAGTTTGTGAAAAAAAATATAGGAGCAATGTTTTAAGTAAAATCTTCCAACTGCTTTTGAAGTGTATTGAAATACATAGTTGCTTGGGAATTTTCAAGACTAGTTAAGATTTCAAAAATAAATGTTTCTTTACTTTCAAGGAAATGCAATATGTGACCATTATAAAACAACTGGGAAAATGAAAAAGAAACGTGTGTGTGTCCTTGTGTGTGCGCATGTGTGCACATTAAGATAACAAATTCAGTCTCATTAACTGGGGCATACAAAGCAATTCAGGATTTATTCCTTTATAACTGTCCTGATTTTCCGTATTAGCTCCCTTCCACTCCCCACTCCAAAGGGAGGAAGGAAAGAGTAAAGAGAGGGAATCACTATATTTATTCCAAATTTGTGATCTCTGTTCTTTCCAACAATTTAAACTGCCTTTTAAGAAAATTAGTCTCTGCTTGGATGGCTCAGGTAAATGACTATTTTTGTGCTTGCCTTTTCCAAAATCACCCTAGTGTTATGGAGGAGTGGTGATTCAGATGATATGACTTTGTGATGACAGAAGAAGTGGGTTCCTTGAATCTACACAATGTCTTTTGAATCATTTTGTTTGCTTCTTTTTTTGGAGACTGAGTCTCACTCTCGTCTCCCAGGCTGAGGTGCAATGGCTTGATCTCGGCTCACTGCAACCTCTGTCTCCTAGATTCAAGTGATTCTCCTGCTTCAGCCTCCCAAGTAGCTGGGATTATAGGCGCCCGCCACCATGCCTGGCTAATTTTTGTATATTTAGTAGAGACAGGGTTTCACTTACCTGTCTGGTTAGTGAACTCCTGGTTTGTCTCCAAGTTCAACTCCAGGCTTGTCTCGAACTCCTGACCTCAGGTGATCCACCCACCTTGGCCTCCCAAAGTGCTGAGATTACACGTGTGAGCTAGCGTGCCCAGCCTTTTGAATCATTTTGTGTGGCTGCCATGGAGCGACCAACCAAGACTGATTCCTCTCTCATGACCTTTATAGCATAACTGCTTCCTTTTGAATTTTTGAGGAGATGTGATTGTAGTCAGCAGTCATCATTATTTGCCTCTGGTTTTAAATCCCCCATGTCTTGGGAGTGGGAAGCCTTGTTTGAATCCAGGCTTCTTCTGTCCTATAACCCTTTTAGTACCTCCATGCCCCCTATGGATTCAGGGACGCACGTGGGTCTCTTGCACGTACATCTAGGCTGTGGGAAGCAGGAGCGTTATCCTAGTCCCATACATCTGCCATACCATGGGCTCACATTGTGTTTGCATTAGCTATAAGAAAGTCTTTTCCTGAGAGACTTGGGGCCTCTCATATCATGTAAACTGGGCTGCTGGTGTCAGACTTTCTAAACTTCCCTATACTTATCTGGATGTCTGTTTTAGTCTGTTCAGGTTACTATGAAAACAGAGTACATAGACTGGGTGGCTTATAAACAACATAAATTTATTTCTCACACTTCTGGAGGCAGGGAAGTCCAAATGCAAGGGGCCGGCACATTCGGTGTCTGGTGAGGGCCTGCTTCCTGATTCAGAGATGGCCATCTTTCACACTGTGTCCTCACATAGCAAAAGGGGCAAAGGTGCTCTCTGGGGCCTCTTTAATAAGGACACTAATCCCACGAATGAGGACTCCACCCTCAGGACCTAATTATCTCCTAAAGGCCTCACTTCCTCATACCATCCAATTGAGGGTTGGGATTTCAACATCTGAATTTTGAGGAATACAAATATTCAGTCTATGGCAGCCTCCCGGCAGTCTCCTACCATCACCTTCCTTGTATGGTGGTAGAGGCAGTGAGAAACAGCTTCTCATACATAACCTTTCCCTCCTCTGTCTATCTCATCTTTATAAAATTCAACAAGGGTCAAAGGGATGGTATTATTTTTTTCTCTTAGTTTCTCTGATCTAATTTTATCCTCCCCATGTCACTTTCTCATTCTTCCTAAATCGAGACTTAAAGCTAAATTAATGATAGATCAGGTTCAGGGAGAAAGAAGTTCATTTATTGATAAAGGAACAGAAGGCATTTACAAATATTTTACCTGGTCTCTCTCTTATCTCTCTTATTGTTCTTTGGAACAAATATAATACGTAATAATACCCATCTATATGATAAAAAGCAGAACACTAATTTGGTTCTTAAATAAATCTAGAGAGATTTCGTGTTTCTGAATTTTGAAAATGCTGGGATATTTGGATTCAGTCATTTTACGACACACAGAAAAGAATTCTCTGTTGACCACAAAATTCCCTGTGAGACACAGATCTAATGTGTTTATATAATTTCTTGGTGGTAGAGGAATTTCTAAGCCTACAACTTGGGAGAGAAAATAGGTATCATTTAAGAATTATTAATACATTTGATAACATAAAAATCCACATAGCCTAAAATGCCATTAAAATTGGAAACAAACTACAAACTGGCAAAGTACTATTGTAAAACATTTGGCAAAGAGCTATTTTAAACATCATATCAGTCAATAAAAGACTAAAACTCAGTGGAAAATTAGTAAACATCATAATCAGAGATTACCAAAATAGAAGCAAACATCCAATGAATTTATGAACTCTTGTTCAATTTCACAAAGATTCAAATAAAATTCTATTAATTGCAAGATATTCTAGATTCCAATACGTCAAACAAGCCAAGCTTTCTCTAACCCAGTGTGACATTCTCTACTGCTGGGTGTCATCTTTTCTAGACAGCATCATGGCAATATGTCAAAAATTGTCTAAACATGCTTATATTCTTTTCCCCAATAATCCCACCTCTACAAATTTTATCTAAGGAGATTATTTGAAATATGTATGAACTCTTTCTTATTACTATTCCTCATGGCACTTAAAAATAAGCCCAAACTGGAAATATCCAAAATATCAAATATTGAGGTTGATTACATAAAGAGATATACCCATATAATGGAACACCATGTAGACATTAGAAATGCTGGTTGTAGAAATGTCAGCCTTCTAACAATACATTATTTAGGTGAAGAAAATAGGTTATAAAAACATATAATGTGTTTGAGATACATGGTATGTGTGTATATGTGTAGGTGTGTATCATATTTGATAAAATGGCATCCAGTTATGTTCTCCTGCCTCTGTCCTGCTCATCATTCTTGTCAATGCATTGAAAACCATATGCGAGTGTAGTTGTGCTAGTCTTTTTAATTTGGCTTCACTGGGGTTTCCCTGGTCTGGGGATCTAAGCTGCCCACAGTGCTAATTCCCGCCATTGGATCTGGGTGGATTTCAGCTTGCAGCTCTGCCAGCTGCAAAGTCATTAAGAGGAGTGCATGTGAAGAGTGGCAAGGACTTGCTCCGATCTCTCCACACCTGTGCCAGTGATGGAGCAGCTGCACCCACCCTGGATAAGCTCAGAGCTCACTGCTGCCTTGGGTCAATTTACATCAGCCGTCAGAGCTGGGCAGACCGCCTTGAATGTGATAGATAGAGGAGTTGCTATACGTGGCAAACAAATGTTTCAGACACAGGTAATTATGTTGTCCTTTCATCCCCAGCGAAGATAAGGGCCAGAAAATATCTTCTTGGAGCTGAGCAGCCTATATGCTGCATCATTGTGCCAACTTCATTAAATGAACAACCTTTAAACCTATAGCAGTTTTGAAAACCTTTATATTTAATGAGAAATAAAAGGAAGTTCTTGTCCATAGTATTTATTTGAAACAAAAAATTAAAAATATAAATCTATCGGATTAAAATATCTATATTAAAATGATTCTATATTTCCTATTAGGAATGTACTTAAAAATTCTGACTTATATGGTATCTTCACCTCTTGTTCCCGGTGCTTACCTGCTACTCTGGTGTAAAAGACGAATGTGACTTGAACTCATCCTGAAAAATCTCAAGACCCCTAATAGGAGTTTTGTGTCTGCCTTCTCTATGATTGCTCTGAAATCACAAATTAGTTGCTAATCCTAAGAAGTGCTATGGAACAGAAGAGTTTAAACCAGGAGAGTGCTAATTGTCTCTTAATTGGTGACTCTTGATAATTCAGTTTTTCAGTTGTAAGGACTGTTTCAGATTAAGAGCATATTTGTTGCAAGGACCTGCTTGTGTATTTAATTTTTTGAATTTTGAGATATATTTGTGAGTTTATGCTGCTGTTACCAAAATTTGACAGCCCTAATGGTAATATGAAGCGTATTTGCATTGACGCTTTCAGTGGTTTCTATTATTGGTACCTGGAGAAGCAGGGAAATAAACCCCAATTTGTTAAAACTAAAAAATTAAAAGGAAACCAAGTCATGGATTTGAATGTATATTACAGGGCTTTATAATTTTGGACAATTTAGTAAGACCAAAATTCCCTCAATATTTCCTTTATTTGCTAACTGACAGGCTGGAAGAGGAATTAATGAGAAATTTTATTTGAAGTGTTTCATAATGTCTATATTAAATTAGATGCCATTTAAGTTTGGGATGTTTTCTCCAGTTATTGTTTTTAATAGTATTGATTGGGAAAATGATGAAACATAGCAACCTTGAATTATAGATGTGAATAGCTCAGTTCAGCATTTTAATAAAAAATAAAATAAAAATGTCAAGCATCTGCTAGACATCCAGAATTCTTATGTGCTCTACATGGAGTGTGCTATATATAGAGTGATGTATTAGGCAAGGTTTCTCTTGTGGAGAAACTTATGAACTAGAGGATAGGGCCTTAGAGAGTTTTATATTTCACAATATAGATGAGGAAATGACTTGATTCCCTTGCTGAATAGAGCTCAACAAGAATGTGCTCCCTCCTTCTTGTCTACTTAAGAGAGAAGGGGTGTTAGAGCATGGTGGGGAGTGATTGCATTAGCAGCTTGGCCACAGATGACATGACTTGTTTAGGATGAGCGGATGCCTAAATGCCATTTATTTTTATCTAATATCCTAACATTATTCCTGGAGAGAAGAGACAATGAAGTAAAGTGAGGGTGGATTCAGGAATCAGAAAGACATGGCTTCATGTCCTTGTTCAGTACTGTACATGCATTTTGTGTTTGGGTGCAAATGACTAATGTATCTGAACCTCAGTTTTCTTATCTGTAAAAATGAAGATAATACAAAGAGGTTGAAATAAGATAACAAGAAAAAAACATCTCAATGTCTTACTACTAGTCTGTGTTTAATGAATTGTAGCTTTTGTTTATTGTGGTGAGGGTTAGGAAGGTGCTGATGTCCGGATAAGGAGAATTTAAGAGAATCATGTTCCCAAGTGAAAGAAAAAAAAAGACCTTCAGGTTATCTGTAGGTAGCAACAAGTTGTCAAGAACTGTAGATGGGAGATGAGAACTCCAAAATTGGCATACTTTGCTAGAATCTTGGGCATTTCCCTGCACTGGTTTTCATCATTTCCTCTTCGTATTCTTCTCCATCTCTTTTTCTCAGCGAGAAAAGCAGTGAATGTTTTGAGTAATACATTCAATGGATTTATATTTCAAAACACGGAAGGTGGGTGGTTTGGTGGAGAGGGACGACTAAAGGGGGAGAGTAGTTTAAGACTTAGAATCAAGGAAAGCAGTGAGGCAAAGGAGCAATGTGGCCCGAAGGCCTGAGGCTCAGGGAAGAATCTGAGTGGGGCCAAAATGTGAGCTAGGGTGTTCAGCAGCAGGAACCCCTCATTTTTTCAAGCACTGGCCTATTGGGGGTGCTGAGACTGCAGGATGAGAAGTAAAGGCAGGAAACTTCTCTTTCAGGCCTGATCCCACCAGAGTCTTCCTGAGGAAGGTGAAAATAATTTTGTTGCTATTCTGGTGATATAGGAGTTAAGAAGAAATCACTTAGGCAGACAGTAAAGGTATGGCAGTCCTCGGTAAGGCTTTGCTTTTTTAATGAAAAGCAGCCCCAAATCATTTCTTAACAAAGAGCAGTCTGTAAAGTACAGCTGCAAACATATTCAAGCAAGCTGGGAACTAGGGACTAGACATGTTCAAGATGGCAACTCCATCTTCCCTTCTCTCCCAGCCACGTGTACAGTAAAGAGCACACAAGATGGCACTGGCCAAGGAGAGTTTATTTGCATCATAAGATTAGGGTGGGGCGATCAGCCTTCTCTATATAAAAGTTACACCTGATAGAACCAATCTGTAAGCCCTACTGAAATCAGACACCGCTTCCTCAAGCTGGACTATAAAATGTGCATCTGCCACTGGTCAGTCGGAAGGCTCCTTTCTCTCAATAGAGAGAGCTGTTTTTCTCTCCCTTTTCTTCTGCCTATTAAACCTCCATTCATAAACTCCAAGTGTATGTCTGTGTCCTAAATTTTCCTGGCGCGAGATGACGAATCCTGGGTATGTACCACAGACAATGCAACTGCTTCACTAGGAGTGGAATTTTAATAATTACGTAAAATCACAAGGAGCAGCCAGAGGAGGAGGAGGAGGTGTAGAAGTGAGAGAAGCCAGGAGGACTGTAGTGTCAGCCTGAAATGTTTAAATGTTTTCATCCCCAGTGAACAGAATTCTAATCACTATGCATTAGTATAAGCATAGGCACTCTGCCAAGTTTAATAAACGCCTATTTTCGTCTTTCACATGACATTTGTATAACATGTATAATTTCTATAAATTGCCTTGGTGTCCAGAGATGTATACATGTCTCTAAAGGAAGAAGCCCTCATATGCTAAATGAATTATGATGATTGACTTACTTGGGTTAATAATTGATTCACATGAAAGTGAGTAACAGACCAAATTAGAAATTGCTGATTGCCCCATTAGTGACTTGGGAGGGAAAAAAAACAAAACAAAAAACCTTACACTTTAAAGTGTAGTCAATTTGACTGTAGGCGGAAATTTAATTTCTCTCAAAAAAAAAAAAAGTAGCATTCACAGTAGTCAACTTTCAGTAGAATCTGTTCTCCAGGCTTTTTGTTTTCTCTTTAGATGTAGATGCCTTTCTTTTGTTAAGTTTCCAATCAGATTTAGATGGCTATAGATACAGACCCTGATTAATGCATTGATCAATCTCCACTTCTAGCACATTACCCCTTCTACCCTTTTGATGTTCCTAGCTTAACCAGAAGAAATAAGCCCGTCATCATCAGTGGAAGGACAGTAAAGACTGTCTTCCAGTGTTTATAGTTATGGTCCTAGAAATTTGAGAACTGGTTTGCATTTCTAGCTCTAGTCCTTATTTACTGTGTGATCCTAGATAAGTTACTGAACCTCTCCGAGCCACTTACTCATGAACAAAAGTAGATAAATTAGTAACATTAATGAGGACTAAATGAAATAATGCCTATAAAACACTTGTCACAGTGAGAGGTGACAACGGGCTAGCAGCCCTCACTCGTGCCTCCTCGGCCTCCGCCTCCACTCTGGTGACGCTTGAGGAGCCCTTCAGCCCCCAAGGGCACTGTGGGAGCCCTTCTCTGAGCTGGCCAAAGCCAGAGCCGCCTCCCTCTGCTTGCAAGGAGGTGTGGAGGGAGAGGCATGGGTGGGAACCACGTCTGAGCGCCCCCTCCACCCTGGGCTCCTGCGCAGCCCGAGTCTCCCCAATAGGCGCTACCCGCTGCCCCCTGCCCCCTGCTCCGTGGTGCTCCGTCCCACTGACCGCCCAATGGCTGAGGAGTGCAGGTGCCGCTTGGGTGGGAGGCAGCTCTGCCTGCAGCCCGATGCAGGATCCACTAGGTGAAGCCAGCTGGATTTCTGCCTGTGGTGGAGACTTAGGGAAATTTTATGTCTAGCTAAGGGATCGTAATCGCACCAATCAGCATTCTGTGTCTAGCTCAGGGTTTGTAAATACACCAATCAGCACTGTCAAAATGGACCAATCAGTTCTCTATAAAATGGACCAATCAGCTCTCTGTAACATAGACCAATCAGCTCTCTATAAAATGGACCAATCAGCTCTCTGTAAAATAGACCAATCAGCTCTCTGTAAAATGGACCAATCAGCAGGTGGGTGGGGCCAGATAAGGGAATAAAAGCAGGCTTCCGGAGCCTGCCAGGGGCAACTTGCTTGGGTTGCCGTCTACAGGGGAGGACGCTTTGTGCTTTGTATCTTTGCCATAACTTTTGCTGCTGCTAATTCTTTGGGTCTATGCTGTCTCTAAGAGCTGTAACACTCACCATGAAGGTACCAGAACCTACCAGAAGGAAGAAGCTCCACACATTTGAATGTCTGAAGGAACAAACCCCAGACACACTATCTTTGAGAACTGTAACACACACTGCGAGGGCCAGCGACATCATTCTTGAAGTCAGGGAGACGAAGAACCCACCAATTCCGGACACAACAGTATCTGGGACTTTGGTAAGTCGTTATGAATGTTTGATCTCATTGTTAGTAATATTGTTGATGGTAATCATAACAGAAGTAAAAGGTTATCGGTAAAATTCAGCAGTAAGTAAACCCAATTAAAAATTAGCAAAAGATCCGAACAGACGTCTTACCAAATAAGATATACAGATGGTAAATAAACCTATGAAAAGATGCTCAACATTGTATGTCATTAAGAGAATTCAAATTAATTAAATACCACTCCATACTTCTTGGATTGACTAAAATTCAAAAACACCACCGAGTATTGGTGGTGATGTGGAGCAACAGGAATCCTCATCCAGTGCTTGCGGGAGTGTAAAATGATACATTCACTTTGGAAGATTGGCCATTTCTAGAAAAGCTAAATGCATGTTTTATCGTTTGAGTCAGTCATCATGTTTCTTGGTATTTACCCAGATGAGTTCAAAACTCATGGATACACACACACAAAAAACTGCGCAAGTGTTTATAGCAGCTTTATTCGTAATTGTTCAAACTTGGAAGCAACCAAAATGTCATTGGGTGAATGGATTTAAAAAATGTGTTACATCAAGACAATGAAATATTATTCGGGGATGAAAAGAGGCTACCACAATGGGAAAAGACATGGAGGAAACCTGAATGTGTACTACAAAGTGAAAGAAGGCAATCTGAAATGCTTGCTAGCTATAACTGCAACTGTGTGACATTCTGGAAAAAGACAAAACTGTAGAGACATTAAGAGACAGTAAAAGGATTAGTGGTTGCCGGGTGGTGAGGTGGGGGGCAGTTGGAGAGTGCAGGGAGGAGGGATAAATAGTGTGAGTACAGAGGATATTTAGGGCAGTAAAATTATTTTTTTATGATATTGTAATGCTAGCCAAATATTACAAATAAGTGAAAACCCACAAAATGTGCAACAGGAAAAGTAAACCCTAATGTAAACTATAGACTTTAGTTAATAAGGTATTAATATTGGTTCAATTGTAATAAACTGTGTGTGGGTGGGTGGAGGGGTAAGGGAATGTATGGGAGCGCTGTGCTTCCTGCTCAATGTGTTTTTTCTGTAAAGATGTTAAAGTCACTGGGGATAAGAAGATCTTAAAAAGGTTATAAAAGACAGTAATATCCAGAGTATCAAGAATCAGATTGATACCAGACTTCTCAAAAACAGTGGCATAAAATGCTTTCGAAATTGAAGGAATATTATTTTAAATGTGGAAATGTCACCTGAGTAGAATAAAATCATTTTTAAACATGAAATAAGATTATTGCTATGATCAAAGTCTGTACAGTGAGGTGGAAAGGAAAAGTCAGTGCTACTCTGGGAGAGATTTAAGAAAGGCTTGACAGAGTAAGTAGCCCCTAAATCTTAAAAATGAGGTGAATGAGAAGTGGATAAATAGAGGAAATACATACTGGCTAGAAGGAGCAAGAGTCTCAAGGATGAAGTATCGTGGTACATTCTGGAAACTACCAGTAGTTCCATTTGGGTGTGATTTTGAGTAGTAGTGGGAAATATGGGCTGGGATAAAACTAAGATGTAGAGTGGCTACCTGTTGAAGAGCACTGTATGTCATGTCAAGCTTCTAAACTTTACAGTTAGACCAGAGGTTAACAAACTTTCTCTGTAAGTGGCCAGGGGGCAACTATTTTGGACTTTGTAATCCATATGGTCTTATTTGCCGTTGCTCAGCTCAACTGTGGTAGCACGAAGGCAGCCATAGACAATATACAAACGAATGGGAGTGTGTGTTCTAATAAAGCTGCTTTATTTACAAAACCAAGTGGAGGGCTGGATTTGGTCTACAGGTCATAGTTTGCCAACACCTCTTCTACATCATGGAGAGTTAAATATGTTTTAACTGGGCAAGTAACATCACATTTGAGTTTTAGAAAAATTATCTCAATGGTAGTGCAAAGAATGTACCAGGCAATAGCAGGACAAGGGGGAGAACAGGATTATTTCAAAGACAGTGATAATAACCTAGGCAAGATATAGGGAAGCCATAATCCAAGCCATTGATGAATGATATATACATTAAGAGAGTAAAAGATGTAAAGAGAGTACAATCAGTAAAATAGTCATGGATTAAAGTATACGAAAGGAAGGAGTGCTTTAGTTTCAATGGCACAGTATATTATATTTCTGATAGAATAAGAGGAAAAGAAGCTACATTTATTAGAAATATGTTGGGTTTAGTTTTGAAGTTCCTGAGGTTCAGCCAGAAATCTGACCAACTACTACATAAATGACCCATGATGCCCTCTGTGTGTTAGTCCCTAGGTTGTTTATTTTTTCATGGCAGGCTAAGACCCATTAGCTCAAAAGCATACTAGTCCAAAACTCAAATTACTACACACCAAGTTGTTTTAAATATAGCTCAGACAAAGCAGATTTTAGCCATTTGGAGCCTGCCTCGTTTGCATTACCCCACAAAACTGCATCTAACATCTGCTAGCTATAGATAGAATAAAACTCTGGGTATTTAATACCCCAAGTTACTACTGCCATTTGGAGCTCTGTGACCCAGAGACTTCCTGCTTTGCTACTGAGAGACAGAAACTAGACATGTAAGCCCCTCTCCAGTACTCCTTTTCCCTAAGAGTTCCCTTGCCCCCGTACCCCATGGTCTCATGCTGTGAGGGCTGATGCTTCAGACACATCAGCCAAATAAAGCATGTGCATGCTACTGCCACTTCGTGGTTATATATTTTTCCTTGATAAGTTCCACAATTCCCCAAACTCCATAGTTAACAGTGATCCATGAAAGCTTTGTTGGTATATGTGAGATATTTCATGTCAAAGGAGTGGGTGATTTTTCTGAGGAAGACCATATAGAGTATGAAAAGGTGGTCAAGGACAAAAATGTTAGATTCCTCAGGAAATGTCATTACATAACATCCGGGAACAAGACAAGAAACTGGAAAAGCAATCATTAAGAATGAAATAAGACAACAAACTGGGAGTACTATAAAGGAAAGAAGCAATTTCAAAAAAAAAAGAATGATCTAGTTTTAGTTCCACAGAGAGGTCAAAAAAGGCTAGACCTGAAGCCAATTCACTGTATTTGGATATTAGGGTCCCCTGGCAGGAGCAGTTTCAGTGGAACAATCAGGACAGAACCCTGATGGCAGTGAGTTGAAAAGTGACTAGAAAGTAAGAGAAATTTTGAAGAGTTAAGCAATAGAGAGTGAGAACAATATAAGCCTTGATATGGATTGCTGAGTGACACAGAAATTTTCAATGAGGATGGAAACTGTACATAACAATTCGCACATCATGTGCTTTTCTGTAGGTCTACAGACACCCGGAAAGACAACCAGGGAAGGAAAGGTTGTGTTGATCTAAGAAGGAAGATTTTAAGGGCAAGAATCTAGGTAGATAAACAAATGGATGGAACTACTGTAGATGTTGGTGAGAGTATGGCATATTGAATCACAATATTTACACAGGATAGAGAGAACATGAATCCTTGACTAAGTTATGACCCTAAAATAGAGATAATTTAAAAGACTTGGGTTTCCAAAAAGTGTTAACTGTAGGAATGCTAGGAATGAGAGATGAGAAAGCTGTATGAACAACACATTATAAAAGTTCATATTTGGTGGTGTGGAAAAAGAACTGGGCTTGATACCAAACTAAGATCTGACTGTGATTCTCTCACTTCTGAGCAGGCTGACCTTGGATGAATCATCCATTGACTCTGAGCTCAGTTGAATGGTAAGATGGGAAAATTTACTTTTCTATGGCATTCGTTGGTATCGGACTCAAGGGAAATAATAGGTTTGATGATGTTTTATGCATATGTAAAATTGATGCACAGTAAGGTCTGTGGAATGTTATGATGTCCCTATTACTCTTGATTCTCTTTATGCATAGTCACTCCTTATCCACCATTTTGCTTTTTGTGGTTTCAGTTACCCAAGGTCTACTGTGGTCTGAAAATATTAATTGAAAAATTCTAGAAAAAGCGATTTACAAGTCTTAAATCATATGCCATTTCAAGTAGTGTGATGAAATCTCATGCCTTTCTGTTCTGTTCCACCTGACATGTGAATCATCCCTTTGTCCATGCTGTACACATGCTACCCATCTGTTAATCACTTAGCAACCATCTGGGTTATTAGATGGGCTGTCATAGTATCACAGTGCATGTGTTTAATCCTTATTTTACTTAATAATGGCCCCAAAATGCAAGACTAGTGATGCTGGCATGCAGTTATAATTGTTCTATTTTATTATTGGTTATTAGTGTTAATGTCTTACTGTGCCTAATTTATAAATTAAGCTTTATCATAAGTATGCATGTATATGTAAACACATAATACCGTTTATATAGAGTTGAGTATTATTCTCAGTTTCAGCATTCGGTGGGGGTCTTGGAATGTATCCCCTGTGTTTAACAATATAGAAACACTCGAACTGATGGTTCTCAATCCTGACTGCTTGTCATAATTTTCCGCAGAGCTTTTTAAAAATACATATGCTTGACTCCTAATTCTTATTACAAATTCAGAAAGGGTCCTGTATTTAAAAAAAAAAAAAAACCAAAACCTCCATAGGTGATTCTTACGTGTAATTCTGACAAGAATTCTAAACTTTCAAAACTGAAATGGGAAAAGGAAGTTCCTGAATAGCTGAGTGGTAGTGTTTCTGAGAGAGCAGAACTTTTACTTTGATTGTCTTTGAAACAAGTATTTTGAGCAACCCTAGATATATATTTTCCTCAGTAACATTAAAATGTGTATTATCTTATTCTGTTTTACACTTTTATAATATTTTTTAGCTTATATTCCTCATAAATACATTCTCATTTAAAATATTTTTATAACTAAGTGGCAAGAATATTACAGTCTTTGGAAAGATTGATAAAAATAATCAAAGAAAGGTCTTTCCAAGTTCAAATACTTGAAAGATTTTGAATAGGATTGAATGGCTGAGGGAATGAAAGTTAAACTACAACTTAAAAAAATTTGCGTTTAGAAATAATTGGTGTTTTCTCATGTTATAGTTAAAAAATTTTTTCAAGTATGTTATTTCATTTTATGCATGTAATAATATCCCTTCAAAACTGGAGAAGATTGTTACTGTTATCATCCCTAATTTACAAATACTGAAACTAAGCCTCACAGCATGACCACTTGAAGATCACATATCGAGTAAGTGGAGAGCTGAAATTCAAAGCCAGGGGATCTTACTTAAAATGTTACAGTTTAAAAATCTCCCCAAACTGGGAGGCAAAGGCAACAAATGGGTCAAGTTGATCATAACCGAGTTAAAATTACAGTGAGTTTAGTGGCCATGATTAAAAATGACAGAGTAGGTAGTTCCAAAGGCTTGTCTCTTCAGAAAAAACACTAAAAAATTGAGTAAAAATGGTCATAATCAACTTTGTCAGAACTCTGGGATATAGTCAGAGGTTGATAGCAAATAAGCAAACACTGAATCAAAAAAGATAACATAAATATGGTCAGAAAGCTTTGTGGTAGTTTTATCCGCTTTTACTCCTCTGCCATCCCTAGCTGAGTTGTGGTCTTAAAGACAGAAGCTGCTGTTCCCAGTGTAAAGCCTTGGTCCCTGCTTTTGGACGGAGCAGAAAAAACTTAATCTCAAATAACTTTTTTGTCGTTTTGACTGTTCGAGGACTACCTGAAGAACTGATATAAAGCATTTGCCTTCGTTTTACCTAGTTTTGAACTTCTTCAGGGCAGGAAAGCACCTATACCGAGGGTATTTCTTGAAAACGTTGTAAGGCAAATGAGCAACCCAGTGCTATCTGGGGCTAAAGATTACAGTTGACACAAATAGTAGACATGCTGAAAGCCTGGAAGAAAGATTCTTTGGGAAATTATGGAAAGAATATCACCCATGTATATCAGGGGATTTTGAAAGTCATACACAAGCTTGGCATAAAACGTGTGCTCAGAAAAAAATCTGAAAAGACCCTAAGCTTTTATCTCTGGATGGCCCCTAGGCTCAGCACAAACAGATAAAGAAGGCTAAGGCAGAGTTCTAAATTGCCTGGCTAAGCATTAAATAAGTGCCCCAACACAGAGCCCATCTCCAAAGACTGGGAAAGTTTCTTTCTCTTCTTTCCTCTCTCTCTTCCTAGTTTTTCTTTCTTTATTCCAGGTGGACACGGTAAATACCCTACCTGACCAAGCTAAAGGAACAGAGACTACACATGACAAAGAATTAGACTTTACTAAAATTATTAGAAATGTCACTAAGCAAACAAGTCTACCCAAAGTAAGCAGCAAAAACAAACCCTGGAGAGGGAAGAAGAATCATATTTCTAGAGTTGCCACATTATAATATTCCAAGATGTTTGGCTTTCAACAAAAAAATAAGCATGCAAATGAATATAGCACATGCATAGGAGAAACTACAGAAACGGTTCCTGAGGAATCACTGACATTGAATGACTTACTAGACAAAGATTTTAAGTCAACTGTTTTAAATATGCTCAAGGAGTTAAAGGAAACCAGAAGAACTATGTTTCACCAAATAGGAAATATTCACAAAGTATTATAAGTTATAGAAAGACACGCAACAAAAATTTTGAGGCTGAGAATGATGATAAAGGAAGAAAAAAAAATCCACTAGAGGATTTCAATGGCAGATGTGAGCAGGCAGAAGAAAGAATCAGCAAATTTGAAGGTAGGTTAATTAAAATTATTAAGAAAGAGTAGCAAAAAGAAAAGAGAATGAAGATGATAAACAGAGCCTAAGAGACCCTCGGGGCACCATACAACATACTAATATAGTAAAATGGGACTCTCAAAAGAAGAGAGAATGGGCAAGTAATATTTGAAGAAACAATGAAAATTTCCCAAATTTGATACAAGACACAAAACTACATATCTAAGAAGATCATTGAATTCCAGGATGGATAAATACAAAGAGATCCACACTGAGATATGTTATTATCAAACTGTCAAAAGTCAAAGATAAAGAAAATCTGAAAGCAACAATAAAAGTGACTGTCACATACAAGGTATCCTCAATGACATTGACAGCCAGTTTTTGGCAGGAACTGGAAGTCAGAAGGCAGTGGGATGACATAATAAAAGTGATGAAGGAAAAAATACTTGTTACTCGAGAATTCCATAGTCAGCAATATTCTTTTTCAATGGAGGGAAAGTTAGGAGAGCCTCAGATAAACAAAAGTGATGAGAGTTCATCACCAGCAAACATGCAACACATGAAATGATAGAGTCCTCCAGGCAAAAGCAAAGGCACAAGAAAGTAACCGAAATCATATGAAAAAGAAAGAACCCTGGCAAATGTAGAAACATATATGTAAATACTAAGGCCAGTATTGTGGAATTTTTGTTTGTAACTCTTTGGTAAGTGATTTAAAAAGACAAATACATAAAAATTGTAAATCTGTGTTTATTGGAGCACAATGAATAAAGATGTCATTTGTGACAAAGTGGCGGGGATAGACTGTGGAAGCAGAGATTTTGTATATTATTGAACCTAAATGGAATTAAACAGATTGTTACAAGTTTAATAGGTTAATTATAATCCTCAGGTACACTAAGAAAATAACTAGATTATTGTCTTAGCTTAGCTGCTATAACAAAATACCATAAGCTGGGTGGCCTACAAACAACAGAAATTTATTTTTCACAGTTCTGGAGGCTGGTAGTTAAAATTATGGAAATAGCATGGTCAAGTTCTTGTGAGGACCCTCTTCTGGTAGACTGATAACTACTTCTTGTGTTCTCACATGGCAGAAAGAGCAAGCTAACTCTCTGGCTTATTCTTATATGGGCGCTAATCACATTGTTTGGGCTTTACCCTTATCACATAATTACCTCTCAAAAGCCCTAATACTACCACATTGGGGTTAAATTTAAACATATTAATTTTGGGGAAACACGAACATTCAGCCAATAACATCTGTGAGAAACTAAGGTCAGGAACAAGACATGGATGCCACTGTCACCACTTCTACTTAATGTTTTCCTAGAGGATGTAGCCAGGGAAATTAGGCAAAAACAAAAATAGAAGCCAGGCAAATTAGGCAAAAACAAAAATAGAAAGGGAGAAATAAAGCTCTCTCTGTTTACAGATGACAATATCTTATATATAGAAAATGCCAAAGAATCCACTAAAAATCCATTAGAATAAATGAATTAAGCATGATTACAAAATTAAAAAATAGGTTGTATTTCTGTACACTGGAAATAATCTGGAAATAATCTGAAAATAAAATTAAGAAAAATATTTTGTTTACAACATTGAAAAGAATAAAATACTTTGTGATAGACTAAACAAGAAATGGAAAGATATGTACCCTAAAACTTATAAAATATTGTTGTGGGAAATTAAAGAAGACCTACATAAGTGGATAAACATTCCATGTTCATGAATCTGAAGATTTAACATTAAGATGGCAATAATTCCCAAATTGTTCTGACAGATTTTATGCAATCACTATAAGAATTCTAAATAACTTATTTGTAGACATTGATAAGCTAATTCTAAAACTTACGTGGAATTCCAAGTGACCAAGAACCTTGGGGAAAAAAAAGAACAATGTGGAGGACTCATACTTTTTTTTTATTTCAGAAGTTACTATAAAGCAACAGTAAGCAAGATTGTATAGTGGCATTAGGATAGACGTATAGCTAAATGAAATCGAATTTAGAGTCCATACATAAACCCATACATTTGTGGTCAAGGGATTTTCATCAAGGGTCCTAAGATCGTTAGATGGAGACAGAAATCTTTTCAACTAATAGTGCTGGGACAATTGGATTGTCACATGTAAAAGAACGAGGTTGTATCCTTACCTTTACCATATGCAAAAATTAACTCTACATGGACCAGATACCTAAATGTAAGAACAAAACTATAAAATTCTTATGATAAAACATAGGGTAAATCTTCATGACCTTGAATTGGGCAAATTTAAGGGATTTGACACTAAAACATGAGCAAAAAGAGAAGCAACAAGCTAGACCTCATTGAAATTAAAAACTTTCTGCTTCAAAGGACACCATCGAAAAAGTGAAAAGACAACAGAATAGAAATTAAATATTTGCAATCTGATGATCTATATCTGAAAAATTTTAAAAAATTTGGCAATCAGTAATAAGATAAATAAATTAAAATACAATCAAATTATTTGAATAGAAATATCTGCAAGAAAGACCACAAATGGTCAACAAGCAAAGGACACTCAACAATGTTAGTCGTCACGTAAATGCAAATAAGACCACAATGAGGTACCATTTTACACTGCCTTTGATGGATATAAACAGAAAGATAAAAACAATTGTTGCTGAAAAGTTGAAGAAATTAGAACCTCATATACTGCAGAGTATGTACAATGGTGCAGCCACTTTGGAAAACAATCTGGCAGTTCATCAAATGATTAAAGACAGACTTTCTATATGATCCAGAAATTCCAATCCTAGATGTGTACCCAAGAAAAGTAAAAACATGTGCACATAGAAACTTGTGTAAAATATTTATAGCAGCGTTATTCATAATTTCCAAAAGGCAGAAGGAACCCAAAATAAATGAGTAAATTATTGTTTAGTCATAAAAATAGTAAAGAACTGATACGTGTTCCAACATGAATAAACCTTGAAAACATTATGTTAAGTGAAAGAAGTCAGTCACAAAAGAGCACATATTATATGAAAGTTTAAAATAGTGAAACTTGTAGAGTTGGAACATAGTTGTTTAGGCTTGGGTGTGGAGCAGGGGAATACAGGATGGAAGGATGATAGCTAAAGGGCATAGAGTTTCTTGAGGTCATAAAAATGTTACAAATTTGACTCTGGTGATAATTAAACATCTGTAAAATGTATTAAAAGCCATTGAGTTGTACAGTTTAAATGGGAAAACTGTATAGGGTGTGAATTATATCTCAATAAAACTGTTAAAAAAGAAGAAATAGAAAATATAAATAGACCTATAACTGAAAATGACATTGAACCAGTAGTCAAAAATCTCATAACAAAGAAAAGTCTTGAACCAGAAGGCCTCCCTGGTGAATTCTATGAATCATTTTAGGAAGAATTGACACAAATCTTTCTCAAATTCTTCCAAATAATAGAAAAGGAAAAATTTCCTAACTCATTCCATGAGCTCAGCATTACCCTAATGCCAAAGCCAAAGACACACAAGAAAATTATAGATTGATATCCTTTATTTTAAGAAGGATTGACACAAATCCTTCTCAAATTCTTCCAAAGAATAGAAAAGGAAAAATTTCCTAACTCATTCCATGAGCTCAGCATTACACTAATGCCAAAGTCAAAGGCACACAAGAAAACTGCAGATTGATATCCTTTACAAATGCAAATGTAAAAACCCTTAAAAATATCAGCAAACCAAATCCAACAGCATTTAAAAATGATTATACACCATGATCAAGTGGTATGCAAGAGTAGTTCAATAAAGGTCAATAAATTCCATACATTATGTCAAAATAATAATTTTAAAAATCACATGACTATTTCAATAGACGCATAAAAAGCGTCAGACAAAAATCTAACAGCCTTTTAAGATTAAAAACACTTAGCAAACTAGAAATAGAAGGGAAGTTCCTCAATCTGATAATGGACACTAAAATGAAAAGCAAACAACAACAACAACAAAAAAAACCCCACAGTTAACATTATACTCCATGGTAAAAGGCTAAAAGCCTTCTACCAGAAATTAGAAATAAGAATGGCCACTCTTGTTCTAGTCAACATCGTTCAGAATGTTCTGTCTAGAGTAGTTAGACAAGAAAAAGAAATAAAAGGCATCTAAGTAGTAAAGGAAGAAGTAAAACTACCTTTGTTTGTTGATGATATGATCTTCTACACAGAAAATCCTAAAGAGTCCATACACAAAAACTGTCAGAGATAAAAAATGAATTCAGAAAATTTGCAGGATTAACATAGAAAAGTCAGGTATATTTTACATATTAGGAATGAATAATCGAAAGTGAAATTAAGAAAACAATTTTGTTTACAATAGTGTTTATAAGAATTCAATACCTGGGAATAAGTGTATCCAGGCAGATTGTTACGAGCTGAGTTGTGTCCCCACAAAATTTGTGTTAAAGCTATAATGACCAGTACCACAAAATGTGACTGTATTTGGAGATAGGGCATTTAAAGAGGCAGTAAAATTAACGTATAAGGCTCTTACAGTGTGAGACTTAATCTGACTGGTGTCTTTATAAGAAGACAAAATTTAACACACAAACACTAGGTATGTACGCTCACGAAGAAAAGACCATGTGAAGACACAGTGAGAAGTCTTCCATCTGCAAGCCAAAGGCAGAGTATCAGAGTGAAACCAACCCTGCCAACACCTTCATCTTGGACTTTTAGCATCCAGAAATGTGAGAAAATAAGTTTATGTTATTTGAGACACCCAATATTTGGTATTTTGTTATGGCAATACTAGCAAAGAAATACAAGGTGAAGTCTACAAAATATTGCTGAAAGAAATTATGGAAGATCTAAGTAAATGGAAAAACTTTTGTACATGTGTTGGAAGACAATATTATTAAGATGACAATGCTACCTAAAGTAATCTATAGATTCAGTATAATTCTTACTAAAATTTTCATGGCCATTTTTACATAAATAAAAATGCTGACTCTTAAATTAGAATTGTGAAGGCATCCAAATAGTTAAAAGAGTCTTGAAAAAGAAGAACAAAGTCAGCTGACACACCCTTCTGATTTCAAAACTTGGTACAAAACATTTGTGATTAACACAGTGTCATATTGGCGTAAAGACGGACATATAAGTAAATGGAAAAGCATTGAGACCCAGAAGTAAACTGAGGCACATCTGTGGTCAACAGGGTTTGGACAAAAGAAAAATAAAAGTTTTTTCAACAAATGGTGCTGTCACAGCATGATGTCTATAGGAAAAAAAAAATTTGGTCCCTACCTCACACTATATATCCATATTAATTCAAAATGAATTATGAGTCTTAATGTAAAAGCTAAAACTGTAAAATTTTTAAGATATTACATAGGGGCATATCTTCACTGACCTAAATTTGTCAATGAATTTTTAGGTGTGACAATAAGAGATGACATAAATAACATTAAAATTCAAAACTTTGCACATGAAGGACTGTTATTTAAAAAGTGAAAAGACTACAGAGTGGGAGAAAATATTAACAAATCATATATATGATAAGGATCTGGTACCCAGAATATGTAAAAAACTGTTGTAACTTAAAAGACAAGAAAAACAATTTAAAAATTGGTAAAAATCTTGAATAGGCATTTCTTTAAAGAAATAAAAACGGCCAAGAAGCACCTGAAAATATGTTCTATATGTTCTACATTATTACTCATTAGAGAAATGCAAATCAAACACATAATGAAATACCCCTTTATACTCACTAAGATTGCTAAAAGTAAAAGAAGAAAAATAAAAGTAAATGAGAATCTGGAGACATTCGAACCCTCATATGTACCTGGTGGGAATGTAAAAGATGTAGCTGCTTTGGAAAATGGTCTGATAATGGCCACTCTGACTAGTGTGAGATGATACCTCATTGTGGTTTTTATTAGCATTTCTCTAATGATCAGTGATGTTGAGCGTTTTTTTTTTTTCATAGGATTGTTGCCCGCATCTGTGTCTTCTTTTGAAAAGTGGTCTGCTCGTGTCCTTTGCCCACTTTTTAGAGGATTTTTTTTTTTTTTTGCTTGTAAAAGTTTCTCATAGATGCTGTATATTAGACCTTTGTCAGATGCACAGTTTGCAAAATTTTTCTCCTGGAAAAAAGGAACACTTATACACTATTGGTGGGAGAATAGATTAGTTCAACCAGTGTGGAAGACAGGGTGGCAATTCCTCAAAGACCCTAAAACCAGAAATGCAATTTGACCCAGCAGTTCCATTACTGGGTATATACACAAAGGAATAGAAATCATTCTGTTATAAAGACACGTGCATACATATGTTCATTGCAGCATTATTCATAATAGCAAAGACATATCAACCTCAATGCCCATCAGTGATAGACTGGATAAAGAAAATGTGGCACATACACACCATGGAACACTATGCGGCCATAAAAAAGAGTGATACCATGTTTTTTTGCAGGAATATGGGTGGAACTGGAGGCCATTATCCTTGGCAAACTAACACAGTAACAGAAAACCAAATATAGCATGTTCTCACTTATAAGTAAGTGGGAGCTAAACGATGAGAACGCATGGACACGCAAGAGGGAAACAACACATACTGGGGCCTATCAGAGGGTGGAGGGTGGGAAAAGGAAGAAGATGAAGAAAAGTAACTAATAGGTACTAGGCTTAATACCCAGGTGACAAAATAATCTGTACAACAAACGTTAATGTCACAAGTTTACCTATATAACAAACCTGCACATGTACCCCTGAACTGAAATGTTAAATTTGAGAAAAAAGAAAATGGTTTGACAGTTCCTCAGAAAGTTAAGCATAGAATTAGTATTTAACTCAGCAGCAATTCCACTCCTAGGCACCTCAAAGAATTAAAAATAGTTACTCAAATGCTTGTTCATGAATGTTCATAGTAGTGCTATCGACAATAGCCAAAAGGTGGAAACAGTGTTTATTATGGATGAATGGACAGGATATCAAGATTAACACTTCCTCTTTCTCCTCAGCCTACTCAACTCAAGGAAGATGAGGCTGAAGACCTTTATAATGATCCATTTACATTTAATGAATAATAAATTTATTTTCTCTTATGATTTTCTTAATAACATTTTCTTTTCTCTGGCTTTATTGTAAGAATATATCATATAATACATATAACATACGAAATATGTGTTGGTTGTTTATGTTAATGGTAAGGCTTCTAGTTAACAGGTAAGGCTTCTGATCAGCAGTAGGCTATTAATAGTTAAATTTTGGGGACATAAAAAGTTGTATGGGCCGGGCGCGGTGACTCAAGCCTGTAATCCCAGCACTTTGGGAGGTCGAGACGGGCGGATCACGAGGTCAGGAGATCGAGACCATCCTGGCTAACACGGTGAAACCCCGTCTCTACTAAAAAATACAAAAAACTAGCCGGGCGAGGCGGCGGGCGCCTGTAGTCCCAGCTACTCGGGAGGCTGAGGCAGGAGAATGGCGTGAACCCGGGAGGCGGAGCTTGCAGTGAGCTGAGATCCGGCCACTGCACTCCAGCCTGGGCGACAGAGTAAGACTCCGTCTCAAAAAAAAAAAAAAAAAAATGGTGTATGTGGATTTTCAACTGTGTGGAGGCACCCCTGACCTCCACATTGTTCAAGGGTCAGCTGTATTTAATTTCCTCAAACTGTAGTTCCTTAATATCTCTCTTATTTACAACATTTGCTCTTACTGTAATGATACGAACATGTTTTTGAATTTTCTGGAGACACTAAAAAGCTTTTGTCTTTTTGCTTTAGGTTCATTATTCTTCCCAGAAAATCTGTTTCTTAGTAGTGTTAACAAAAGACCATGAGATCTGCAGAAGAAAAAGGGAGAGGTTTATTTTAAAAAAACAAAAATCTTCGAATTGGGGAGACATAATCTCTGGCATAAAAGGAAAGCATGTTTCAGAGACCTGAGAGGGGCGCTGACTAAAATAGGGAGAGTTCCTGCTCCAGGCCTTCAACTGGGTCTGTATATGTAAAGGAAAGATTTAAATGCATTCAGTCCAGATTGGTTGAGAACGTCTGAGTCCCAATTGGGCAGTTTCTAAGCCCCAAACCAGAAGTCGGTTGTCTGGCCCTTTTAGGTGGCTGGGGGAGCTTTCTGGCCACGTGTCTCAGCTCTGGTTTCAGGAACTGTCTTAGCTCAGACTGGAGCTACCTTCTCCAGGAACAAAGGGTGTGTGACTGCCCTTGTTTCATTCACGGTAGCCACTGTTTCTTACTATTTTAATTTGGGTGTGTCTATCAGCTATAGAGTCTTTCCTTCCATATTCGTTTGCTTTTTCTTTGAAAAAGAAATGAAAGCCTTCATTTTCCTTTATCTTTTTTCTTTACTAGTTTGTTTTCTCTAATACTTCAGGTTTTCTCATTTAGCTGCTGATTTAGCTGGGTTTTTTAGTGGGAGTAGCCAGGAGGAGGCAATTTCCACAAACACCAGCGTAAGGAGGGCTTTTTTCCCCAATAGTCTACTTTCCCAGGAGCATTTTCTTTAATTTCCTAAGAAAAGAGCCTTTTTTCTTTTGATGTCATTTGTTTGGTTTGAAGCATATATGCTGTACTGCTTGTCACTGTGCTTGTAGGGGCCATGATTGAGGCGATTGGCATTATAGTTTTCAATATAGACCTTGAATTATCTCCTCTATTTACTAGCATGTATATTTGAGCTGCAACTGTCTTTTTTGGTTTCACATAAAAATGTTTTTTCATCCACTTTTTGTCTTCTAGAAAATAATCTTAACTTTCATGTGCTGATGATGCTGTCTCCTGCCCCTTTCCCTTTATTGATCAATTCCATCATAAATTATTTGACCGTTATTTTATTGGTTCTCATACTTGGGGGTGGCAAATGTTTGTGTGCAGTCCATCAACTGATACCAGAATTCTTGTGAAATTAACAGTCTTCCTTCAGATATTTTTAAAGCTGTGTTTCTTAGGTCATGGCATAGGTTATGACTTTGATTTCTTTATTGTAAACAAACTTTTAATTAAGTCCAGTGTGTTCAGCCCTCTGTATTTCCATCTTCAAAATTCTGAAATTAGACCCCTTTGGAAGCTCTTCTGAGCAGATAATAGGGGAGATGAAGGTGGAGGTGGCCTAGTGCGTTTCATAATGGCAAGTCAATATATTTAGAATAGAGCATGCAAGCCAAGAAATAGATATGCAAGCATATTATTAAGTATAATAGAATTGTTGTCAGAAGAACAAGTTAAAAGTGTTTGCCCTGGGGAGTAGGATTAAGCATATGGTGAATCAAGAATAAATTGCTGTTGTTTTTAAGCTCTCAGGCATTTTTTCAGTTTTTACCTATGTGCCTCTTTTGATTTTCTATTTTCAGTTTTCCTAGTGGTCGTATCCTTAATTCTAAATAATGTTCTGTAGTTCTATTTTACATTTTCTGAACGTTAGGCATTATCTACTTGCTCTCCTGACTAGAAAAGAGGAAGAGTTGCCTTATCCTGGTTTTTTTTGTCTCTCCTTTTCCCAGTTATTGAGATGCATGTCCATGCATTGATAGCTGCTGTTGTTACTGTTGTTTTGGTTGCTTTTTTCCCTCTTCCTCCTCCACTTCCACTTGTTCTTCTTCCTCAAACAGGAGGCAAAAATATGTGGGGTGATCCTACGCAATGTGAGTGCTCGTGTGTGTTGCCTGGACTCTCCCTTAAGGACTGAAACACATGATTTCCCCAGTTCGGGGAGTATTGACTGCAGAATTACATCTGCATTGCTCTCTGGTCACTGCTGTTGGTCTGGGAACTGCCTTGCCCAAGGTCTACCCTGTCCCTGGGGCAGCCCACATCTAATGACTGTTCAGTGAGAAAACAAAAAAGGCTCAACTCCCTTGTCTTGATTTGAGATAACTCTGAAGAACCACCATAGCTCCAGAACTTTCTGGGGGATCAGCTAAGGGCTCTGGTGCAGCTGAACAATTCTAACTT
>NW_012101281.1:443140-451971 GCF_000951045.1 Mandrillus leucophaeus | reverse complement strand
GAGGCGATTGGCATTATAGTTTTCAATATAGACCTTGAATTATCTCCTCTATTTACTAGCATGTATATTTGAGCTGCAACTGTCTTTTTTGGTTTCACATAAAAATGTTTTTTCATCCACTTTTTGTCTTCTAGAAAATAATCTTAACTTTCATGTGCTGATGATGCTGTCTCCTGCCCCTTTCCCTTTATTGGTCAATTCCATCATAAATTATTTGACCGTTATTTTATTGGTTCTCATACTTGGGGGTGGCAAATGTTTGTGTGCAGTCCATCAACTGATACCAGAATTCTTGTGAAATTAACAGTCTTCCTTCAGATATTTTTAAAGCTGTGTTTCTTAGGTCATGGCATAGGTTATGACTTTGATTTCTTTATTGTAAACAAACTTTTAATTAAGTCCAGTGTGTTCAGCCCTCTGTATTTCCATCTTCAAAATTCTGAAATTAGACCCCTTTGGAAGCTCTTCTGAGCAGATAATAGGGGAGATGAAGGTGGAGGTGGCCTAGTGCGTTTCATAATGGCAAGTCAATATATTTAGAATAGAGCATGCAAGCCAAGAAATAGATATGCAAGCATATTATTAAGTATAATAGAATTGTTGTCAGAAGAACAAGTTAAAAGTGTTTGCCCTGGGGAGTAGGATTAAGCATATGGTGAATCAAGAATAAATTGCTGTTGTTTTTAAGCTCTCAGGCATTTTTTCAGTTTTTACCTATGTGCCTCTTTTGATTTTCTATTTTCAGTTTTCCTAGTGGTCGTATCCTTAATTCTAAATAATGTTCTGTAGTTCTATTTTACATTTTCTGAACGTTAGGCATTATCTACTTGCTCTCCTGACTAGAAAAGAGGAAGAGTTGCCTTATCCTGGTTTTTTTTGTCTCTCCTTTTCCCAGTTATTGAGATGCATGTCCATGCATTGATAGCTGCTGTTGTTACTGTTGTTTTGGTTGCTTTTTTCCCTCTTTCTCCTCCACTTCCACTTGTTCTTCTTCCTCAAACAGGAGGCAAAAATATGTGGGGTGATCCTACGCAATGTGAGTGCTCGTGTGTGTTGCCTGGACTCTCCCTTAAGGACTGAAACACATGATTTCCCCAGTTCGGGGAGTATTGACTGCAGAATTACATCTGCATTGCTCTCTGGTCACTGCTGTTGGTCTGGGAACTGCCTTGCCCAAGGTCTACCCTGTCCCTGGGGCAGCCCACATCTAATGACTGTTCAGTGAGAAAACAAAAAAGGCTCAACTCCCTTGTCTTGATTTGAGATAACTCTGAAGAACCACCATAGCTCCAGAACTTTCTGGGGGATCAGCTAAGGGCTCTGGTGCAGCTGAACAATTCTAACTTCTCACTTTGCTTTGTCCTGCTTCCTTCTATGCTTTACTAGAGTTGATCCCAAAAGCACCCCCCAATACAATTCCGGAATGTGATCCCCATCTCAGAGCCTGTTTCCTGGAGAATTGAGCATACCATATGAGAAGTCATAAAAGTAAGTTCTGGGCCGGGCATGGTGGCTCACGCTTGTAATCCGAGCACTTTGGGAGGCCAAGGCAGGTGGATCATGAGGTCAAGAGTTCGAGACCATCCTGGGCAACATGGTAAAACCCTGTCTCTACTAAAAATACCAAAAGTTAGCCAGGCGTGGTGGTGTACGCATGTAGTCCCACCTACTTGGGAGGCTGAGACAGGAGAATTGCTTGAACCTGGGAGGTGGAGGTTGCAGTGAGCCAAGATCATGACACTGCACTCCAGCCTGGTGACAGAGCTAGACTCTATCTAAAAAAGAAAAGAAAAGAAAAAAAAAAAAAGCAGTGGAAGAACTAGACACACACACACAAAATAAAAGTAATTGCTTTACATCAGGGTAAAAAAGAGTTTGGGATGTTTTATGCCACAAACCATTTATATCGTATTTGCTTTTCACCATGTTAAAAGCAAATAAAATTCAGGACTGTTGAAGTTTAAGAAAAACTATAAACTATAAAGAAAACTAATGATTCATTATGTCAGTTTTAGAACTGCATTTGTCATCCAGCTTGTATCAATTCCCATTGAAACTATACAAAAGGTCAGCCTTGGAAACCATGTCAGCAATTCTGCAGAATTTTGCAGAATCTTTTCAGCAGATATAGTAGAAATGCATACTGTATTGAGGAAAGGGGTAATGGGTCAATATTAATTTTATATGGAGGAAAATACTTATGTAACAAGTATTTCTTGAGCACTTATTGTGTGTGTGAGGGGGCAGGCAATAAGCAAATGAACCTATAATACATAACATGTCAGATGGTGATAGCTGCTGAAAGAAAGATAAAAGAGAGTCATGGAAAGAGGGGCCGTAAAGAGGAAGAAAGGTGGGTCATGGGCAGATTTTGGAGGAAATGAATTCAATGCTTTTGGCAAATGCGCTAAGGACTGTCATGCTCAGTAAAAGGGGAACTCTCAAAGCTGTCTCCTAATCAGGAGGTTACCAGTTAGGGGATGGACCGGAAGCCTGCTTTGACTAACTTCATGCTTTCATAGGAAGTTCAGAAAGCCAATAATGTGGCAAAGTAATGCAAACTCTATTTCTGCTTTAGAATTCTAATAAAGAAAAGTGAACATCTAAACTATCTTTTTTTTTTCATGAGATTTGAAAATTGTGGAGAGGTTCAATCTCTGAAAGAAATTATCTTAGTCTCTGAAAGATTAATCACCTGATTTATCATCTCAACCAATCATGAGCTCCCTTCACTGACCTCTCTAAAGATGGACAAACAGAAGGAAACAGTTATCAGAGGGAAAAAGCATTTCAATGTTTATAAAGGTTGGCTTAATTCAAGGAAGCAAAGTGAATGAGACATTTGAGGCAAATATTACAAGTGAACAAAGAAAATGGGAGCAAGTCTAATTCAAATGGGTTAAAGAGATCAAAATAAAAAGATTCCAGTGAATTAAAACTGAAATAATCGGATATACAGAAAGTTCTCCTAGAAATGAAAAACACTCATTTCCAAAAATTTGAAATAGATTAAAGGAGACAGTGAAAAGCAGACTAGATTCTGCAGAAAGGCAAATCATAAGTTGTGATGACAAAGTAAGAAATTCTCCCTGATTCAGAGGAAACGAATGAGGTGAATAAATGAGAGGAGAGGTTTAAAAAGACGTGGAGGACATGTCTGGAATTATAGAACAGGGGCGCAAAGGGAAAATGGATAATAATAAAAAGAGGCATTTGCTGAATGGTTACCGTAGGCCCAGACCCTGTTCCAGTTTTTCAGCCCGTGTTTACTTACTTAATTGTCATAACAGTCTTAGAGGATAAATTGTAATATCTTCATGTTACAGTTCAGGAAAAGCAGGCATGAAGTGATTGTGAAATTGCCCAAGGACACATAGCTCAGAAGAAAGGAGCTGGGATCTAAATCCAGGATTATAATCATGATGCTATGCTGTCTTTGAAAATTAAATGAAGTATAAAACAGAAATGACTTAGTGTTATTTTCATTATCAGATTGAAAGGATGTTGTAAGTAACTTGATTGCTTCTCACTTATGTGTCAAAGTTTGGAAAGATTAATGTACCATGAGATTATTTAAATGTTGTGTTTATTTTCTATACTCTTATGTTGGATAGTTTTTTTAAATCCACCTGGACTAAATACTAGTGCATTGTGTAAGGTAAAGGTAAAATATAATTATTTCCAAATAATTACATTATTATCCCAGGCAACTTACTGAATTTCACAAATTCTCCAATGATTTGACCTGTCATCTCTATATGCTAAAGTTGGCAAATAAACATTTCTACTTAATTCTAAGTACATTTTATAATTAAAATTTTTGTATATATTGACTTAACTGAGATTTTAAAATGTATTAATATCAGGTTTTTTATAGAGCTCCTTTTTACATATAACTATTTTCTTAGCATCTGTGGTCATACACAAATTTTTATTTGCAGTTTGCTTTGTTTATTTAGGATGGGCTTAAAGAGTTTGGCAGAAGGATTATGAGGGATCTTACCTACTTCATGAAGGTTAAACTGGGGACTGGAAGGGATTTCTTCAAACTTCTTTTTGAAACCTTGTGTGAGATCCTGCACTGGATCCTTGTGCTGGACTCACCCTCCCCCTATCAAAGCCATGTTTGTGGTCTTATATAACAGAACATCTGCAGTCGGAAGCCTGGGGCTTAGTGGGCCCATGGGGCCATCATGATTCTGGCTCGGTTGCTCTGCCTTTCTTTGGTGTAAGTATATTAACTATGGCATCCTGGCCAAGTGTGTAAGATTCCAACTTAATTGTGTACAGTCAGACAGCAGAGACTGTTGAAAAAGATGACTTTCTTTTTATTTATACCACCATGGTATTCAGGATGTGCTCTCCAAGGAGAACTGGAGCTTGTAAGATGTGGATGAGTTGTGCATCAGTGGTGCTTGACAGCACAGTGCCTTGCTTAGTCTTTCTACAGCTTCACCTAACTCTTATGACTGTCAGTTATTTGCAAGTATGGAAGGGTCCCCATGAGCTGAATGCGTGCGAATATTTAATGTATGTCATGCTTCTTGAGGACAAGATCAGCCACTGTTCCTCTGCAAAATTCCTGGTCCAAGGTCCTGCATTGAAGCTTTATGCAAGGATGTTGATTGTTTAATTGTGTATCACAAGCAAAGAAACAAAGAGTCTGAATGGATAATGGTAGTCAATTAGCAAAACAAATTATTTGAGATACATCACGTGTAGTAGAATTTTGGTCCCTGTAATCTCTGCTACTTTGGTGTTACTCCTGTGGTTATGTTATGTTAAATGGCAAACGGGAATTTGCAGATAGGTTACTAGTTTATATTTAAATAGGAAAATTATCCTGGATATTTAGATGGCCCAATGTAAACACACGAGGCCCTAAAAGCAGAGGAAGGCAGAGATATATGAAGCACAAGAAAGATTTGCCACTATTGTTGGCTTGAAGATGAAGGAAATACTGCGTGCAAAAAACAGGAGCATCAATCCTACAATTGCAAGGAACCGAATTCTGCCCATAACTAGGGAGCTTGGAAGAGGGCCCGAAGCCCCAGGTGAGAACTGCAGTCCCTTCCAATATTTCGATTTCAGCCCTGTAAGACCCTCAGAAACTGCAAGATAATAAATACATGTTATTTAAGCTGCTAAGTTTATGGTAATTTGTTATGGCAACAATAGATAACTAATACATGATATGAAATACCATGAAAGGAAATGCCATGTATCTCTTAAAATTGTCTTGGAAGTAATCATGTGTTGAATTGCAAAATGAAATTCAAACTATGATGTGTAGAAAAAATGTACTTTTCTAAATTTTTATCTGTAATTTATACAATCTTCTCTCTGAAGTCCGTACCCACAGCTTAGAGGGAAGAATGACCTGTGTTTAGTCTTGCTTTAAGCTTAGTCCAGGCTGATAATTTAAATGGTAACTTTGGGTAATATTCAGTGACTTTTTCATAAAAAATAGTCTGTCTTAATTTCTCCCGTCCTCATGCTTCCTTCTCTCAGATGGGTTATGTTTGAAATTGCATCTAGTAGGTGATTTGGGAGAACACATGGTATTGGAGGTGAACATGATCCTCTAATCTTCATGGTGACTTTTAATTTATGCTTGGTCTGCTGGTCTTCAGGACAATGTTCCTTCTACCTGGATTCTTGGCCCCACTGGCATTCAAGACAGAAAATTTTGACTAATATAAGTCATATGCCCATCCTTCTCAGCTATGTTGGGTCTCTGTTCTCTTTGGCTGACACTGCTGTGCCTACTTTGTGTCTCCCTGGCAGAAGAAGACTGACGTCTGGCTGTGTCTCTGCTGTAGTTCAGTTCAGAGGAAGTGCTTTGTGGCTGCTGCTAGAGACTCCCTTTGCTCCTTTCTTGGTGCCTTTCAACGTGCTCCACAGCAGAACTCATAACATCTTTGAATCCTATGTCTATCACATGGAAACTAGGAATCGTTCAGGAAGTCACATTTGCCCAGTCAACAGGTCATGGCCAAACCTGAGATGAAACAGGGCCATTTATCTGCTCATCTCAATGCCTTTTTTCTGTCTTTTTCTTATCCTGTTACATCTCCTCTGTCATAGCCTTCTATTACCAAGAGAAAAGCTTTATGAATGTATTGTCCTGTGTAGAAGGTCTATCTCTGCCAAACTGTGGGAGAACTCTGTAAGTATGTATCCGCAGGCACGGCTGCTGCAATTTTAAATAGAGGAGATAAAGAAATTGTGAAAATCCTATCTCAAAATGCTTGCCTCTCAAGCTAATTTTCTTGTGGCAAAATCCTAGTTTTCTTATCAGAAGCTGATTATTGCTTTGTTCTTTTGCTTTTCATTTCTTCTGAAACGTGTTCAACTCCCTGCTGGAAGATGGATAAGGTAAGAGAGAGAACATATTAATAATGTTCAAAATATCAACACATTAGAATTACTTACTGTCTTAGATCCTATCTTATTAAATAAAAGAATAAAGTTGTAAAACAGTAAAAAAAAAAAAAATGTAATCATACAGAAGAAAATTGAAAACCTGAACACAAAGTTAACTTCAATTGCTCAGTAGGCGGCTTGTGGAGATTTTGGATTATTTTTTGTCTTTTTCTATTCCAATTTTTCTTCTGTGAATGTACCTTTTTTCATAATTTCAAAACAATGACTTATTTAAAAGTTAGGATACTTAATCCACATATCTTCCTTCTTTTTTCCCCTTTTTGCTCTAATTTATTCCTCCAGTTACTTCCTCCGTCTCAGGTTCTGAAGTGCCAAAGTTGGTTAATCTTTTGCTCAACTTAACATCCTCATGCAATTTGAAGTTATAATTCAACATGAATTCAGAGATTTTCAGAATAGCTCCATGGCCCTCTCAGAATATTAATATTTCCAACTTTTCATGTTTTTTGAAATGCATCATTATTCTGTGATTCTGTGTGTATCTGGCTTCATATTTGTTTAATATTTTAATAGCTAAATACTTATAGCTCAGGTATATATTTTTAAAATAAGTATTTCATTACTGTGATTATCCAATACTGTGTCAGGTAAGGGTACCACCAGGAGACAGAACTAGTTATTTGAACACAGATAATTTAACTAGACACTGTTAAGGATAACTAGAGCTGGACAGAAATTAAATCAGTGAGGATGGAGTCTATTACAGAAAAACAAAACAAAAACTACTGCAATAGCAGAAGAGAGATTCCAGTTCTATAGAAATAGAACTGGATTCAACTCCAAATATAATTAGAACAAAATGGAGATTTATAGCCAAGGAGCAAGTTGGGGGTATGGGGAAATTGATAGCTGGAAAACTACTAAGAAGAGGAGACATCAGGTCTCAGGGGATTCTGGCTGAACTGGCCTAACAGGATTCCTGCTGAAGGCAGGGCAGGATGACTAGATATCTTAACCTTGGGGTAGTGGAGATGAAGAGTTTGATCAGATACCAAATATGAAGGGGAAACAGGAGGGTTCCCTGAGCCCCCTCACAGAATGTGCAACAGGGGGGTGGCTCGTCTGTTTAGTCACCACTGCTGCTCAAACCCCTTACAGGAGTGGGAGCATGCAGACTTGCATTACAGTGCGCTCTTTCGGCATTGCCGTCCATGGGTAATTTAAGTGTTAACTAGCCCAGTGGACACTCTGCCTTTTTGCAAGGGCAGAGGGCCAGTGTGACAGCTTTCTGTATCCCGAGCTCTTGTTCAGCATCCTGGAAGAATGGGCTCACACATGGACGTGAAGGATGGTGAATGCGGGCATTTATTGGTTGATGGAGGTGGCTCTCAGTGGGATGGAAGCAGAGCTGGACATGGATGGAGTGGGAAAATGATCTTCCTCTGGAGTTTGGCTTTCCAGTGGCTGATTCTCCGACTGTCCCTAGCCGAACTCCTCCTGATGTTCAGACGCGCCTTCTCCCATTCTCTTCCGCACCGTTCTGACATTCATCTGCTTGTCTGCTTGTCTTCTTGTCTGTCCTGAAGCCAGGGGTCTGGGTTTTATATGGCACAGGATAGGGGGTTTGGCAGGCCAAAAGGCAAGTTTTGGGTGTGAAAACAGGAATTTAGGGCCACGGGTATCCAGGGGTGTGGGTGGGGCCTTTGCTGGGGAACCACCCTCTTCTACCCAGTATTTCCTTGTCTCCTGTCTGTATTATAGGGTTGGGAGTTCTGCTAAGCTGACCTAGCAGGATTCTTGCTAAAACTGGACTCCGCAAAGAAAGTACATGAACAGGCCTTGTAGATGAGAAGGTTCAGGGGAGCTTGAGTAAAGTTTGGCTAAGAAAAGAATCTTTGTCAAGGTGTTTAGCAGTAAACTGAAACAGTAAAAAGCCAACTTTAAGATATCAGGGTAGTAGCAATTGTAGGAAACAGCTGTCATTCCCAGGGCTGGGGGAGCAAAGGAAAGAAGTCTGAATTATTAAAAGAATAACCTAAAAGAGGAGCCCTGCAAAGCTGAAACTCGGACCCTTCACGGCTGGCCTGTCCTGGTGTCTGTAAGGTCAGGAGAGCATGAGGCTGGTTTTGTAAGTGATGAAAAGATTGCAAACTGAATAAAGCTGCTGCCACTGCTACTGACAGGATAAAAAAGAAAGGTGTGGTGTTTGGTCATTCTAATGCTAGGCTGTCCAGAAACCAACAGGAGGAAGCTAATCTCCCTCTCCTCTAGCCAGCTTCCCTCTACTGTCCTCTTCTGGCAGAGCCTAACAGATACAGTTGGCAATGCAAGAATATGGTTTGCAGAGTTTCAGCTCCAGCATTACAGAGCTGAGGTAAAGTTGGCCTGGAGTCGCAACAGTTACTTTAATAACTGGCACAAATATAATACAATGAAAATATTTA
>NW_012101281.1:441107-443090 GCF_000951045.1 Mandrillus leucophaeus | reverse complement strand
GGGTTTTATATGGCACAGGATAGGGGGTTTGGCAGGCCAAAAGGCAAGTTTTGGGTGTGAAAACAGGAATTTAGGGCCACGGGTATCCAGGGGTGTGGGTGGGGCCTTTGCTGGGGAACCACCCTCTTCTACCCAGTATTTCCTTGTCTCCTGTCTGTATTATAGGGTTGGGAGTTCTGCTAAGCTGACCTAGCAGGATTCTTGCTAAAACTGGACTCCACAAAGAAAGTACATGAACAGGCCTTGTAGATGAGAAGGTTCAGGGGAGCTTGAGTAAAGTTTGGCTAAGAAAAGAATCTTTGTCAAGGTGTTTAGCAGGAAACTGAAACGGTAAAAAGCCAACTTTAAGATATCAGGGTAGTAGCAATTGTAGGAAACAGCTGTCATTCCCAGGGCTGGGGGAGCAAAGGAAAGAAGTCTGAATTATTAAAAGAATAACCTAAAAGAGGAGCCCTGCAAAGCTGAAACTCGGACCCTTCACGGCTGGCCTGTCCTGGTGTCTGTAAGGTCAGGAGAGCATGAGGCTGGTTTTGTAAGTGATGAAAAGATTGCAAACTGAATAAAGCTGCTGCCACTGCTACTGACAGGATAAAAAAGAAAGGTGTGGTGTTTGGTCATTCTAATGCTAGGCTGTCCAGAAACCAACAGGAGGAAGCTAATCTCCCTCTCCTCTAGCCAGCTTCCCTCTACTGTCCTCTTCTGGCAGAGCCTAACAGATACAGTTGGCAATGCAAGAATATGGTTTGCAGAGTTTCAGCTCCAGCATTACAGAGCTGAGGTAAAGTTGGCCTGGAGTCGCAACAGTTACTTTAATAACTGGCACAAATATAATACAATGAAAATATTTATGTTTAAGTAAAGAGAACTATCTTACATTTCAAATAAATGTTGTAGGATAAGAATGTTCCTCCTCTCTTTATGAATTTGTTAAATCAAGTTTAGCCTAAAGCTGTCTCCTTACATATTTTAAGTTTGGCCTGAAATATTTTCAGTTCATTACATTGTGAACTATAACAAGTGGAGGTGTAAAAAGACCATAGCCTACACTTGTGCCAATCAACAGATTTTGGCCAAGCAAATGTAGCCAACTATTTGAACTGTGTTCAAATAAGGCAAACACCAAGCTGTAACTAATCTAGTTGTTTTTGTACCTCACTTCCATTTTTTGTATGTCATTTTCTGTTTCTGTTTATAAATCTTCTTCCACCACGTGGCTGCGCTGGATTCTCAGAGCCTACTCTGGCTTAGGAGGCTGCCCGATATGCAAATCGTTCATTGCTTAATTAAACTTATCCTTTAAATTTAATTCAGCTCAAGTTTTTCATTGAATAAATGTTATAACCAGTTGCATGACAAGAACGTCAATCTTAAAGAGATCGACTGCTATTTCTAATTCTTCAAAAATGTGAGGTGCCACTATAGAACCTGTTACCAAGATTGAGGCCAAAGACTAAATCATGTTTGTGGGAGGGACATCAACAGGAGGAGGAAGAGAAGTTATGTACATTAAATATTCAGTGTCTGCAACATTTACTCTGTGACTTTTATAAGAAAGTGAATATGGAGGAATTCTAGAAATTTAAGTTATTCCCAAACTCATATTCTGTGATGCCATGACATATTCACTCAAGTCTTTGTAAAGATCATTTTTGGACTGATGTAAATGACATTAATTTGTTCTTAGTGCTAACTGTACACAGGAGTATGTCATTATGCCAATCAATTATATTCAAAACAATTCCACAAATATTTATTGAGAATTTTTCAAATTGCAAGGAATCATGACCAGCAATGATACCATATTCAAGGAGCTTAGAAACTTTAAAAGAACTTTTGACATTCTACTTTTGTAGAAGTAAAAGAAAATTTTATATGTTTATAATAAAAATAATAATTTTCAATTCTCCCTCTCTGTTCCAGAAAGAGAAGGTTAATACACTAAAGATTCTGAGTCAGTAGAGAAGGCATCACATTTAAATCTGC
>NW_012101281.1:435417-440542 GCF_000951045.1 Mandrillus leucophaeus | reverse complement strand
CAACTTCCTGAGGTTGGAATAGCATTTGTAAACTGTCATGGCGCTGGTGGGAGTGTAGCAGTGAGAATGACCAGAGGTCACTCTTGTCGCCATCTTGATTTTGATGGGTTTTGGCTGGCTTTTTTACCGCAACTTGTTTTATCAGCAAGGTCTTTATGACCTGCAACTTATGCCAAACTCCTTCCTGTTGTATCCTGTGACTTAGAATGTCTTAACTGTCTGGGAATGAAGCCCAGTAGTCTCACCAGTGGAGGGTGTCCAGGTTTTTGTCATCTTGAACAAAGAATTGGGCAAAACACACAAAGCAAGGAAGGAATAAAGGATTTATTGAAAATGATAGTACACTCTACAGTGTGGGATTGGGCCTGAGCATAGGGGCTCGAGGGCCCCATTACAGAATTTTTGGGAGTTTACCCTCTAGAGGATTCCATTGGTTACTTGGAGTACACTCTATATAAAGGAAGAGGGTGAAGTAAAGTTACAAAGTCATTTACCCCACGTAAGCCCTATGGAGAGGGTATTTCCTGTCATAGCTGGAGTGTGGATTGGCCTTATGTTCCCTGCATCCAGACCCTAGTGTCCTGCCTCAGTAGGTCTCAGCTTCATTTTACCCAGCCCCTAATTTAAGATGGAGTTGCTTTGGTTCAGACACCTCTGACAGAAGTAACAATAATGAATGAGATAACAACAAAAAATGTTTATTTTAGAATAAACAAAGATTTGTTATTGAACCACATAGCTTATTTTGCAGTGACTCCTCTGGTTACTTGCTATGGTTAAAGATGAATTCCATGGCAATTGAGAAAATGCAAAATAATGAGCTCACTGTAAACTAAAATACTAACTTACTTTATAAGCTCTAGCTAAATTATCTTTCTATTTATTCCCCCCCGCCCAAAAAAAAAATACATCCAAAGTCTTAGGACCAACTAATAAAGGACTTCCTTTGGCATTTACCCGTTAAAAGATGGTTTGATTTCCCTCATGATTTTTAAGCCTGTAAAATGAAGTAAGATAAAGCACATTAAATATCACATAGAAGTTTTAACACACAAAAAAATCTTTGCTTGAATTTGGTGTTCTTTCTTTTGTCTGCAGTTCACGTTATCTAAGAAATTCTTTTCTTTGTGAGAAGTATATACATATTCTGAAGCTTATTTTAGATTTTAAGAGTTTAAACTTGTAAATGAAAAACAAAAAAAGCAAACCTAAAGAACTGCTACTCCACACCAAACCAAATAACTCTTGAAGACAACAAAAACAGCTACACGGAGCATAGCTAAACTTTTACCTTTACTACTAAATCGATGATAATGAAAGTGTTTCATGTGAAAGCACAAAGATTAAAGTGTGTAAGTTTCTCAGTGCAATTGAAACCACCTTTGCAAAAATCATATCAGTAAGAAAAATGGTTATAAAGAAGCTAACCCACCCCCCATCTTGCCTTTCGCTTTATTTTTCCTGGGTTATCAGGCTAAGCTAACTTTGGAAGATGTTTAGGCTACAGTGTAAATGATAATAGGTCTTGCCCAAAACTCAACTGCTTTTGTAAAGCTAATGGGAGGTCAACAGGCTGGGAGGTGAAACGGAGTCTGAGTTCTGCCAAGGCGCAGACATAAATACGATTGTCAGCCATTATTCCGGAGGTTTTAAGATATGCAACTTTACCAGCTACTCCTGCAAGTAACACCATTATTGTAGATTGGCCTTGTGAGATATCTTTCCAGGTTTTTTTTTTTTTACCATATAAACAAAAGGTATTTCCAGAAAGGGGGTAGAAAAGGCATCTCTATGATCCCCAAGAATTTACTCTCAAAAATGGGCTTAAGATAGTAAGAGATGCTGGGTATGGTGGCTCAGGCCTGTAATCCCAGCACAGGAGTTGCTCTGGTTCAAACACCTCTGACGGAAGTAACAATAATGAATGAGGAGGCTGAGGTGGGCAGATTGTCTGAGGTCAGGATTTCGAGACCAACCTGACCAACATGGCAAAACATTGTTTCTACTAAAAATAAAAAACTAGCCGGGTGTGGTGGTGGGCATCTGTAATCCCAACTACTTGGGAGGCTGAGAGGCAGGAGAATCGCTTGAAGCTGGGAGGTGGAGGTTGCAGTGAGCCAAGATCGTGCCATTGCACTCCAGCCTGGGTGATAGAACAAGACTCTGTCTCAAAAAAAAAAAAAAGAAAAAAAGAAAAAAAAAAGACAGCATGACAAGAGCCCTATAGGGATGGGATCTTTTCAGACAAAATTCACCCCAGACACACACAAAGATAAGATAGAAGGCCTTCTAAACCAAGATCCCTACACAAGAATTTCATGAGTATTTCTTCCAAACCAAACTCCTGTTCTCCATCTGAGCAATCTCCCCCAAACTTCTCAATTGAGGAGAAATCTCCTGAACCAAGACTATTCTTACTATTCAGGTAGAGCCAACCGAGACCTCCAAAGAAGCTGAACCAAGACCCCTAAGGAGCTGAACCAATCAGGAGAAGGAAGGAGATGTTGGCAGCACATAGAATATCCACCAGACCAGTTTAAAAACTCTTTCTAGGAACTATTTCTCTCCTGCAATTAAATCCATGTACCATGGGTGGGCAGTGCCCCACAGGTAGAGATGGTGCCAGAGTCAGTCTCCAGTCTAGGCAGCCGCTTGGGCTAGCCTCTGGATTCTTTGCTGGTGGGGGGCTACTGAACTGCAGGCAGGGAGCCACAAGGGCAATTCTGGACAAGCCTCCAAATTTGTAACCATCTGAGAGGTTCTTTCTGCCCACTGCATAAAGACAGACCCCAGCATTGTAGTAGAGAGAGAGTTTAATAGACCTGAGGCTGGCCATACCATGGTGGTTACACATTAATTCCTTTCTCAGAGTGAATAAAGAAGATTGATAAATAACAATAGGAATAAAAACGTAGGATGTTACTTAGTAATTTAGCATATTTATGCAGGACAAGCTGTGTGTGTAAGTATCAAACATAGTAGTGAGGATTTAGACTTTGCTATGTTAGTACTGATGTATTAAGCAAGTGATCTTTTAAAAAAGAAAATGCTATTTTAATCCTGTAACCAATTCAGAAACAGTTGTGTTGACATAACTTTAGGTCCTCATATCTTATTAAATTTTTCATTCTTTGATACTGTGAACCAAAAATAAAATTCTAACCTCCCAACTATTGGAATGGACCCCTCCTCTTGGCCAAGGACATTCCAAAGTTAACCTGAAAAACTAGTTCAGACCATAATAGGAAGGGGGAATTGGACATGCCTGAAAACCATTAACGTCATTGCAGACATTAAGACTGATAGAACAGACCCTTTAAGTCTGATAAGAAACATTTATAATCTATTCTCTCCGAAGCCTGCTACCTGGAGGCTTCATCTGCATGATAGAGCCTTGGATTCCACAAGCCTTTATTGTAACCCAGATATTTCCTTTCTATTCTGAGTCTTTGGATAATATTTCAATCAATTGCCAATCAGAAAATCTTTGAATGCACCTATAAATCTTTGAATACACTTACCACCTGGAAGCCCTTGCTTCTAGTTGTCCTCTCTTTCCAAACTGAACCAATGTACAACTTATTTGTACTGATTTATGTCTTATGTCTCCCTAAAATGTCTAAAACCAAGTTTTAGCCTTACCTACCACCTTGGGCACATGTTGTGAGGACCTCCAGAGGCTGTGTCACAGTCATGTCCTTAACCTTGGCAAAGTAAGCTTTTAAATTAACTGATTCTTGTCTCAGATACCTTTTGATTTTTCAATACTCATTTGTGTCATCTAATAAAAATGATAACAATAAGTAGCATCCATTGAGGGTCTTATTAAGAACGAGATCCTGTTCTAACTCATTGCACCTATTACCTAATTTAATTTCCATATCAGTTCTCATTAGTTTATTTAATAAATGTTTATAGAATGTCTACAATATGGCTTATACTTTGCCAGGTGCTGGCAAACCACTGTTGAGGAAAAAAAGGAAGGAAAACATAAAAACAAAAATCTAGTTCTATCTTTTACAGTGTTGCAGGACTTTTCCTTAGTTCAGCTAATGATGGGGTTCATGTCCATCCCGCAACCATGAAAATTTAGGTTCACAGATGGTTTGAAGGGTGAGTAAAGCAGGGTTTTGTTAGGTGGAAAGGAAGAAAAGGGGGAAACAGGGACTCGTGCTGGGCCAGAGTCCCTGCTAGAGCAGTTCCTGTCTGCAGCTTGAATTTCAGGTTCCACACAGGAAGAGGAGGGGGCAGGCTCCTCCCACTGCAAACAGCCAACATCCTGAGGCTCCACCCAAGTGTGCAGTCCAGTTAGAGTTTTTTCAGGGAACCCGCCTTCAACCTGGTTGTCTCATTCAGTCGTCTAAAGAAGTACATCTAACTGCTGTTAGATTAAGAAGAGCGAAGAAAGATCTTAAGTGCTTCCTGTCGACAGGGGGCACTGTTTTGGGGAAAAAGCAATCAGAGATCCCTCAGAGGCCTACTTAAGAGTTCCCAGCCAAAGGGGCTATCGCCCAAGGCTCTGGTTGCATTACTGTTTGGAGTTTGATGGCCTGAAGGGAAGAACAGACAAACCAGGTTACCAGAAAACGTATCAAAATGAAACAAGGGGGAGGTAAGGACAGATAAAACATTTCGAGGCCTTTTACCAGTTTACACAGGGAGAGGGAGGTCAAAAACTTGACTCGCAAAGAAACTTTACTCTCTTGCCGGCATGTTGGCCTTCTGGGTTCCCTTCCCCTGAGTCTAATCCTAAGCCAATAAGTTTAAGATTTGGGAAACCGGCCAGGCATGGTGGCTCATGCTTGTAATTCCAGCACTTTGGGAGGCTGAGGCAGGCAGATCACGAGGTCAGGGGTTTGAGACCAGCCTGACCAACACGGTGATGCCCCATTTCTACTAAAAATACAAAAATTAGCCAGGCGTGGTGGCATGCGCCTGTAATCCCAGCTACTCAGGAGGTTGAGGCAGGAGAATCACTTGCACCTGGGAGGTGAAGGTTGCAATGAGCCAAGATCACGCCACTGCACTCCAGCCTGGGTGACACAGTGAGACTTCATCTCGAAAAAAAAAAAAGAAAAAAAAATGGGGAAATTAACTCCCTTCAGTTTGGACGATGCATCTGAGG
>NW_012101281.1:428534-430742 GCF_000951045.1 Mandrillus leucophaeus | reverse complement strand
CAAGGGTAGGAGGCCACTTTCTCCACTGGGCTTTTATTGGCTCTGCAAGTTGAGATTGACTCCTTAAAGGGAAGCATACCCTTCCAGTCTAAGCCTTGGTAAAATAACCACTTTCTCCAATTGTGTTCTGTTGCAAAAGAGAAATGGATTCTTATTGCACTGATGTAAACAACCATATTGCCATAAGAATACTCTCAGATAGTTTCCAAATTCTAGAGGAACCAGGCAGAAAGAAACAAATATGCTCTAAGTAAGTTTCTTAAAATAAGTTTCTTTGACTTTGAAAAAACAAGGATCAGTAATATTTCAAGCAGAAGTCAAAAAGATTTGCTTCAGTTTTCTGAGTTCAGTCCATTTAATTAACTCTTGTTTTGCTTGGTATTAATGAACATTCAGCTCTTTATGAGTCCTGTACATTTGCCTTTATTCCAATGTTATAATCTTTAAAGTTATCAGAAGCCTGTATTTGAGAGCTCCTGTTAAAGTTCTATAGCTCATTATAAACCATCTTTGAAAAGGATTAAAACAATTATCTGTGAATATCAAAATGTCCAGGGTAGTTACAGTTAGAAACACAAAGAAATTTGGTTATCTCTGTGGTTTACAATAACTTAACAACCTTAATTATGATTGATAGCATATATGCAGATATTAGAATTTTAGAAATCCCATACAGTTTTGGAAAATGTATTAGCACTATTCTCCAAGATACAACCTAAAGAAGATTGAGCATCATTTTGGCAATCCCATGTACGTAAATACATCAAATAATCCTGTTTACCTCTCTTTTCTGGACATTTCAGGGCTCTTTGAAGTATTTGAAAAGCCAGGTGCCAGGGAAGACAATTTTGAAACTGAAGTTTGATTTTGGGATGGCTGTTAAATATTTGAGGTTTAAAACACTTGATACCATGAAATAGAATTCCAGATTATCATAAATTTATTTTGCCAAAATGATGACTCAGACATTTTAAAGAAGCAAAACCCTTTAAAATTTTACCAAAGAGCAGATTCTTGCCTTGGGAAAAGCGTGTTATGCTTTTATTTCAATGCTCAATTTACAGAAAAACCATATAATACCCTTTTTTGAATTTGGTCAATGTGTTCACACAGAGAACCTCTTCTGCAAGATTAATTTAGGCAATTCTTCCACAACTTCGTTGAACCATTAGCTTTTTCTTAACTCAAAACAATCATTTAACGCTAGGCAGAAGTTTATGTGTCCATGCTTGCTTATAACCTTTTACTAAAAAATGTATTTTACTGTTCTTACACACCTTGTATGTAAATCTACTTCAGTAGTCTCAATTACATGTTATAATGTTAACACCTAGCAGTTATTAACCTTAAGGTAAAACTTGGTAAGTAGCTTTAATTGTGTGCTAACAGCAGCCAAGGGTTGCTTTCTTTCTTAGGGGTATGGTTAGTTCCATATGTCCCCAGGCCTTACCAGTTTTGAAGCTGGCAAGTCAAGTAGTTCTCAAAACCCCCAAAAGCAGTTTGTAACCTCAGAACACCTAGCAAATCTTGCATCTGACCTGCATTATTTAGCCCACCTATTTACATTTTAATGACATCTGCTTTTTATCAGTAATCTTTAAGGCTGTTTTTTTCTTCTCAAAGATTAAAGTCATGTGAACTGAAAGATACCACAGCTTTTATCTTCGCTTTAAAAAATATGAGATCCAAGCAATTGTCTTTCTTTATGTCAAATTAATTAGAGCTCTTTTTACAGACATCACACACAGTATACACACAGACAGGCAGAAGACGACCCAGTCACTGGGTGGTGTTCTTTAAGAAACAGGGCTAGAATAACATGCAGATATGAAACCAGAGGGGGCTCATCCCCTAAGGCAGAATTCCCAAGCTGTTGCCAGCCACGCCCTCAGGATGTAAAACAAGATGGAAGCTTGATTTCACAACCAAAACTTTGCAAAAAATATAAACAGTGATAGTTGCAGGGGCTGGCCTAGTAAAAACGTCTTTTAAAAGAAAAAAAAAAGTGAAGGTTAACTGCTGATGGGGTGGAGAAGAGGAAAGAAAAAAGATTTTAAAATTCCTGGGGAAGAACCTGTTATTCTTATACAACTGGTTTTTCCTGCAGGAGAAAAGCTTAATTACTGTCCTGTGGAGTAAAGCCCCTTTGAGAGGTGAAGCCAGCTGGACTTCCTGGGTGGAGTGGGGACTTGGAAAACTTTTCTGTCT
>NW_012101281.1:421729-427564 GCF_000951045.1 Mandrillus leucophaeus | reverse complement strand
CTTAGAAGCAGTAGTGAGAGATTTTGAGCCCCCATTTCACTCACTGCTTCTTGAGTCCCCATGTTGCCCGCCAAAAATGTTGCAGGACTTTTTCTTAGTTTAGCTAAAGATGGGGTCCTTGTCCGTCCCACCGCCATGAAAATTTAGGCTTGCAGTTGATTTAAGGGTGAGTAAAGCAGGGTTTCATTGGGTGAAAAGGAAGAAAAGGGGGGAACAGTGACTCTCGCTAGGCCAGAGTCCCTGCTAGAGCACTTCCCACCCCCAGCTTGAACCTCAGCTTCCACACAGGAAGAGGATGGGCCAGACTCCTCCCCACTGCGCAAATGGAGAAGGTCCTGAGACTCCACCTAAGTGCGCAGGACTGTTGTAGTTTTTCCAGTGACCCCCTCCTACCTGGCTGTCTCAACAGGGTTTACAGCCTGGTTCTTGCCTTGTGGGGCAGACACTATCACAATCCCACATTTATAGAAGAGAAAAAAAGATACAGAAAGACAATATGCCTTGCTCCAGGTAACCCCATGGAAGGTGTTGAGGCTGAGGTACAACTCAGGGTTCTTTGTGATGCCTTCCTGTCGCTGGACTGCCTCGAAATACATTATTCTACCTCTGAGCCCCACCCTAGCTCTACTGTTCTTTCTACCACCTGCCCTAGCTTAATACTTCCTATGGTGCAGCTAAACTGCAGGGCCCTTTCTTCACCCCATTCAGCAGGAAGTAGCTAGAGCAGTTGTCGGCCAAATTCCCAACAGCAGTTGGGGTGTCCTGTTTAGAGGGGGGATTGAGAGGTGACAACGTGCTAGCAGCCCTTGCTCACTCTCAATGCCTCCTCAACCTCGTTGTCCACTCTGGCCAGGCTCCAGGAGCCCTTCAACCTGCTGCTGCACTATGAGGGCCCCTCTCTGGGGCTGGCCGAGGCTGGAGCCGGCTCCCTCTGCTCATGGGGAAGCGTAAAGAGAGAGCTGTGGGTGGGAGCTTGGCCTGTGCCTGGCGCTTGTGGGCCAGCCTGGGTTTCAGGTGAGCGCTGGCTCAGCAAGCCCCACATTTGGCACAGCCGGCTGGCGCCTGCTGGGTTTGATCAGGGGACAAGCTCCCTCTGGGCTGCGGGAGTGCCCAGGCTTGGTGCCCTAAAGTCCCATGGCGAGTGCCAGTGAAGCTGGCTGGGCTTCTGGCACTGTTGGGGACTTGGAGAACTTTTCTGTCTAGCTAAAGGATTGTAAATGCACTGATCAGCACTCTGTGTCTAGCTAAAGGTTTGTAAACACACCAATCAGCACTCTGTCAAAACGGACCAATCAACTCTCTGTAAAATGGGCCAATCAGCTCTCTGTAAAATGGACCAATCAGTTCTCTGTAAAATGGACCAATCAGCAGGATGTGGGCGCGGCCAGATAAGGGAATAAGAGTAGGCCCCCTGGAAAAGGAGGGGAAACTGGCTGTGGTCCTCTTCAATGCTGTGGGAAGTTTGTTCTTTTGCCCCTGGCAATAAATCTTGCTGCTGCTAACTCTTTGGGTCTGCGCCACCTTTGAGAGCTGTAACACTCACTGTGAAGGTCTGCAGCTTCACTCCTGAAGTTAGCCAGACCAGGAACCCACCAGAAGGAAGAAATGCCGGACATGTCCGAACGTCAGCAGGAACAAACTCCGGACACACCATCTTTGAGAACGGTAACACTCATTGCGAGGGTCCGCGGCTTCATTCTTCAAGTCAGCCGGACCAAGAACCCACCAATTCCAGATACAATTGCTTAATACTTCCTATGTTGCTGCCTTGAACCATTCTGTGCTTTTGTTTTTACCGAGTGCATATCTGTCTCCCCAGTGGATTCTGACTTCCCAAAGGCAGGTAGGTGTCATTTAAATGCATAATCTCCACCTCTATCCTTACTACCAATTTGATGCTTGTTAATACTGCCTGTTGAGGAGTAGGGTTTTACTCAGTGTGGGATATTGGAAAGAATGACAGGTTTGAAACAGGGGTAAGGCCATAGGGTGTGATGTCACACAGGCAGGTGTTGAAGTCATGCTCTGCCCCTTCTCGTGTGTAAGACCTTAGGGAAGCTACATAGACTTAATTTATTAATATTTAGGCTGATGAATGTAATGTGTAAATATGTAATAAAACTAGTTTACATTTAAAAAATTTTTTCCAACTCTGACTCATGAAACACAAAGCCTAGGCTGACTGGTGTAGACATCAGTCCTCCCTGATTACCATAGGGATATGAAGTAGGGTGGTGGAGTGTAGTGGAAAGATCACTGCAGTGTGTTCCCTGGACCAGCAGCACTGGCAATATCTGGGAACTGGCAAAAATCTTTGGCCCAGCAACCAGTGATTCAATTAGCCCTCCAGGTAATTCTGATGCACTGCAAAGCTTAAAACTCACTGCTGCACTGAAAGCTTACCTCCGTGACTTTGAATCACCTGTTTCCTCCTCTCTAGGAATCAGTTTACAAACCGATAAAATGCAGGGATAGAGTGTGTGGTTATTAAGGTCCTCTTACCTTTGACAGTTTATAATTCTGCTCTTAATAACTTCCGGTAAATGTATTAATAAATCTTATATGCCAGGCACTTTGTCAGCTGTATGGTGCTTAGCTATTTGAAATAATCATAGAAAATCTACAAAATATAAAACTGAAGTTTAGGCAATGTATGTAACTTGTTTAGGTGTACCAAAATAGCTTGTTATGGAGGTAGAACTAGAATCCCAAATTTTGGTTTCTAAAACTGTTTGCTAAATCACTTTGCTACACAAACCAATGAATATGCATGTCAGCATTGCTGACCCATTTTTAAAATTCAGAATTTATGGTCAGGAACAATGTATTTTTTTTCTTGGTGACTTTTTACCAAATTTCCAATAGATTGAAGTAAAATTGCTAGTACAAGTTTCCAGTAAGAAATAGATGCAAACCAAAACTCAAGTATCTTTGTGTTTTAGTGATTGATATGGTTGGACTTTGTGTTCTCATCCAAATCTCATCTTGAAGTATAATCCCCATAATCTCCATGTCTCAAGGGAGAGACCAAGTGGAGGGAATTGAATCGTGGGGGTGTTTTCCCCCATGCTGTTCTTGTGATAATGAATGAGTTTTCATGAGATCTGATGGTTTTATAAGCATCTGGCATTCACTCTATCTCCTGCTGTCCTGTGCACAAAGTGCCTGCCTCTGCTTTGTATTCTGCCATGATTGTCAGTTTTATGAGGCCTCCCCAGCCATGCTGAACTGTGAATCAATTAAACATCTTTTCTTTATAAATTACCCAGTCTTGGGCATTTCTTTATTGCAGTATGAGAACGGACTAATACAGTGATAAAATGCCTTTTTTTGTATAGAATTTTTCTACCCAAAATAGCATCCCCTCATATGATTTTGTGCTATGTGGAGTAATGCAAAAATTCAGATATGGCCATTTATTTTTTTATTTTAATGTATCACTTTAAAACTAAGAAGTCAATTCTAATCACGATTTTTAATACAATAAGGCAAATTTACTGGATATATTACCAGATAAATCATCTAGAGGTGTAGTTTGGAAAATGCAGTTATGATTATGACTCATGGATTCTTTCTTAAAATGAAACAAGAAGTGTTTTTCTCTCTCCATCATCTTCTAGGTAGGTTTGGCTGGAATTAGCCAGCCCTTTGACAATCCATTTTATAAATTTCATAATATTAACAACTTTGAATAAAAACCAAGGAAACTTGCATGTGATTTTTTATTTTCTCTAAGTCTTTGTTTCTTATTTGTAAAATAATAATATTTTTAAAATCCCCATTTATTTCCCAAGGGTTTAGTGAAAAACAAGTATGATAATATTGGAGATACTGTTATTTATGAGGTACCTGATCTTTTTCAATCTTTAGTACTTGATGTGTAAGGAACTTACAAAGTTGTTATAAAGAAACACATTTTACAGGCTTATACAACACAGTTTTCCAAACAAGGAGTGAATATGTATTTTATTTAAGAGGTCAGATGAAACAAATGGACTCTGTTTATATTCATCTGTATTTTCAGCTTTTGAAAATATTTTAGTTTTAGTAGAATTTTATCTTCTATGCATTTTGATTTATTTTCAAATTTCATCACTTGAAAGTTTCAGTGATTTAAAAATGTTTACGTGATGTTTACTATGCGCTAGACACTGGGCTAGATTCTGGGAACACAATTATAAGCAAAACAACAAGTACAAAGAGCTTATTGTTCAGTGATTTAAGCAAATTCATATATAAAAATTCAATTATTACCAAGTGTTATAAGTCCCGTTAAAAGTCCCACCAAGTACGGTAAGTCTCCATATGAGAACTTGTTGGATTATACTGATACATAGATGACATAACAGGATTTGGTGAGTGTTATATTGTGGGAAGTGAGGGAGAGTGAGAAACCAAGAATCACTTGGATTCGGAGGCAAGGTAGAGACAGTAGTGTCACTCAGTGGGACACAGATTTTGGAGAGAATATTTGCAAAGTAACGTGATGTATTCAGTATAGAACCCAATTATTTTCAGGTGTTTTTAAGACACCTGGCTGGAAGTGGCTTAGGTGGTAATTGATTTGTATGAATTGAGTTGAAGAAATAAGAGTTTTAACTTGGGAATTAATATTTAGGAATCATCAGTATACAGATAATACCATTTCCATCTTCATAGTCCTAGCAGCTATAGAACTCTCTTCATGGAAGATACATAGTTGCAATATATGAACACATCAGCATTTTTAGTTGACATACAGGGGTTCCTGTTTAAACAGATAAGCATGCTGTTCCAGTCACGAAACCTGAAGAGAGTCAATCCATTATCTTTCATCATTCAGATATGGATTTATGTAAGAGCAGGGTTATGTTCTCACACAAACTGAGAATTCACTCAAAAGATGGATTGGGGTCACACACGCTAAAAGAGAAATCTTTACCTGCTTTTGTAAAATGCTTCCTCTTTATTGCAACTCAGCAATCTTAGAGAAAATAAGGCTTAACAAGCAAGTCGTTGTTCAGGTGCTGAGGGAGCAAAGTTGGGTCGATATTTTAATTTGAGTCTTACAATTATGGATGCAGATAACATTTCTTGACACTGTGCTGATTCTTAATAGAATGCTCAACACACATTTCATTTTAGATCAGTTCTTGATGATCCATATAATATATAAAACCAAAATTGCTCTTCTTAAAAAGCTGAATTTTCATGTTAGAGGCTCTGATCTCTAGCATTTCTCTCATCTTTCACCTCTGCCTTGTTCAAACATGCTCCATCTATTTATTCCCTATTTATCCCTTAAGACTTGATTAATAGCATTAAGATAGTTTTAAATTTATTGTGTCTTAAGAAGTAAACATTAATTCTTTTCCATGATTATCTTTTTTCAATCTTTACTCATAATTAAAATAACAAAAATAGTAACATAAAATTAAAATTAAAAATAAAATGACAAATTCCATGTTTGGGCTTTACTTAGGTGCATGTAGTTTTAACTAGTATCGAATTAACCTTCTTTTTAAATGTAACTTTCTTCCCTCCAGATAGACATGACTTTAGTGAATATCTTTGGGTAAAGCCAGTTTTCGTCTTTGGAATTGTTTCAGGTAGTAAATTAGGAATCAATTGCTGGATCAAAGAAACCATCACTTGAATTTTTATAATTCTTTCCAAATGTTTGAACCATTTTACAGTGCCACTTATTGATTTTAGGAGCAATTATTTTGTAGCTTTCGTATCCATTTCCTCACAAATTCCATCTCTCTGCCTTGCTGATTTTCAAATTTATAGGCAGAGATACAAATGATTAAGATAATTTTGTGACATTACTATTAAAATGTTTTTATGGGAGAT
>NW_012101281.1:399292-420929 GCF_000951045.1 Mandrillus leucophaeus | reverse complement strand
GTTTAGTGAAAAACAAGTATGATAATATTGGAGATACTGTTATTTATGAGGTACCTGATCTTTTTCAATCTTTAGTACTTGATGTGTAAGGAACTTACAAAGTTGTTATAAAGAAACACATTTTACAGGCTTATACAACACAGTTTTCCAAACAAGGAGTGAATATGTATTTTATTTAAGAGGTCAGATGAAACAAATGGACTCTGTTTATATTCATCTGTATTTTCAGCTTTTGAAAATATTTTAGTTTTAGTAGAATTTTATCTTCTATGCATTTTGATTTATTTTCAAATTTCATCACTTGAAAGTTTCAGTGATTTAAAAATGTTTACGTGATGTTTACTATGCGCTAGACACTGGGCTAGATTCTGGGAACACAATTATAAGCAAAACAACAAGTACAAAGAGCTTATTGTTCAGTGATTTAAGCAAATTCATATATAAAAATTCAATTATTACCAAGTGTTATAAGTCCCGTTAAAAGTCCCACCAAGTACGGTAAGTCTCCATATGAGAACTTGTTGGATTATACTGATACATAGATGACATAACAGGATTTGGTGAGTGTTATATTGTGGGAAGTGAGGGAGAGTGAGAAACCAAGAATCACTTGGATTCGGAGGCAAGGTAGAGACAGTAGTGTCACTCAGTGGGACACAGATTTTGGAGAGAATATTTGCAAAGTAACGTGATGTATTCAGTATAGAACCCAATTATTTTCAGGTGTTTTTAAGACACCTGGCTGGAAGTGGCTTAGGTGGTAATTGATTTGTATGAATTGAGTTGAAGAAATAAGAGTTTTAACTTGGGAATTAATATTTAGGAATCATCAGTATACAGATAATACCATTTCCATCTTCATAGTCCTAGCAGCTATAGAACTCTCTTCATGGAAGATACATAGTTGCAATATATGAACACATCAGCATTTTTAGTTGACATACAGGGGTTCCTGTTTAAACAGATAAGCATGCTGTTCCAGTCACGAAACCTGAAGAGAGTCAATCCATTATCTTTCATCATTCAGATATGGATTTATGTAAGAGCAGGGTTATGTTCTCACACAAACTGAGAATTCACTCAAAAGATGGATTGGGGTCACACACGCTAAAAGAGAAATCTTTACCTGCTTTTGTAAAATGCTTCCTCTTTATTGCAACTCAGCAATCTTAGAGAAAATAAGGCTTAACAAGCAAGTCGTTGTTCAGGTGCTGAGGGAGCAAAGTTGGGTCGATATTTTAATTTGAGTCTTACAATTATGGATGCAGATAACATTTCTTGACACTGTGCTGATTCTTAATAGAATGCTCAACACACATTTCATTTTAGATCAGTTCTTGATGATCCATATAATATATAAAACCAAAATTGCTCTTCTTAAAAAGCTGAATTTTCATGTTAGAGGCTCTGATCTCTAGCATTTCTCTCATCTTTCACCTCTGCCTTGTTCAAACATGCTCCATCTATTTATTCCCTATTTATCCCTTAAGACTTGATTAATAGCATTAAGATAGTTTTAAATTTATTGTGTCTTAAGAAGTAAACATTAATTCTTTTCCATGATTATCTTTTTTCAATCTTTACTCATAATTAAAATAACAAAAATAGTAACATAAAATTAAAATTAAAAATAAAATGACAAATTCCATGTTTGGGCTTTACTTAGGTGCATGTAGTTTTAACTAGTATCGAATTAACCTTCTTTTTAAATATAACTTTCTTCCCTCCAGATAGACATGACTTTAGTGAATATCTTTGGGTAAAGCCAGTTTTCGTCTTTGGAATTGTTTCAGGTAGTAAATTAGGAATCAATTGCTGGATCAAAGAAACCATCACTTGAATTTTTATAATTCTTTCCAAATGTTTGAACCATTTTACAGTGCCACTTATTGATTTTAGGAGCAATTATTTTGTAGCTTTCGTATCCATTTCCTCACAAATTCCATCTCTCTGCCTTGCTGATTTTCAAATTTATAGGCAGAGATACAAATGATTAAGATAATTTTGTGACATTACTATTAAAATGTTTTTATGGGAGATGGAAGGTGTGAGAAGATTTTGTTTAATTTTAGGGGCTAGAAACAAGGATAATATTAAAAATAACAGCTCATTTGATATAGATATCGCATAATTAAAAGTAGTATCTGATCAATCAGAGTGAACAGCAAGGTGAAAAACCCATACAGCTAGATTAGTGCATCTGAATGAATATCAGCCCTAGCTAGGAAGACAGACAATGAGCTGCTAATTTAAATATAGTTGAGATACCATAACTTGGATTCAGAAGCTTACCCTGAGATATTTAACTTGAGTTGCTAGTCACTTCATCATCAACTGCCAACTACTACAACGATTAAGAGTTTGAAAAGATGAACAGTTAACATCTTTTCAACTGTTCAACTTGAACAGTTAACAAAAATTGAGAAGATTCTCAGTCTTAGTTATAAGCAGATAAATGTAATTCAAAAGAAATAGATCTAATTTTATACCCAATATTGGCAAAGATTGCAATGTTGAATAATTCCTGGTGTTGACCAAGATATATAGAAAAAAATATGTTACAGCTATTGAAAGTGTAAATTGATACTGTCCTTTGAGAGAGCAATCTGGCAGCACTTAGAGAAATGAAGAATGGGTATTCTGTATGAGCCAGGCTCCCACTCACTCAGGTCATAGGCAGACAAGAGTGAGAATGCTTACCATGACACCGTTTGAGATGAGCAGCAGAGGTGCCCACATACATTACAATGAATAATAAAAATGGGATGCATGGATATAAAGCCATATGGACAGATTTTAAAATATAATGTTGTGTGAAGCTATTAATAAACAGAAAAAGGCCAGTAGCATAATGTCATTTATGTAAATTAAAATGTTTTATTTAAAATAACAGAAGGTGAATTATAAAATGTTAAATAATCAATACACTGTATTATTATTTTGCAATCAAGTATAAATTACTATTCTCATACTTTAAATATTTTTATCTATCCCTAATGTGAAAAGTAATTTTTAATTTTAAAATTTTATTCTGTTTTCTATGAAATATGGAGAAGTTTATTTGATAGTAGAAATGGTTTAAATGAGAAAAAAAGATAAAATGACAAAATGCATGATATTTATATGTATGTATATATAAAGAGAGATTACAATTAGATTGATAAACAGAAGTCATCAAATTTACCTCCAAATAAGGCTTTACCAAGGTCATGCTTTACCAGCATCTTCTTTTTGTGAGATCCTACAGGGCAGGAAAGGTAGTGGGGACTGGGTTGGAGGGGTACAGTAAAATGCAACAATTGGGGCACATAACATGTGAATGTGATTATAGTATTTAAGCAGTATGAATAACTCAGCTATTTCTACTGAGATCGAACTAGAAAGAAAGAAAACAAAGAAAGGAAGGAGTCAGGGAGGGGCAGAGAACAAGACACACACAGAGAGAAAGTTTGGTAGGCGTAAAGACAGACGCAAGGGAATAAATAAAAGTGAAGCAGCATTTTCTTTTTTGTAGGCAGTGGACTGTACATAAAAATTAAATTTAATACCTCAAAAGGGTAGTTGCAAAAATTTTGTAACGGAAGTAAAAAGCAAAGCTGGGAAAACATATTTGCAAAATATATAATAGTCAAAGAGTTATTTTCTTTGGCATATTAGGCAATCCTACAAGTTCACAACTCAATAGCAAAGAACATTTATAGTATAGACAGTTCACAGAAAAAGGACTACAAATAGCTAAAAATTATATTAAAATTGCTAGAATTATTCATAATGAAAGTACTGTAAACAAAACAATAATTTGATTTGTTCACTTATTAAACTCTCACATATTACCAAGTTTTATAACGCCCAACGCTGATGAATGGAAGAATTCTAGAAATTTCATATTCTGTTGAAAAGAGTATATAATTAATACAGCCTCATTTAAAGGACAATTTGACCATATCATTCAACATTTAAGATGTGTTTCTATTTGACTCACATGTCTTAGAAATTATCCTATGTATTTATTAACGTGGAAATACATATGTATTTATCTGTGTAATTTAGGTAATTTATTTAACTTCTATGTGCCTCATTTTCCTCATTTGGGTAAAACTGAGATAATAATAGTGACTACTTCATAAAGTTGATGTGAGGATTAAATTATTGACATGTGGCTGGGTGTGGTGGCTCGTGCTTGTAATCCCAGAACTTTGGGAAGCTGAGGTGGGAGGATCACATGAGGCCAGGAGTTTGAGATCAGCTTGACCAACATAACAAAACACTGTCTTTACTAAAAATACCAAAATTAGCCAAGTGTGGTGGTGCCTGCCTGTAATCCCAGCTACTTGGAAGGCTAAGGCAGGAGAATTGTTTGAACCTGGGAGGCAGAGGTTGCAGTGAGCTGAGATCGTGCCACTGCACTCCAGCCTGGGAGACAGAGCCAGACTCCATCTCAAAAAAATTAAAAAAAATAAATATTGACAGGTAAATCACTTAGAACAGTACCCGGAACATAGAAATAATAACATCAACAATAATATTGTGAAGATTACTATTGCTTCTGGTAGTTATATTTATTGTAAGAATATTTTTATATTTATAATACTGAAAAGGTACTAAAATTAATTTTTATCAGTAGAATTCTAGTAAAGTAATTATATTCATCCAATGGCATACTCTGTGTGGGTAGTGAAATGAAAATTTTCAACAACACGTTGTTAAGTGAACAAAGGAAAATGCAGAACAGTGCATATTGTATGCTTGCATTGGTATGGAAAAGAAATGTATATATTTCTGTGTATCTATGAGAATATATAATTGTTGGTGAGCGTTATTGATTCTTTAAACTGCTTGACTTTTTGATATTTATTTATTTATTGTTATTTAAAAAGGAAAGTATTTTTCATAGAGACAAGGTTTTGTCATGATGCTCAGGCTGGTCTCAAACTCCTGGGCTCAAGTGATCCATCTGCCTTGGCCTCCCAAAGTGCTGGAATTACAGGTGTGAACCATGGCACCTGACTCAAACTGCTGGAATTCTTAAGTTCTTTGTTATTTTTATAATGATGAAAAAACTGTAATAGTAATTATAAGCAGGAAATATTTATTGATATGAAAACCACACTCAATATATACCTGAGTAAAAATATTAAGCTACAACAGTAAACATTTAGTCGCCCCGTGTCTTAGTCCTTTCTGTACTATTATAACAGAAGAGCAAGGACTGAGTAATTTATAAAAAAAGAAAATGCGTTTCTCACTGTTCTGGAGGCTGGAAAGTTCAATATCAAGTTGTAGCATCTGGTGAGGAGCTTTTTGCTGCATCATTCCACAGCAGAAGGCAGAGGACGAGAAAGAGAGGCAGTGAGAGAAAGAGAGCAAGCAAGAGGGACCAAACTTGCTTTTATCAAGAACCCACTCCCATGATAACTGACTCCACCAATTGTGGCATTATTCATTCATAAGGGCAGAGCCCTCATGACTTAATCACTTCTTAAAGGTTCCCCTCTCAACATTATTGCACTGAGAATTAAGTTTCTAACATATAAACTTTGGGGGACCCATTTAAACCATAGCACCCTGAAATTCATGTATACCTATCATAGAGGAGAAAAGGTTTCGTTTCTTTCAAGACTGAAAGACCTGTGATAAAAAACAGATAACAAGCAAAAAGGAAACAAATTTATTTTATGTAAGTTTTATGTGATACAGGAGTCTTTAGAAATGAAGACCCAGAGTGGCTCATGCCTGTAATCACAGAACTTTGGGAAGCTGAGGCAGGAAGATTGCTTGAGCCCAGGAGTTGGAGATCAGCCTGGGCAACATGGTGAAATCTAATCTCTACAAAAAATACAAAAAATTAGCTGGGCATGGTGGTGTGTACCTGTCCTCCCAGCTACCTGGGAGGTTGAAGTGGGAGGATTCCTTGAGCATGGGAGGTTGAAGCTGCTATGAGCTGTGATTGCACCACTGCATTCTAGCCTAGGTGACAGAGTGAGACCCTGTCTCAAAAAAAAAAAAAAAAAAAAAAAAGAAAAAAGGAAAAGAGAAACAAAGACCCCCCAAAACAGGAAAACCTGTATTCTTGTGAACAGTTGCACAGAAGTATAATTGGAGGACAAAAGAGTATGATGTAAATGGTAATAAACTGGGGCAGGGGGACTTAGCAAGGTCTGTTTGTTGAGATTCTTTCCTGTGTGCTTGTGCTACTTTCCTTTCCTCTGGGTATAGATAGGATCTCTCTGGAATGAGGGTCTTTCGAACTATTTTAGAGGAAGGCCAGTGAATTATTTTATGGCCTGCTTCAGGGGAGAAGAGGGGGAGAAGGTCAGAGAGACCTTCCTGCTTCTGCTATTTTCTCAAATGTCAAGGTGCTATCCTTTAGGGTAGTGTGTGAACCCCATCAATATAATTAATATAATTCTGGAAAGTTATTTGACAATATGTGAACACTGATTATTTCTGGGTAGTGGCATACTTGGAAGTTGTATTTTTCTGGTCTACTTTATTTCTACACGTTAAAAAAATGAATATTATTTTGACATAAGACAAACAATTATAGATATTTAGATATATGTGTATACAAAAATATTAATATTTACTATCTTTTAAAAATAAATCTATTAGGTCTGTGATTTCTTGTATCGTCTATTACCAACTTTCATTAATATTTAAATTAGATAATATTTAAATTTAAATGACATATTTTGGGTTTAATTTTAGCTTTAAAAATTCCTAGCTATTTTTAAATTAGTCTCTTTAAATATGTTTTTTTCTGAGCCTTTGTTTGCTTATCTGCGTAACCCGAGGATTAAATTGAAAACAAACATGCAAACCCTCTGGCAATTTTGTAAATTCCTTACAAATGATAGTTGCTAATGTTATAAAGTTGTATAAGAGCATCATGTTCAATGATGGTTGAAAACATTGCATAAAATTGAAAAACAATACTAAGATCCTACTGAAATTAATTATTCATCACACAGCTAGTCATATTCAGAAAGCATGCCTGCTCCACTGATTCCCTCTGTCAGCCTTCTGGCAACAGTTAAATGGCTTTAACTACCTCATGGAAAGGTTGTGACACTTCAGTTTTCATGCTCAGCAGTGTTTAAAACAGTTTGTTTAACATAACAGAGGATCAATTAATTCTATCTGAATTAAGCTTTATTAATCATTGTTTTCATCTAAAATAAATATTTTCAAGGTTATCATAATTTTTTCTTGTCTTTGTGAAATGAAACATTTAATTTGGTTCTCTATGAGAGGGAAATGTAAAGAGGATTAAAACAGCACTGGAATGAGCTCCTTAAAAAACTCACTAAACAAATTTGGTTGCCTCTCTGTTCCTCTTTCCTTTTGTTTCCCTTTTGATAATGCTTCTGTGAAACTGAAATCGCTTTCATCTAGGAACAGTTTCCTGGGTCTTTTTATGATCTGGGTATAGTTAGACAATCAGAGTTGAAATTTTAGAATTCATGTCTTCGTGGTGTTTGCCTTCTTTTAGAGGACACTTAAAGTTTTGAAAATTATTCCTGAATTTAAGAAGCCCTGAGTGCCTTTGGTAGAGATGGTGACTTTCAAGTGCTAATTGACACACTTAGTGTATCACAGGATGCCAAGATCACCAGATGAGACACCCGAAGAGAAACATCAAAAGCTCTCCCCTTCAAAGGAGCTCCCAAACACTGTTTGTTGGGAGTGCACATTGGTGCAACTTATCTGGAGAACAATTTGCCAGTTATTTATCAAAATTGTAAATGCATCTACACTTTGAACCAGCAACCTCCCTACTTAGAATATATACTGTGGATATACAAGCATAAATTATCCAGAATATAAGTACATGGATATTCTTTAAAGCATTTTTTTTGTAATCACCAAAACACTAGACAGAACTGTCCAACATTTTGTGATAATGAAAGAAAAATATCCTTATTCTTAGGCGCTGCATGCTGAAGAATTTAGGGAGAAGAGAAATATGACAAAAATGCTAACCGTGTTGAATCTAGATGATGAATACATGAGTGTTTATTGTACTATATCTGTTTTTCTCCATGTTGAACATTTTCATAAAATGTTTGAAGAATAGTTCATTGATAAGATATTGGGCAAATTATGATCTGTCTATAAAATGGTAAATTTGTGGTTGTCAAATATGTAATAAAATAATATTTTTCAGTGAAAATGGTAAGTGGCAGAAAAGTAATCATCCCATGTAAAGTATCTGAAGAATTACTTTAGAATAAGGCTCTGGAGCTATGATGGAATAGCTTGCAGAAGGCAGATACTCCTACTGAGAACAATTAAAAAGCTGGATAGGATACAAAAAAAGGTGCTTGAAGGCATTAGAAAGTTACTGAAGCAACTAGGATTTGAGGGTACAAGAGCTCAGAGAGAAGAAAACCTTTGAGAAGATAACATCTGTAACTGCTTTTTTTCTCAGGGCGTTTGACTATTCTTGATATTGAGCAAATAGTTAAGTAGCCTGATGTAGAGCCAGGAAGATGTTTGCAGCTAAGAGAGAGAGAAGCGAGTAGAGTCTTTGGCAATTTCATGGAACGGAAGGGACAAAAATTGAAGTTTGGGGATATGAATGTCAGAGGTGTTTGAGGTGTTTGAACCAGAGCACTCCATCTTGACTAGGGGCTGGGTAAAACAAGACTGAGAACTACCGAGCTGCAGTCCCAGGAGGTGAGGTCTTCTTAGCCACAGGATGGGATAGGAGGTCGGCACAACACGGGTCACAAAGACCTTGCTGATAAAACAGGATGTGGTAAAGAAGCTGGCCAAAACACACCAAAATCAAGATAGCAATGAAAGTGTTTTCTGGTGTCCTTGCTGCTCATTATATGCTAATTATAATGCATTAGCATGCGAAAAGACACCCCCATCAGTGCCATGACAGTTTACAAATGCTATGGCAATGTCGGAAAGTTACCCTATATAGTCTAAAAAGGGGAGGAATCCTCAGTTCTTGAAATTGCCCACCCCTTTCCCAGAAAACTCATGAATAATCCACCACTTGTTTAGCATATAATCAATAAATAACTATAAGTAGACTTAGTTCAGCAGCCCATGCCGCTGCTCTGCCTATGGGGTAGTCATTTTTTGTGTCTTAACTTTCTGAATAAACGCGCTTTCATTTTGTTACAGGAAAGGGGCGCCAATCCAGACCCCAAGAGAGGGTTCTTGAATCACACTCAACAAAGAATCTAGGGTGAGTCTGTAAAGTGAAAGCAAGTTTATCAAGAAAGTAAAGAAATAAAAGAATGGCTACTCCATGGACAGAGCAGCCCTTGATTGCCCATTTTTATGGTTATTTCTTGATGATACGCTAAACAAGGGGTGGATTATTTATGCCTTCCCTTTTTAGACCATATAGGGTAACTTCTTGATGTTGCCATGGCATCTGTAAACTGTCATGGCGCTGGTGGGAGTGTGGCAGTGAGGGCATCCAGAGGTCACTCTCGTGGCCATCTTGGTTTTTTGGGTTTGGGCTGGCTTCTTTACTGCAGCCTATTTTATTAGCAAGGTCTTTATGATCTTTATCTTGTGCTGACCTCCTATCTCATCCTGTGACTTAGAATGCCTTAACTGCCTAGGAATGCAGCCCAGTAGGTTTGAGCCTCATTTTACCCAGCTCCTATTTAAGATGGAGTTGCTCTAGTTCAAATGCCTCTGAGAACTTTACCATATGGACTTACCCCAAACTCTTTCTTGCGAGGTCCAAGAACCCTCTCTTGGGGTCTGGATTGGGACCCCTTTCTGGTAACATGTATACAGCCAGAATATGGGGTGAAGGCAAGATCCTGGTGAAAAGAGAGGCATAGAAAATTAAGACCAGTGGCCAGTTTTGTCCTTCAGGCATTTGCGAAATTCTTAAAAGCAAAGTTTAAAAGTAGGCAGAATGCTCATGGAAGTCGGAGTGGCGTCTTTCGCCAGTGAAAGACTTTTACCATTTCATAGTGCCAAGAAGACAAAAATTATACTTCAGAATCCACTAAAAGGAGAGCCTTTGTAAAACCACTCAGAGAGCTACAGGCTAGGGGTAGAAGTGAACCAGAGAAAATAAAACTTTATAAAAACTGTAACTCAAATTAAGTCAGCTCAGTTCCTGATTGGATGCAGATGACATGCCCACGCTTTGTGTACCAGAAGTAGAGGGAAGCTCATTTAGGGGAATGTAATACCTCTGGGTACTCTATAGTTTGTCATATAAAATGTCCAACGATCCATCAAAAATTAATAGGTATTCCAATAATTAGTTCTAAGAGGCGGGGAAGATAATAGGGAAAAACCATGGATGATCTAGATTTTGGAGTTATAAAACATAGACTTAAAGTAGCTGCAATCAATAGTTTCAAGAAAATGAAGTTCATTAAAGAAGTGAAAATTTAATTATTGAAAAATGAAATAACATTTAAAATTCAGTAGATGAGTTTAATTAGAATGCACATAGCAGAAAAGAAGATAAATATACTGGTCAGTGGAAATGTTCTGGCTGAAGCACAGAAAGATAAAAATATAGAAAATATACAAAAAAGGGTAAGAGACATATAAGATATGGGGAGAAAGTCTAATGTGAATTGAAGTTCTAAGGGTGAAGGAAAGTGATGCCAGGGCCAAAGCAATATTTAGGAAACAATGGCTAAGTCTTTCCTAGAAATGTAAAAGGAAAGAAATCTTGCTACAGATTCAAGAATCTTTATAACTCCAAGCATGAAAAGTATTAATACTAAGAAAAAAATACTTCAGCACATTATAATAAAATTGTTTAAAACCATGGACAAAGGGAAATTCTGAAAACCTTCTAGAGAAAAAAAACACATTACCTGAAAAAGAATATCCACAAGACAGAGCTATTTTCTCAAAAGACATGGATGAAATTAAAACTCAATGGAAATACACCTTTAAAATAAACAGCACAAACACATACACACACAAAACAAAAACACCAGTCACTGACCTAGAATTCTGAATGTACTAAGGATATCCTTCAAAAGTTAAGGCACATTAAAGAATTTCTATGCAAACAAAAGTTAGCTAAATTAAAATTGCCAACATTTATCCACTAAAAGAAATACTAACATAGAAAGTAAATAATCTCAGAAATAAAATAAACATGAAGATGAAGGAAGAGCAATGGAGTTAATCACTGAATAAATATAAATAAACTGATGATTTTATAATAATGTATCCTAAGATTTAAAATATAGAGAGAATTAAAATTCATAAAAACAAAAACACAAAGTGGAAGAAGGACTGAGACTCAAGTGTTTGAGGATCTGGGAATTGGTAAGCGTGAGTACTAGTTTTATATTAAGTTGTAGTAAGAGAAAAATGCCCAATATAATCTGTACAGAGCCTCTGAAAGAACAACAACAACAAGAAAATCGTTTAAAATCTACATACAGGGGAAAATAAAAATAATTGTTTAACCAAAAAGGGGCAAGAAATGAGGAAAAAAGAAATATAAAAGCTAAGGAAAACGGTACTAAAAAGAAGAAATAGAATGATGACAAATATATCAACAATTATGATAAATTCATCAATTAATAGACTAAGCTTGACAGACTGAATAAAAGGCAAAATCTACAATCTGCTGCTTACAGGGAACATACCTTTTGTATAAAGATACAGAAGGATTACAAGTAAAAGAGTGGAAAAATATATACCATGTAAATGCTAACCAAAAGGAAAAGTGATATAGATAATAGATAATAATAAACAAATTAGAGTTTAAGACAAAATGTAATCTTAGAAATAAAGATGAATATTTTACAATGATAAAAGTGTAGTCCCATTAGGAAGATAAAACAATTCTAAACAGTTACATATATCATAGCATATTTCAAATTCTATAAGGCAAATGTTGGAATGGAGAGCTGGACAAATCTATAACTATAATACAAATAAAATATTACCAAATATTTGAAAAAATGACTAAGAAATTTAAAGTCATAAACATGTAGACACTTGTATCCACCAATAGAATAATTCCTATGTGTTTCTAGTGGTAGAATAATGCCTATGTGTTTCTAGTGGTCATGAAACATTTAGCTAATTTGACTCTATGTTGTGTCATACAGCAAGACACTATTTTGTCATATAAAAAGACAGTAAACAATATTACCTCATTAGGGGTAATACTGAGTGGAGCCACTTCCATTTCTGCCTCTTGATTCTTGGCTATGAGAGAAACATCACCACTTACTGGATGCTGATTTAGGGCATGGACAGCCTCATGGAAGATATTGCTTTAGCCCTGCAAGGTGTAGCTGAGCCTTTGAAAGGCCATTCCACTGTTGTACCAAACCAAATGCTTCAGGATGAAGGGAAACATAGTAAGGCCAGTGAATTATATGAGCATGGGCCCATTGTCACAAGTTATTTGCTGTGAATGAGTTGTTTGATCAGAAGTAATGTGTACAGAATTACTGCAACAGTGGCTAAGGCATTCTGCAGTATGATAGGTTTGGCAGAAACATTGCATGCAGGTAGGCAAATCCATAGCTAAGTGTTTTACAGTAAGAACAAAGTTACACTCTTCCATGTTGAAAGTAGTCCGTTGTAATCATGCTGCCACTAAGTAGCAGGCTGATCACCCCAGGAAATGGTGTCATATTGGGTGCTTAGTGTTGTTTTTTGCTGCTGGCAGATTGGACGACGTAACTGTAGCCAGGGTGTTCTTGGTGAGTGGGAGTCCACATTCCTCAGCTCATATATATCATCTCCTTCCCTGACACCATGGCCACTTTGTTCATGAACCCATTGGGTAATGAAAGGCATGGCTGGGCAAAGAAGCTGATTGGTATCCATAAAAATGAATCATCTTATCCACTTGATTATCAAAATCCTCCTCTGCTAAGGTCATCCTTTGAGGAGCATTTAGATGAAACCAAATATCTTACTATTCTTTACGCATTCAGACGTATCTATCCTTGTAACTCTTCCTCAGACATTCTTGTCACCAATTTTCCACTCATGTTTCTTCCAGGTGCCCGAATGTCCAGATAAATCACTGGTCACAGCTTGTGAATTTGTCTAGATTCAGATTTCTGGCCATTTTTCCTTTCAAGAAAAATGAACATTGGTACATAACTCAAATTAAAAAAAAAAAAAAAAAGCACATTGCTCAGCATTCTGCCTACTGGGAGGATTTCCCTTCACCACTGTGTCTCAGGGATGTCCCAGAAAGGGGTGTAGTGCTGCAGCTGTTCACTTTTAGGTATGCTTGCATATCATGCAGCGTCTGTTAGGCAGGCCTAGCTTTCTCGTCCTCAGCCAACTGGCCAAAAATCAAAACAAAATAAAAACAACGATAACAAAAACTCCACATGAAGCCATAGTTGTAGGCTGGGAAAGAAAAGATAATATTGTAGGACTCAGGAAGATTTGGGTCACTTCTTGCAATTTACTTGTACTTCTAGGGCCTGCTTGATCCCAGTACCACCTATCTTTCTTCCATTTGATAATGGAGTGCTTCTCTGCATGCCCAGCTTTATGGCATGGTGGTTTGGACAACGCTGTGTTTATGATGGGTAGCTAAGGTCACGTGGCATCTTGATGGCCTTTGGTTAAGTGTTTATTCTCTCCTGAGGCACAGTAGCAAGCCAAAAGCTGTTTCTCAGATAGAAAGTATTTATCCACAGAGAATAGCAGGGCAGAATTGCTCTCCTTCTGGATGCTTGAAGGGAGAATCCATTTTCTTACCTTAGCTTCTAGATACCACCTGCATTTCTTGGCTAGTGGCCCTTTCTTCCATTTTCAAAGCTAGCAAAATTGTCACAACTCTTTCTCTGAGCACAGCCAGGAAATGTTCCTTGTTTTCAGGAACACATTTGATTAAATTGAGCCTACGAGGATAATTCAGGATAATCTCCACATCTCAAGGTCTGTACCCGTAATCACATCTACAAATCTCTTTTGTCACAGAAGGTAACATATTCATAAATTATGGGAAAAAGAGCATGGGTGTCTCTGGGGGCCATTATTCTGTCTGCCACAGATGCCTACTATCATTGTGCATTGAGCATTGTACTGGAGGTCCTAGTCAGTGAAATAAGGCTAAATAAATAAATAAAAGCAGAAGAACTCAAAAGAAAAACAGAAAAAAAACCTTATTATTTGCATATGACACAATTATGTACCAAAAAATCCCCCAAATAAGCATTAGAAATAATAGATATCCTATTAGTGAATTTAACAAAGCCACTTGATGCAAAATAAATATTTAAAAATCAATTCTACATTTATATAATAACAACAAACAACATAAAATAAAAATTTAAAAATTTCATTTACAGTGGTATCAAAAATATTAAAACTAAGACAATCTAATAAAAGATATGAGAATGTTTTCAATAAAAACTGTAAAACATTATTGAGTGATATCAAAGATGTAAATACATGGAAGGGTATATAATATATTTGGGATGGAATCAATGTGACAAAGACATTAATTTTCCTAAATTGTAGATTCAATACAACACAACTTAAAATACGATTAATTATTTTCAGAAATTAACAGGTGATTCAAAAATTCATATGGTAATACAAAGGGCCCTAAGTAAAACAATTTTGAAGAACAAATCTTGAGGTCTTAAACTGTGAGATATCTACACACATTACTGTAAAACTATAGAAACTGAGATAGTGTGGTATTGACATAAGGTTAGAGAAACTGACCATAGAAAAGAATGAAGACTCTAGATAGGGCAGGTAGGGTGATAGTTTTTCGATAAATATTGCTGAGTTAATTGACTATCCCAATGGGAAAAAATGTATTTGAATCTATACCTCATATACAGAAAAATCAATTCCAGATAGTTTTCACAACTAAATGTGAAGAGTAAGACAATAAAACTTTTAGAGATAAATGCAAGAGAATCTTATGATTACCACAAGGTTTTCAAAGAATCCTTTAAAAAGACACAAAAGCATGAGCCATAAAAATAAATGGGCAGGGCACGGTGGCTCACGCCTGTAATCCCAGGACTTTGGGAGGCCGAAGTGGGCAGTTCACCTGAGGTCAGGAGTTCGAGACCAGCCTGGCCAACGTGGTAGAACCCCCGTCTCTACTAAAAATACAAAAATTAGCCAAGCGTGGTGGCACACAATTGTAATCCCAGCTGCTCAGGAGGCTGAGGCAGGAGAATTGCTTGAACCCAGGAGGTGGAGGTTGCAGTGAGCTGAGATTGCCCTATTGCACTCCAGCCTAGCTGACAGAGTGAGTCTCTGTCTCAAAACAAAACGAAACAAGATTACAGTTGACTTAGAACAATGTAAAGATTGGGACCACTGACTCCCCACACAGTCAAAAATCCATATATAGCTTTTGACTTCACAAAAGCTTAATTAGTAATAGCTTACTGTTGACAAGAAGCCTTACCAGTAACACATAGCCAATTAATACATATGTTGTATATTATATGTATTACACGCTGTAGTCCTAAAATAAATCTAGAGAGAAGAAAATGTTAGTAAGAAAATTTTTATCTGAAGGGAAAGAAAAGAAAAAAAGAAGAAAACCAAAAACCAAAAACCCCCCAAAATTATAAGGAAGAGAAAATATACTTACTCTTTATGAAGTAGAAGTAGATCATCATAAAGATCTTTCTTTATCTTCATGATCTTTGCATTGAGTAGGCTGAGGAGGAGAAGGAAGAGGAGAGTCTTGCTATTTCCAGTGTGGCAGAGAGAGAAGAGGTGAAAGAGGTGGAAGAGAAGGCAGTATAGTGAGGCACACTTGGTGTAACTTTATAGAAACGTATCATAATTTCTGTCTGGCTTTCTTGCTGTTTCATTTCTCTAAAAATGTGTCTATATGGTATCAAGTCTTCTTCCACCTTTTGCTTTAATTTCCATGCCTGTATCAAAGAAGGGTCTATGTCATAAAAGAAGTCAAAAGCAGTCCTCAATAATGAGAACACTTCCGCCAGACTGTCTAATGTAAATGTGTTTTCTGGCACTGCCTCTTCTACGTCTTCTTACTCAATGTCTGGCGGTGGTTCAGGTGTACTCATTTTCATCAAGTTGACTTCTGCTAATTCCTTTGGTGTGGTATATATGAGCTCTTGAATTTCTTTAAGATCCTTTACTACCCTCCCCCACCCCACATACTGTTTTTCTTAAACCAGATCCATGATCTCTTTCATAATTTCCTTGATTGGTTCTAATTTACATCTGAATTGCATTTTTTAAATTGGCATGGTTTATATCATATGAAGTCACACACATCTGGACAGTTTTCTCCAGGATGAATATATGGTTTGTGCTTGGCGGATTTCATGGTTTTTTCTATGACAATGATGGAATCTTCAATGGTATAATTCTTCCAGACTTTCATAACGTTCTCTCTGTTGGGATTCTCTTCCCTGACAATCCTTTCAATAGAGTACAGTGTACAATGAGCCTTAAAGGTCTTTATAACTCCCTGATCTGGAGGCTGAATTAGAGATGCTGTGTTTTAGGCTAAGTGCATCTCTTTGAACTCATGGGACTCTGGTGGCCAGAGGCATTGTCTAATATCAAAAGAACTTTAAAAGGCATTCCCCTCTTGGCAAGGTACTTTCTGGCTTCAGGGACAAAGCATCAATGGAATCAATCCATGAAAAGTGTTCTTGTCCAGACCTTCTTGCGCAACCAAAAGACTGGCAGCTGGTGTTTCACCTTTTCTCTTCTAGGCTTGGGGGTTAGCAGCCTTGTAGATAAAGACAGTCCTGGTCACAAGCTCAACTGCATTTGCACAAAAAAGGAGAGTTAGCCTATCTTTTCTGTCTTAAATCCTGGTGCTCCCTTCTCTTCCTTAGTAATAACTGTTCTTTGTGGCATTTTGTCCCAGAACAGGGCACTTTTGTCTGCATTAAAAACCTGTTTAGGCAGATATCCTTTCTCCTTAATGATTTTCTTAATGATGTCTCGAAACTTGTCTGCTGTCTCCTGGTTGGGAGAAATTGCTTCTTTTGTTATCTTGACATTTTAAAAGCCAAATCTTTTTCTAAAATAATGTAACCATCCTTTAATGACATTAACTCCTCCAGTTTTTGGTCCTTCACATTCATTTTGATTTGTCATATAATGCCTTCACTTTTCCTGGAATTATATTAATGTCTACAGGTATGCCTTTCTTAGAGCATTCCTGCACCCACATACAGGCTGCATTTTTTTTTTTTTTTGAGACGGAGTCTCACTCTATCGCCCAGGCTGGAGTGCAGTGGTACAGTGGTGTGATCTCTGCTCGGTGATCTCGGTTCACTGCGAGCTCCGCCTCCTGGGTTCACACCATTCTCCTGCCTCAGCCTCCCAAGTAGCTGAGACTACAGGCACCTGCCACCGCACCGGCTAAGTTTTTGTATTTTTAGTAGAGACGGGGTTTCACCGTGTTAGCCAGGATGGTCTCGATCTCCTGACCTCGTGATCTGCCCACCTTGGCCTCCCAAAGTGCTGGGATTACAAGCGTGAGCCACCGCGCCCAGCCACAAGCTGCATTTTTTAATATCAGATAAAAATTTATTTCAGGTTGGGCGTAGTGGCTCACGCCTGTAATCCCAGCCCTTTGGGATGCTGAGGTGGGTGGATCACCTGAGGTCAGGAGTTCAAGACCAGCCTGGCCAATGTTGAAACCCCATCTCTACTAAAAATACAAGAATTAGACAGGCTTGGTGGTGCACGCTGGTAATCCCAGTCACTTGGGAGGCTGAGTCAGAGGAATCACTTGAATCTGGGAGGCGCAGGTGAGCCGAGATCATGCTACTGCACTCCAGCCTGGGTAACAGCGAGACTTCTGTCTTTAAAAAAAAAAAAAAAAATTATAAAAAGCTCAAGATTTTTGCTCCTGGTCGTTTAGCTGCAATGAGGCTTCACACATTTCCTTTTCTGTCCATTTTTTTTTTCTTTTACAATGATCCTTATACTGGACTTATCTTGAAATGGCAGGTGACCACAGCCTCATACCTCAACCTAGGCTAATATTAAGAAATTCACCTTTTTCTTATAGTGTCATACCTTTTTCTGCTTCTTGGGAACACTTTCAGCATCACTAGTGGCACTTCATCTGCATCTCACCATGTTTTTCAAGGTTCACGGTATTTTACCAAACACAGGGAAAAATACAAGGAACTGTGAGAGATCACTTTTTACTGCAATCTGAAATTTGCTGGAGAGGTGAACTGTTCACACAGAGATGATTAGTGTTACAAGGCATTTTAAGGGGATACTTGCTCACTATAATAGTTACAGGAGGTTGCTACAAAATTATTACAGTAGTAGTATGTGCTATAGTTAATTTTATGCAGTTATGATTTAATATTGCATCTTTACATTTGTTTACATTTCTTTTGAATGTGAATGGCACCATGTATCCTCTGTAAGTTTTTGTGTGCATAAGCTTTGATAAATGTTAACTTCTTATAATAGATATGTGTATATTTTATGGTGGTACATGATAAAAAACACTAGTAGCTACATATATTTTATGCATTCATAACATACCTAACTTGTCCTTATTTTTTTGACATTTCTAGGCTATGTGGTTTGTCTGAGAGTTTTTTCAAATGTCATCATAATCTCCAAAAGATTTTCCAGTATATTTATTGAAGAAATCTACAGGTAAGTGAACCTAGGCAGTTATAACTCGTGTTTGTTGTTCAAGGGTCAATTTTATATCAAAATGAAGGAATTCTGTTCATAAGAACACATAGTTAAATGAGTGAAGAGGCAACAGAGTGGGAGAATATATTCATGAATATATAAAGAAATCCTAGACATCAAAAAGAAACTAACAGATAATGTACTTAAAAAATGAACATAAAATTTCACCAAATACTTCACTAAGAGAATACTCAAATGGCTAATTATTAACAGATGGAAAAAACTCAACTTCATTAATCACAGGGGAATGTAAATTAAAATCATATCATCATTCTACAGCATACTCATCTTAATGTCTAAAATGGAAAGCATGAAAAATGCTGTTAGCCATGATATGGAAAATCTAGAACTCTCATCACTACCAGTGGCAGTATACTTATTTTGAAAAATTTGCAGCATCAATAAAAACTGGCCATATTCATGCTTGTGATCTAGCAATTCTATGACCGAATATATACCCAAGAAAAATATGTAATATAGTTATCCAAAACATGTGCAGTCAGCTGTGTTATAATGTAACATACATGTCCATAAAAACCACATTATGCAAAAGCACACAATAATAATCACAGGGATTGTGGAAAAAAATACATTTATAAACAAAATACTCAAAAGTGTAATCAGTAACCCATGAAGAAGATGAAACCTATTAAAAATGGTAGTGCAATTTTATATATGTTAAATGGCTTAGCAAATACATAAATACTATAATAAATATGATACTTTAACTTAAAAAGACCAGAAGCTTGTGACTTATTATGAAAAGGTGGAAGGGGGTGTATTACTTTCCTATGGCTACTGTGACAAATTATCACAAACTTGGTGATTTAAAACAAGAGAAGTTTATTCTCTCATGGTATAGGTGCTGGACACCAGAAGTCTAGAAGCTAGGAGTTTGCAGGCTGCACTCTCTCTGAAGGCTGTAGGGGAGAAACACTTCTTGTCTCATCCAGCTCTAGTGGTTCCAGACATCCTTTGGTTTATGGTTGCTTCCTTCCAATCTCTGCCTCCATCTTCATATGACCATCCCTTCTCCCTGTCTTCTTTTCTTATAAGGCTGGATCGTTGGATTTGGGGCACACCTGAATAATCCTGAATGATTTCATCTTGAGATCTTTCGTTTAGTTACATCTGCAAACACTCTGTCTAAATAAGGTCACAGTCACGAGTTCTGCGGTTTAGGACATGAATATATTTCTTTTGGGGCCACCATTCAATCTATTATAGGAGAGTTATCAAAATTTGCAATATTTTGCAGCCTTAAATCTGGGGTTGTGTTTTTCTGTTTCTGAAATAGAAGTCCTCTGAGGCACGAGTTTATAATAGATGCCTATTTTATCAAAATGAACAAACTGGTTCCAATGCATAACCACCTTTTTCAATTAAAACTTTAATTTTTCTATCACTGTTGGAGATTATTTTGTGACTTTCTGGTTTGGACTCTTGGCTTTGTCTGAGAGTTGAAGGCTCCGGAAATTGCTGCATCCTTGAAACCATCAAAACAGTGACTACTAGCACTAAAAGAAACCACTTTAGCAGGATTTGGCAATTTCTGTTTAAGGTCTTCGCATATAGGTGGTGTATTCTCTTTGATTATGAGAAAGGTTGTTCCTGAAATTTTTCACTGGTCTTGAGTCCACATGCTCAAAAATCTATTTCTTTTATTTCTTTAGGCCTTGTTCTTACTGACTTTATAGTATTTGTAGCATTTGAATTGTTTCAGCCTTTCTGGAGATTTAAAAAAAAAACAAATTTCTTTCATTTTTATAGCACTGTCTTATGGTCTACATGTAGATTCCTTTATGACTATTGCTTGTGAGATATGATATGCCCTCTATTTCTTCTAAAATGACACATAATTTCTAGCTTCTATTTAATACTTAAAACTTTTATTTTGTATGTTCTTCCTAGCATTCTTGAACCAGGATGCTTAGAGATGTTTGCGATGTTGAATGTCCATTTTTAAAAAATATAGAAAAGTTCACAAATGAAAAAAGAATAGCAAAATATAACCTTGTAGAATAACACATGTAGTGAACCGAGGTAGCTGATAGATGTTTGAGGTGTATGTGTGTGTGTGTTTTGCCTGTTCCTACATGGATTGATGCAGCTGGTTGGAATTTTAAGTGTGCATCTAGTGTTTCTCATAAACAAAATTGTACATAAGCAAACACAAAACTTGCAGTAAGAATAAGTGTTCTCTAATATACCAGTTGTGTTAAAACAAATTTGTGTTTCTAAGCCAGCAGAACTGACTATACTAGAATGTTCACAGCAACACTGTTTGTATGAGCCTGAAATTGGAAACTACTCAAGAACCTATCAACAGGAAAATGGGTAAGTACATTCTGGTAGACACTCAATGCAATACTATATAGCGATGTGAACGATTGATGTGTATTGCACATAAAAATACAGATGTATCTTGCAAATATAGAATTTAGCAAAAGAAGTCAAACATAAAAAACGTATATACTGCATGATTTCACTTACATTGAATACAGAAATAAACAACACTAATATATGCTATTAGAAGTCAGGATAGTGCCTACCCTAGGATATTCTTGTTGTCTTAAAAGTAACTCAAATGTAGCAACAAAATATAGTTAAGTATTGAATTCTTGGGTCATAGATTTTTCCTCAAACCTCTATAAATCTTTTGTTCCATTTTCTTCTGATTTTTCGTTGTCTTCTTCTGTGGACTAGGAAGCCCCTATCAATTTATCACTGAATGGGTGGGAGATGTATCTTTGAATACATGTTTGCTGCAGCCTCTCAGAAGGGCCCATCCCACTTACCATTGCTGAGAGACAGCAAACTCAACCTGTGCAATGTTCAGAATCTGTAATAATGCTGTGTTTTCTGCATCATACAATAACCGATGCATCTCCTCCATCCATCTTCCTGTGACCTTTTGCTTTCTTGTCTCTAGTTCCGCCTTGAAATCATGCATGGCCTGTCTCTAATCTCCGTCCTTTCCTTGCTCTCACCATTACGT